>NC_134313.1:151027735-151336725 GCF_964195595.1 Calonectris borealis
TTTCAGTGACGCACTATTTATAATATATTGTCTAAAATTGTTATTGCCTATATAACAAGTATTATTCACGATTTAACATAGCAAATTGATCAAAACTAAATTATATTTGACTGCTACTAATAGATCAAGAAATAAATTTTCTTTTAGAAGAACATTGTTTTCCAGCTTTCTAAGTGCTGCTATGGCAGTATACATTCACCTCAAATTCCTGTGTAGTCAATGAAAATATAGGATGTGAAAACAAAGTAGATTTATCCTCACATTTCATTTATGCACTTGTTTAGTTCTGGGTTTGTATCATCAGCAATTTGAATTATTACTGAAGAAAAAGTGTTCCCTTTACCTATGAAATACAGGCTTCTTACACTTCTTCATATTGGTTGTACATAGCTTTGTAATTTTAACTCTGTCTTTCTGTTATCATTTTTACTATATCAACATTGTATTATGTTAACTAATACCAGCAGTTGCAAGCCAGGATCTTAACATTGTGTTTATACTGTAATGGGAATTTCTTGCCTTGTGCCTCTTTCTTGTATACATTTTGACAGGTTACTGATGAATTTGCAAAAATAGTTGAAGAGTTCTATGAGTGCACCGATAAGAAGTGATGATGATCATAATTAGTGCTACCTTTAGAAATACATGATATTTTTAATAAAATTGCACATACAGTAAAAGTAGATAAAATATTTTTATAAGCATCTGCACAACACATTTCATTAATTATCTGAGGGTGAAAAAAGCGATTTCTCAATCTTCCAATTTTTCTCCATCACCTCAGGCCCAGTGCTATTTGGTACGGGCAGATTAGGGTAGCTGATGATTCCTATTGATTTAAATGTCGTGCTAGGAAGCCTAAATCCCCAAGAGCAATAGAATTTCCCCTATCACTATCCTACTGCTTATTGACCTAATTCACTAACCAACCATCAGGGTTTTCTCTCACAACAAATAAATCTTGCATGAAACAGACGGTACATGGATACTTGTAGTTTTCAGTGGTGTTGCCAATATAATAAATTTAGGGTCATCAAAGACTTCCCCTTTGTTTTCTTACATTGACCATAATGTCATTTGCCATTTAAAAATGGGCAGAAACCACAACTGTATTTTTAATATCAAAACTATTTCTACAATCTGAAATAAACTTCATGTGATATAAATGATGCAGATGATTCAGCACATGTAAAATCCCGTGTATTTCAATGCTGTGATTTGCTTGTAAGTTATTGCTGGAATGGTTGCTGAACAGGTCTAATGGTTGCAGCATTATAACCACTAATTGAGATACTACTTAGACCCAGTGTTTACTGCTCAAAATTCTGATAATTAGTAAAATTCCTCTTTCATTAATTGAGCCAAACAAATGAAGAATGAGCCATGGTTTGTTATGTTATTCTGAGACTCACAGCGCAGTCTTTTAAACTAAAACTTTTAACTCGCACTCTGCAGATGCCTGCATCTGAACTTCACTCGCGGTGATTTTACTGGGTTGAATAACATGCTTGTTTATATGTAAAAGCCAGGGGTCTAAACTTAGTGGCTCTGTCAAATGTGGTTGTCACTAGATATGAAATATGTTCACCAAAAGAGAACACAAAAAACACACTATATTAAAAAAAAATACTCCATACTTCTTTGACAGGCAGATCTGTTTCAGACGAGAGGCCTAATTCTGCTCCCAGTTCTGCTCCCAGTAAAGTTAATTAGAGTAAGTAACAGCAAGGTCCTAAATTACTAGTCCTCTCATCAATATCAAGTTAAGCTTTTATCAATGTAATTTGAAGCAGTATTAAAAGCGATAAATGCTAATTTATAATTGTTGATATTATCAAAGCAAGATCATTTGCAACCATACGTAACTGTGCCAGATTTTTATCACATTATAAAGGTTAACATAAGTGTTACAAGAAACATCAATGAGCTACGCACACTACGTTTGCTTTTGGTTAGATAAGTATGCTTTGTAGTAGTTGATATTCCCTCTAGATAATGGATATGGGCCAGATTCTCTGCTGACACAAAGCAATATAAGTAATTTGAAGGCAGATATGCTGATTTACACTGGCTGCAGATCTAGCCCTAATATTTTTAGATGCAATAAACGGTCTTAAATAAGTCCGTTTCCTAACTATTACTCAGCCATTTCTCACTATTGCCAAAAGGGAACTGTGAATGCCAAAGTCTGCAGGATTTTATTTATCAAAGCTCCTTTTAAGGCATCTATCATTTTGGCATGCAAGCCTTGTTTTATGACCAGAATCAAACATGAAACAGGAGGATTAATTCTAGCAAAAAATGCCACATAGTGCTCCTTCTTGCTGTAATATCTGTTCCATATCTTTTTTTTGTTTTATGAAAACTGCACATTATGTTAGTAGATTTAAATACTTTTGCTGCTTGGTACTGCTGAACTGTACAAATAGAATTGAAAATATTATACCATGCATCTCTTTAATTACTGGTTATACCATGCATGTCTTTAAATACTGGATTACTGATAACCCATTGTTTGTATTTTTGTATTTATCTACCTTGATAAGAAGCTAAGTGCAGAGCTAAGCAAATCACATTTCTGTTTGTTATATAAATACAAAATTATTTTACCAATTAGGTGCTATGCTAAATAACATTTTAGTGTCCTGACATTAAACATCTGGAGACAAATAGTCCCTAAAACATACAGCCTAATTTTCCTTTGAGGTTTATCTATTTTTACTTACATTTGCTGGATGTCAGCTTATAATAATTACTCTTCTATACACATCTCTAGCACTAATGTGACAGACTGTGAATGCTTCTTGACAATAGAGCATAATATCCTCCTTACAGGCTTCCAACAGCACGGCTACAATCTTACCATCGAGTGTATAAACATGTAAAAAGGCTTACTTAAAACATTGAAAAATTTCAAATGTATTTGGTTTACTGTTCAAAAGCACATACAGATTAGACATTTCTCAATAAATCTAAAAAAACAAGGCTAAATGTAAAGGACTTTGGGTGCTATGTGTGACGTCTGAGTGCTGTCTGAGCAGCATGAACAGTAGGCACAACTTTGAAGAATCTGTAAATGATGTCAGGTCATTTGAAAAGTAGCAAAAATTTCCATTTAAAATCTACTACCAATAAATGTTGCTTACAAAGAGACAATACAAATATAATCACTAAAAAGCATTTCCTAGCATTTTTGTGAGTATGACAAACTATGTTCATCTGTGACACAGGACTAGACATGGAATTACAGTAGTAGTTCCACTAAAGCAGCAGGAATCTTTGTATTTCTCCATCTGACATTAAAGGCAGCATCTTTTATGTAGGCCTCATATATAAATCCCCATGAATTTAGTCAAAGATACTAGAGTTTTATCTTAAGAAAGAGCAAACACATTATGAATTACATAGCTTTATTTCTCTGTGAGCAAAGAGAATGACCGAAAATTCAGTAAATACAGGAATTTCACGTAATTAGAAGGACTTTAAAATATGTTAAAGCACACAAAAAGACAAAGCTGCTGTCCTGAAGGACGTACTATCTAGCACATCACAGTGATGCTTGCTCACATGCCTAAATCCCTACATCCTTTTATTACTCAGTTTTTTGTGTGCTCTTAGACATAAAGTGTACAAATTCTCCCTGTGATTTTTTTTTATTTGACAAGAAATAATAAAATATAAAGCCAAATAATTTTTTTAGAGTTTTGATCTGATATATCTTTTAGTAAAATAAGGGGAAAATGGAACTTTTATAATATAAGATTTTCCCGAATTGTTAGAAATCAGAGAAGCGATGATGTTTTAAACAAGTGTTACTTCTCTGGTTGCCTCTATTCCCGAGTACTTACACAAAGACTGAAATATTAATAACTTGAAAGTGTATCATTTAAATGTGAAAGATCTAAGGTTTTTTTAATTTTTTTTTTACATCCTGGGAATATGTGGCTCTTTTCATGTATGAGGGGAAAATCAGAAGATTTAAAGTTTTGACAAACAGAAGATAAAAACAAGTCAGGATAAAGCTAATCAATAGGTAAATAGATAAGTTCTTCTTTTTTAATAAATTAATGTCACTTAATTCCAAAAATACCAACTAGTAGCAAAAATGTTTTTCAGGTTAAACTTTCAATTAAAAAATATTAAATACCTAATCAAAAATGTATTCAGCTACTATAGGTTTTGCCTTACTGAAATAAACCAAGTGCTTTCACATGGTTAACTAAAAAACTAATTTCCTGAACTGTTAATGAGAACTATTTGTGAGCAAACAAAGTATGTTTTATTGAATAATCCTTGTTTGTAGCCAAACAATGCATTTACTGAAATTAATACATACCAAAAAATTCTGGAAGTATAAAATATTTTTTAAAATATGTGATAAGTACTGCAATTTCACCAGATATGAGGACTGTCTACAAGAATTGTACTGAATAAATAATCAACATTATGGCTTTGTTCAAGGCAGCATTTTATTTACTATATTCCACTTCTGTGCCTGTGACATGACAGAAATTTTCCTGAGCCTTTCGGGGTATGCAGACTCCTTTTCTTTGATGCTATGATCATGTCAGTGACTGATACTGGAGTATCAAGTTTTTTTTCTTCAGATATGAATCCAGCAAGAAATAAATTTTGTAGAAAATAGTTACTTATTCTTTACTGTTCTAATCTGCTTCAAACATTTTATTCAGTGAAATATATTTGATAACAAAGAAGACTTGATACTGACTTAAAAGAAAGGTTCTAGGGGTATTCCATTAATGTGTGGATAAAATTCTTGAAGTCAGTAATAATTTTGCAGAAAATCGACACTAGAATAAAATCTTAAATTACTATCTTTTAACTCTGTGAAGAGCAATACACAGAAGAAAAAATGCCAATCTGAGACTTCTCAGAAATACTCATGCCAGCTCTTAAATTTTATGAATTAGTCCTCTGGACACACTAAGTGACTCCCCTTCATTTTGAACAGTTGCATTGTTTTGTTTTGACTAACAAAGCACAAGCTGTAAAAAATACTAGCCTGCATGGACTGAGGTAGTTTATTTCCCCGATTAATTAATATTCAAGTATTAATTAATTTCCTTCATCATTCCTTTATTCAATATAAAGATTAGCTTCCTCTTGGAAATTGTAATGAACAGGGTTTTAAAATATGCATACAGTATGCACAAGTAGTAAAATCTGATAGCAATCTGACAGTCTGAATCCATCTCATGACCTTTTCGGAGGGAAAAAGAGAGAAAGAAAAAAAGTCAGGCTGAGAGGTTGTGCAGGGGAATTGAAAACATAAATTTTGTGATGAAAACTAGTTAAACTTATATGTACTACATAATCTTGCAAGGAATCTTTAGCAGTTGTTTTGCCTTTAAAGCTAGATTGTAATTTCTAGATTTCAATATCCTATAAACGATGAGGGGATGTTGAAGAATAAATTTCTGTAGCATGCAATCATGCCATATGTGTACATTTCTAACTTTTGGGGGAGACTATCCTTTTTTATAGCTTTGGTCTCTTTGTAATTCTACAGCTGAGCTTTGCCCTCTCCTCCATTTTATGGTTTTTCTTCTCCTCCATTTTATGCTGTCTTTTCTTAGGTATCAAGCCTATATTTGACAACCGTACCGAAAGATAGAGAAAGCCTTATTTTGCCAACCCACCTGTCTGCTGCCATGCCTTTCTTGTTACTGGCAAAATGAAAATTACCAGGACTTCCGTCAGCCAGAGCTCTGAAGCTCAGAGTTCATAAATTTAGTGGTATTAATTTTTATGCCAAAGTATCAGGCCAGTGATATTACTTCAGATCACACACCAAAACTCTTAAGTGTTCATTCTTCACAGCATCATGAGGCCTAATATTGTACACACACAGTTGTTAGAATTACAGGCCTGATCCTGCAGCCAGTATGATTTTCCTTTTGACCTCAACTGGGGCATAATCAAGACCTAGGTATACAAACGCATGTTTTTGCAACACAGTGACCAGACAACCCACGGTGCCAGGAAACTGAGAAGGCAGAATCACCCGATCGCCCGTGCTCTGCATCCGCACTGAAGGAGACACACACGCTGCCACGTGGGCAGCTGGGTTTGCATAAAAGAACTATATTAGTATCACAAAAAGTAAAGAAGGAAAAAGAAGTCCAGTCATGATGTCAAATGTAGTGTGATTCAAATAAACATAAAATGTGATTCGGTGAGATGTGACAGTCTAATCTTACCGTTCTTACGGCAGCAAAACTTGAACTGGTCTCCAAAGCTGGACGGAGCTCTGAGTTGACTGATTGTACTTAGTGAGAGCTATGGATACAGGTACAAAATTCCTAACAGCTTTTTGATTAAATCAGCTACCAGTCAGTTACCATGAATAGTTCAGATGAAATGAAATCTGTTTGTTCAAAGCTCTTTCCTAGTAAGAAGTCTAGTCCCCTGACAGCACCGTCAACTGGCAAATGGATGGCAGCACGGGTCGGCAGATGATCAAAAGAGCAGACTATACTCACTATTTTAAATGAAGTTACTCTGGAATATTCTACTTTATATGTACTGCTATCTGACCTGCTCTTATTAGCAACACTATCTAAGACAAGTAACATTAAAAAATTTAGAGGTAAAAATGTTCTGCTCTGTTTTTCTATTATTTTACATATTTGGCAATAATTTGCGAGGTCAGTTGGTTTTGCACTTTGTGTTGTCTGTTACGTATCTGTAGCGTGAAAAAAGGACTATCTTTCTGATATTATATAGATGTTATTTTAAAATAATGAATCTGGCAGAGGCCTTTAGCTTTTACTCATTTTTTTTAGGCTGAGCAGCTTTCAACATTGAATTTCCCTTTAAGAAATGTTCAGCAGAAGTGTTTGTTCAACAAAAAAGACCAGATTACACAGTAATGTTCTTCTGCATTCAGAATAGCCATGCGCAAAGAAAAAGGTGATATCTAAAACATTTTGCGTACTTCAACTCCAAAGGTTGTATACACCATAATTCCTGTGACCTAGTAAGGCCTTTACCTACGTTTTATTAGTTCAGTCCTAATTTGGTCCTTAGCTGAGATATAAACACACACCATTTCATTGTTTACTTGTAAAATATTAACTTTACAATTTTTGGGGATTATGGTAATGTTTCAATATGTAAAAAATAAAATGTTAACACAACAGCTTAATGCCTCACATTACGAATTTATTAGCTCAACATGGAGATGTTTTTAGATAGCATTTGTACATCTTTACTAAATCACCAGTGAAGGCTTTATTGTCTGTCACTATTTTATGCCTGTCAAAATGTGCAAAGCCTTTACCAAAATGCTACAGTAATCTTAGTTACAAAATTATTTTGATTCTAAGCTCGCATTTCATCTGGCCATAACCATAGGCAAAAAAAATGTGATTTGTTACGCAGATCTATAACTACAGGGGTTGAAAAATACCTTGTGATACACATATCTAAGGTAGACATTTCAGAAGCAAAATAACCTACCGGGAAAGGGATAAGACTCTATTCCTGATGTTTTAAGTTAGCAGACAGCAGTCTGCAGAAATGTATAGCTTCAATTTGTGGACTTTAAAGCTTCACACCAATATATGCACTTTAAAGATGTATTGAGATACAAGTGCTTCGGGGATTTAATGAGATACAAGCACTTCTAAGATTTACTAAGAAATAAAAGCACTGACGAGCCAAATACGCCCCAATAAACCCTTGCTGAGCCAGGCGCCGCATCCAAATTCCCGAAGGACTGGGGGGGGGGGATGCATTCCGCCACCCGCGCACAAGACACGCGTGGGCGGGGAGGGGGGGGACGGGAGGAGGCGCCGCCCGCCGAGGGCTCCGCGGCCGCGGAGCACTGGGCGGGCGGCGCCTCCTCCCGCCCCCCCCCCCCGCCCCACGGCGGCGGCTCCGCCTCGTCGCGGCGATCAGCTGCGCGCGCGTCACGTGGGCGCGTGTCGAAGGTCACGGCGCCCACAATGGAGCTGTCGGCGTACGCGCAGGGCGGGTGGCGGCTGCTGGGCGACCCCCGCCGCTTCCCCCGCCGTCCGTACGCCGCTCTCCTCCGCGCCGCTTTCCGCAGCCTCTTCGATCAGCCCCACGCCGGGTTGGGTAAGGCGGCGTGGCGTGGGGAGAAGGCGGTGTGGGGGCGGTGCGGGCCGCGCTGCTCCGCGGAGCGCGCAAGCGGGAGGCGTGCTCATTCCTCCAGCGTCGCCACGCGCGTGTCCGCGTATATACACGCGTGTCTGCGCTGCATCGGTCGGCGCGCACCCCACACACGCACACGGGGCGGCTCCCACCCGGAGCGTCGCCCGTGGACGGCTCCAGGGTGCCGCTGCGCGGGGTGTCATCGCTAATGCGCGCCTGCTTCATTAAACCTTAAACCCCTCGAAAATAGAGGGGGGGACGGCGCGTGACGGGGTCCCCCGCACGCTCGTGTCCGCGTGGCAGGGCAAGGAGGCGGTTTTCCCCGGCCGCTTCGCTACGACCGTGTTTTTTTCGCGCGCGGATGCTTCCTACGGCAACCCCGGCGTGAGGGTGTACGGCCGTGCAATTAATTCTGCGGTATTAATGACTCCGCCGCCGCCTCCGCGCACGGAGCGAGCCACCGGCGCCGGCCGGGGTGCGGGCAGCCCCGGTCCCCGCCCGGCCGGTGGCTCGGGCTCCGCTCCTCGCCTTTGGCGACGGGCTTCTGAGGAGCGCGGACGGGGCTTGGAGAGGAAATTGAGGTTTTCCTTTTCTTTTTTTTTTTTTTCCTTTCCCCCTCCTTTTTTTAATGGGAAGGAGCTGGAGGGGCGGCGGGGCGTGCATCGCCGGGCAGCCCCGCCTGGTACGGCTTGCAGCAGGCAGTGCTTCAGCCCCTCTCCTCCTCTTCGCACCTTGCCTACCTCCTCCGTCCTTTCGCTCTAAAACATCAAATGCGTTTCATTTGCAATTTTTGTGGAAGAGATACCCTTCGAAGGGCGAGAAGCAGCTCTTGGTACCGTGTGCTGGGATTTGGCAAATAAGCATGTCATCAGTAATTCATTTATTTTAGACGATCCAGACCTGAAAGATATTGACCCTACGGTATTAAAACATTGCCATGCTGCGGCTGCAACGTGTATTCTGGAGGCAGGAAAGCAGAAAGCCGACATATCTGCTATAAGGTACTAATACTTCGAAGCTACCCCATTTTTCTGGCAGTTGTTACTTTAAACTGTACTGCTGAGTTAATGTTAACAGAAAACTAATACATTCTTTTTCCCTGTAGCACATGTCTAGAGGACTGTAAACTAGATAAAGAGAGAATAGAACAATTTTGCACCGAATATCAGGTTTTTAAACCAATTTTACATATTTATGTTTTCTTTCTCTCATAGGAATTTATTGAACCTAGCAAATGTTGTTTTTTTTTCTTTTTTTTCTTTTTCTCTCCAGAAAAACAAGGATGCATTGGAAATCCTATTGGGAAGGTAGGTCAATCAGTCAGCACAGATATATAGTTTCAATTGCAGCTACTTTGAAACTGTCCTGGAAAACACCTATGCATATTTTAGGTGATTAAAGTAAGAAATATTGTTCCATTAAAAAAAAAAAATTGTACATTTTTAACAAACTTTAGAAACTTTTCTTCCTCCTTTCAAATTCCACTCTTAATAAACTTTTTGAACTTTTCAAGAAGCATTACAAGGATCATGAAGAGGTTCTTTATTGATGGACAGCTTTAGAAAATTAGATTTTCTTTTAGCGCGGGGAACTTTTAACTGTTGTGTTTTTCAGCATAGGCAGATCTCCTCTCCATATAACTGATGTGTCTTGGCGCTTGGAATATCAGATCAAGGTAATTTTAACACATCAAGGTGTTTCTTTAGTCTGTTTCAGTGCTGAGACCTGACTTTTTTCTATGCTCTTTGTTTTTAATTCAGAGCAATCAACTTCATAAAACTTACCAGCCTTCCTACCTGGTGACCTTAAATGTAGAGGTACCGTACTCCCAGCACCCTCAGAGGAAAAAATGCAATTTCACGATTTTTTTTTTTTAATAAAACGGGCATTGTTGTTTGCTTTTTTTCTTCAGAACAGTGATTCAGGATCACACCCAGATGTTAGTTTTAGTTGCACGATGGAGCAATTACAGGTACTTCTTTCTTTCATCATTGTTTCTATGCTTGGCTCCAGTTGTGGATGTAAATGTTTTTAAAAACTTGTCAATCAAAATGAGATCATATATACTATTATTAAAAAAAAAAATCCAGTACTGGGAGGGTAGGAGAGAACCACCTATAAAAATTATCCGAGTGTAGTTTTCCTGTCTTCTCAAATAAAGTTGCAAAGTAACTGATTTTAGTTGCTTAGGGAGTTTTACATACATGCATAAATATTTGGTCTGTTTTCATAACTGTAATAGATATCTATATATATGGGAGGAAATGCATTATTTTTCTGAAACTCTGATTTCCCGTGCTTTAGAGAAATGATTAAAGAAGCTGGTTCAATGGTTTAAATGTGTCATGATTAAAAGTAGAGAACGAACTGAAGGCTCTTCAGTGGTGTTAATGACATGTAAGAAATGTACTGAAACAAATGTTGATCTTTGTTTAGCGATTTAAATGTGTAACTGAACAATAGAGGTATTGTAATGCTTGGAAGTGACCAAACTGTGGAGGACTGGCAAGAGGGGTTGCGGGGAGAGGAAAAGCAAGATATTAAAACTTCGGGTTTACACCTCTCCTTTTTCAATGTGTGTCTCAAAAGTTGTCCTTTATTTAATAATGAGTGTTTTGAATGGGTTTGCTGACTTGGTTAAATCTGACGTGCTTTGCCTGGAGAATGGTCCTAGTACAAAATTACACTCAAAGTATTTTCAGTATTTTAGAAATGTATGTAGTACTTCAAAGCCTAGAGCAAATGTCAGCGTTAGCCATTGTAACGATACCGATAAAATCTACGTGTTAGGAGTAGTGATCTATTTTAGTAGCTTATGTATGTTAAAAGGTGTTTTCCTTCAGTTCCTACTTTTTTCTTACTACATTGTAAAATAGGGAGCTGTTTAATTACATGCTGGCATTGTTCATCAGTTGCAACATTTCTTTGTGGTATAAGGTGCTGGTTTCCCTTGATTCTCTGTATAAAAAAATATTATGTTCTACTAGCTGACCTTTTAAAAAATATGTTTATTCTAAGACAGTATTTCATCTTGTAGGATTTAGTTGGAAAACTAAAAGATGCTGCAAAAAGTCTAGAAAGAGCGAGTCAGATGTGATTGAAGGAAGGTGTCAGCCTGCTGAGCTGAAGTGCTCTCATTCCTAAGAATGTCTTCTAAATGACAAATGTCTTTCATCCCTTGATGCAAACTTTTTTTTTTTTTTAAGTCCTTGGATGCGAATTAAGTGAAATAAGTGTTTTTTATGACGGCTCTTGGTATTCCTTGCTCGTGTCATATTTTTTAAAATTAACTCTTGTTAAATATTTGCTTAACCATCGTGTCTTCAAAGCATTCCTTCTATTTTATTTTGTGTTTTTTCAGAATTGTCACTGATTATTTTTCTCTGGAATCTAATAAAGTTTATTCGCTCCCGTTCTGCAATTTCTGTGGGTGAATTAGCTGTACCTGAAAGTAACGTTAGGTCAGCGCCGTGAGGTGAAAATCCCTTCCTCCCGTGCCGCTGCTGCGGCGCGTTTGCTAAATTGCCCACCGCGCTTTGTTATTTCACTCCAACTGACCTTACATCGGCGGTAAGAGTGAGGCTTGGTCCCCGGCGCGGGAGGAAAGAAGGACTTTAATTTAATTTCGTGGAGCCGAGGCGCCTCACGGAACGCCCCGACCCCGCGGGGCTGAGAGGAGCCGGTGTCGGCTCCGGCTCGACGGCGTCTCCCCCCTCGCGGTGCCGCTCCGCGCCCGGCAGCGGGGCTGGCGGGGCCGCGGCGCTCCTCTCCCGCTCGCCCGGGGCCGCCCCGGCGCCGGTGGCCGCCGCGGAGCCGCTCCTCGCCGGCCGCGCAGCGGAGCCCGCCCGCACCTGCCGGCGGGGGAGAGCGGCCCCGCGGAGGAAGCGCGGCGGCGGACGGGCCCTCACCGCCCCGCTGCAGCGCCCGGCGCGGCGCCGGGCTCTTCCCTCGCCGCTGCGCCCGGCGCGGCGCCGGGCTCTTCCCTCGCCGCTGCTCCGCGCCCGGGCTGCGGGCGGCGTCTTGTCCTCGGCGGCGGCGAGCGCCCGCGAGGGTTTCCCCGCGTCGCTCCCGCCCGCTCCGCCGGCGGCGCCCGGCGCTTCCCCGTCCCCTCCGCGGGGCGGGGGACTCCGCGGGTGTCCGCGACACCCGCTCCCGCCGCCGCTCGGGGGGGGCCGGGGCGGGCTGGGGCCGAGGGCCGCCGCTCTGGGCGGGAAAGCGTCGGCGCGGCCCCCGAGGGGACGTGCGGCCCCGACGCCGGCGGCCCCGCGTAGCCCCGGCGGGGCGAGGGGCGCGTCCCGCCGCCGCCTGCGGGCGGAGGGCAGCGGGCACGAGGCGGCGGGAGCGCGAGGCCGCGGCGTGCTCCCCCGCGGAGGACCCGCTCCGTGGCGGGACGGGGCGCGCGGGGCGGCCGCGGGTGCCGGGGGCCGCGGGTGGGAGCGCGCAACAAGTGCGCGGAGGGAGGCGAGGGCTGCGAGCGGAGGGGGCCGGGCGGCGTGTGGGGCCGGCGGGTGTACGGGCAGGGGGGCTGCGGCGCGGGCAGGATGGGGAGGGCAGCGCCGGGCGGGGGACGCGCCTCGCGGGGTGGTCGGGGGCGGGCGGGCGGGGGGGGAGCCGGTGCTTGGGACGGGGGGCGGCGGGGGGTCGGGCGGGGGCGCGGAGCCCGGGCGGCAGCGCGGAGGGGGAGCGGAGGGGCTGAACGGGAGCGGCGGCGCGGGCGGAGGGAGCGCGGGGAAGGCGGCATCGGACTCTCGCGGGCGGGGGGAGGCGGGCGGGGGCCGCGGGCGCGGGGCCGGGGGTCGGGGCGGGCGGGCGGCGCGGTGGGGAAAAGGAGGCATCGGCGGCGCGCGGGGAGCGCGTGCAGGGCGGGGGGAGGGGAGGGAGGGGAGGGGAGGGGAGGGGGCGGCGGGCGGGGGAGGGGAGGGAGGGAGGGAGGGAGGGGGAGGCGGGGGCGGAGGGGGAGGAGGCGGCCGGGTTGCGGGATTGGGTCACGGGGAGGCTGCCGGGCCCCGGCGGCAGCGCCGCTAATTCCCAGGCCGCCCTTAAGGAATGAGGCGCCCCACGTGACGCTGGCGGGGCGGGCGAACTCCGAGCCATTTTGGGGACGGTGTCAGTTTCCAGTGTGTGCCTTCAGCGTTGCATTCTTCCCTCCTCCGCCCTCCTCCCGCCCGCCCGCCCGCCCGCCCTCCTTCCCTCCCCGGGTCCCCGCCACCAACTATGAAATAACAACAACAATAATACTCGTAATAATAATAATAATAATAAAAAGAGGAACGCGAGCGAGGCCGCGAGGCGGAGCGGGGGGCAGAGGGAGAGACAATGGGCTGGTGGAGAGAGGACCCATCCGGACCGGGGAGACTTTGCGCTCCCAGCGCCTGAGCCGCCCGGGCGGCGAACTCGGCGGGAGAGCGAGGGAGCGAGAAGGGCCGGTGGACGAGCGGAGGAGACCCGGGTGTTTTGTAACTAAAATGCGCGGAGCGCAGCGGCGGCGGCGGCAATAAGCTTATTGCAATTGACAGCGTCTGCAGTTCATTTCAAGATGGCCGCTTGGCTCACATTCATTTTCTGCTGAACGACTTTTAACTTTCATTGTCTTTTTTGGCCGCTCCGATCATCACCCACCGGCTCCGTTTTCCGGGTACGTATGAAGCGAGGTGTCGCCTTACCAAGGGCGGGGGGCGAAGGGGGCTCGGCGGCGGTTTTCGGCCGGTTTGGGGGCTGCAAAGGGGAGCCTAGGTGTCCCCCGAGCTCTCCGTATGGGAAAAGCGCTGACAGGCTGCTCCAGCCACACACACACACATATAGACACGCAGCAGCAGCAGCAGCAGCCTGTGCACTCGCTCGCGTTACGCACCCACATTTGCAAATTTTAGTTCCTTTCTTTCTCCAGACGCCCCCTAAAACCTTTCTGTGCACATGGCCCCCGAGGAGAATATTTATATTTCCAGACCCTGCTGCCAGCCCGGCCTGAGCGCCCTTTGTTTAAAGGCAGATTTTGATTAAACAGGGACGTTCGTGAAATCTGGAGCTGCCTGGGTCAAGTGATTTCAGTCCTCCCCGAAAGAAATGTGTCTGGGGGAGGTTAAAATGTCAGATAACGCACCCATTTTATAGAGATAGAGCCAGCGGGGGGTAGCGATCCTCCTGGAGGGGTTGTTAGGCGTCGGGGCACCCAGCAGAAAATGTTATTAACTTAAGTTGGACAAGTACTTGTGTGAAATTGGATGGGTTGTAAGATGGCGGTTCCCAGTTGTTTCCAATGCCTCCTCTTACATTTCTGCCCTAAATGCTGAAGTTTGGGGGTTTGTGCCTGCTGGGAGAGGAAAGGGGTGACCAGCACCGAGAAATAACTTTTTTGGGGGGTGAGGATAGCAGTTTGGCGGTGATCTTGGGGAGCTGGGGCGTGCGGTTTGCTGGAGCCTTTGGAGCAAAGCTGATGTGTCTGTGGGACGCAGGGGGGGTTTTGAATTTCTTTTCTCTGATTGGTAATTTTTTTTCTCCTGAGCCCGGGAAGGGTAAATTTACGTGAAATCCTTTGTCAGACCTTAAAGATGTCACGAGTGGGCTCCTCGTGCTGCTGATGGGCAGCGCTGGAAAGTTGCTGGTGTATGTTTTTGTAATTGCATGGCCTTGGCAGTATATAACGCGGGATGTTTCTCTGTGTTTACTGTAAATATTTGCAAATAATCAGGTAAAAATAAGGAGAAAAATCGCATTTCTGTAGAAGTGAGATAGTCACTTTCCAACCTCTAGAAACTTTGATTCCCTCCTCCACTCTCCAGAAAAGTTGAGGAAAACCTGGGCGTGTGTGCCCATTTGCAAGCTTGGCATTAAAAGGATTTTTTTTTGCGTAGTCCGTAGTGGTCAGAGCAACTAATTTTATGGGACTGTCCCAAAGACCAGGGAGATTCTGGAAATACAGCCCAGAAAAGCAACTTTGAGTGACTCTGTGCAGTGCGTCCTGGAAACAGAGAGAGAGACTTGCGTTGCAGTTTGCCAGAGACACGGAGGGCTGACCTACCTAATCGCTTAGATAGCACAAAATTAACATTTTAGTGTATTTTTTAAGTAGACGGATAGTGTCCTTCGCCGAGTTCCAGGGAGGCGATTTAAGGGATTGGGGTCCTTTTGCACTATGTTACCAATATTCAGGTCTTTCCTCGCTGCAGCGAGCTGGGCAAAGATATTTGAGCTCCGTGTGCCTTCTCTGAAAGAACCGTCCCTCCTTTAAAACATATGTGGCCATTCTTAAGCGAAAGAGTAATAACAGGCTCGATAGTAAGAGTGGCTCTGACTGATAATAGGTGAAGATGTAGAATGACGGCTTCTTTATTCCTGATGAGAGAGTTTTCCGAGAAGAGATGGGTGCAAAGTACACAAACCTACCCGAGCGATGCTTCTATTTTTTGTGTATGTATTTTCTGTTAGAGACCTGTCGAGCAAGGTTTGATACCTTATTGCCTTTATAGATTTTTAAGAATGTAGCGGATTCTTAGCAGGAGAATGCACTTCTGTTTTTCTTCATTTTGACATAACCCGTTTAAGGCCTCTAAATAATCAGTTGGCTGGCGGTGCGAGTATTATCTCCGTATATTTTACGTTTAGTTGTTCCGTGCGTCAAGGTGTAAATATATATTGTCCTGGTTAAGAGGCTGTTTGTATTGACTGTGTGAAGTGTTGGTATTCTCCGTGCTATCAGCACGAGCCGAAAAAAATCTGAAAGGATTTCTCTCGTACCAAAATATTAAGCTCAGGCTGCTGTAGTAAAATGTGCTGCGTTCGTGTTACATACTCGCCGGCACAGACACGCGTGTGCGTGTGCTGTACGGGTGGCTTTTGGGGAGAAGTTAGGCATCTGGTTCAGCTCGCTGGAGAAAATCACTGATTTCAAAGATAGCTCATAGCACCTTGAAAATGTGCTAACTTTGGGCAATAAATAATCCGCCTTTAGGGGTGGCTTCGACAAAACAGGTTTCACGGTTGAATTTAATCCCCCTCCATTTAGGAAGGGGCTACGCCTGCGTGAAATAAACGCGTTAATGTCTTGAAAGGTTTGTCCCAGTCTGTCGGGGCTGGGAAGGAATTCTCGGTCAGCCGACTTGCGTGACCTCGGTCACTGCTGGGTTTTTTGATTCAGATACTTATGAATTATAAGGTAGTGACTTGAACAAATAAAACACAGAACCGTGAAGGCAGCCTGTCCATGTTCGAGTACCCAAAGGGACCTCAGAGTCGCCGGCGTCAGGGCGCTGGACTCTTCAGAGGGGAGCGCAGAAGCCGGGCTCTGCCTTTTCTGGGAAAAGCAAGCCCTCGGTATCAGTTTAAAAGTAAGAAGCAGAGGGTCAGGGACCCTGGAAGCGACATTTAAACCGCAGTACAATGCAGCGGGGGTCTTGCTTTCCCGCACGGGGCTAGGAACAGCTTTGGGGACCTGGTCTGGCTTGGTGCTTCTTGCACTTTGCTTTTCTGTGTGGTCTGATGCTGGGGAGTTTTATCTGCTGCTCACTCGAGGGTTCTCCTGCAGCAGCAAGAGAAGTTTCCTGGCTAGGGTCGCTCGTTGGCGCTGTGCACACTTCTTGAGGAATATCGTACCCCTGTCCTGGGCAGTTTGGCCGAAATTCAAAGCTTTTAGAAAGCTTGGTGTGTTGTCTTTTTTTTTTTTTTTCGCTGCCTAACATCGAAGTTTGCGAGTGGCTGGGGAGAACCTCGCGTCTTGAGATTTCTCCAGCTCGCACGGTGCTGCAATGAGAGATGGCTCGCAAGCTCTGCCTCGGGAAGAGTGGGGACCAAGGGTAGGAGCTGGTGTGCTGGGAGCACGGACATGGGGAAGTGAATAGCTTGCATTGGAGCAACGTTGTTACGTTACATTTTTCAGGATCTGGTTAACAAAAAATAATTTGCTCTGCAATTGACGTGGCTGACAGGGTTTTTTCCCCCGGTGTACTTTCCCCTTTACCTCTCATTCCCTCTCATTTTAAATAGTATGTGTGCATCTAACGTTGGTGCCAGTGCATCCGATGGGGGTTGATGGGTTTCAGACTGTGAAAATGACATTTGTTTTTCACTCTTGTCGCTGCATTGTGTTGACAAGGTGTTGATTTAGCTTTAGGAATGATCTGGTCACATGGTCCTTCGCATGTTGTCACTAATGTACCGTTTAAAGTCGGTTTGGGCTTCCCCCCACCCCCCCCCGGTGTGCTTTATTGCTGAAAAGGGGGTTTGTTTAAGGATCCGGAGTCTTGTTTTCTCCCGTCCAAAGACCTTACCCTGGTGCTGCAAATCTCTTTCCACCTCTTACAAAACTTTGCGTCGCGCTCGCTTCGTCCGCGGGAGGCTTTTCAAACGAGAGTCAAAAGAGGGGGGGAAGGAAAGAGAGAGAGAGAGTTGGGGGGGGGAGAAAGGAAGGAAGGAGGGAAAGGAGGAAAGGGGAGAAGGGGGAAGAGGGGATGCCGGCGGCGCGGAGCGGGAGCCGGGGCTCGGCACCCCGCCGGCGGTGCGGGGGGCTCGGTCCCCGGGAGCGCGGCGCGGCGCGGCGGAGAGAGGGAGGGAGCGGAGGGGGAGAGGAGCGATCTCAGACCAGCTCCTCGCACCGAGTCGACGTGGAGAGAGGCCCCTGAGAGGATCCGAAATGGCCGAGGCTCGGGAGGAGCCTCTGGCGCTCGCCTCCGCCGGGCTGAGACCCCAAAGCCCGGCTCAGCCCCGCGCCCGGGGCAGCCTCCGCCGCCCGGGCCGCCCCGCACCGCGCCTCGGCACCCTCCGGGCTGCGGCACCCCGACCCCGCCCGGGCCACCCCCCTGCCTCCTCCCGCCCTCCCCCTCCCTCCCCTCGCAACCGGGCTCCCAGACCCCCGCGGGCTCCTCGGCTCCTCCACCCCCTCCGCCAGCCCCCGGGCCCCGCGTCCCACCCCCTGGCCCGGCTCGGCTCGGCCCGGCCCGCCCCCCCCCCCGGCCGCCCCCCCGCCCGGCTCTCGTGTGTTCCCAGCGGTGGCAGGATGCCAAGTGTAAGTGTAAGTTGCTATAGCAACCCCCTCGGAGAGCGGAGCAGATCCGGATCGGCACCGAGCAGCAGCGGCAGCCGCCCGGACCCCCCTCGCGGGCCGGCCCTGCCGCCCCGGTGCCCGGCCCCGCTCCGAGGTGCGTGTCCCCCCCCGTCCCTCCCCCCGCCGCCCCTCCCCGCTCTCCGGAAATGCCAGGGCAGCCGCACCGGGAGGCGCTGGTTCCCCTTTGTGCTGCTCGCCGGCAGCCCGGTGCCCGGCCGTCCCCCCGCCGCAGCTCCCCTCCGCCCCGCTGCATCGCCGCCGAGCCGCCCGGGCAGCCCGAGCCGGCCGGTGCCCCGCCGCGCCGCGGGGAGAGCCCGTGCCCGCCGGGGAGCGGCGCGGTGGGTGCCGCGGCGGGACCGCGCCTCCGCGGGGCTGCGCCCAGGCCGGCGTGGGGCGGTGCGGGGCGGTGCGGGGCCGCCCCGCCGGCCTCGGGACCGGCCCTCGCCCGCCGCCCGGCCCCGCGCCGCCGCCTTCCGCGCTTTATCTTCCCCTGCGCCGGGGGATGCGGTTGCCCGGGGGAAGGGGACGCGCCGGATCCCGGCACCTGGGACACGCCGCCGCGCTCGTCCCCGCTGATCGGTCCTCTGTGTGTGTCTTTCAGAGCCGCCCCTCGCCACGCCAAAATGCACCGAACAACCAGAATCAAAATAACCGAGCTAAACCCCCATCTCATGTGCGTGCTCTGCGGCGGGTACTTCATTGACGCAACAACCATCATAGAGTGCCTCCACTCCTGTAAGTACGATCGGGCGCTCCGCGTTGTTCCCCCGCCGCTTCCCACCTTTCCCGGCATCCCGGGAACGCCCCCCCACCCCCCAAGCCCAAACCCCCCGAGGTGCTCGGGACCGCCGCCCGTCCGCCGCCCCGACGGGATGGGAAATACGTGGCCCGGCCGCGGTGCAGTTTTTCTGACGACGGCCCTACGGTCTTTGTTAAAGTAATAATATATGTACTCTAAGCGTCTCCTTTTCATGGTAATTGCAGCTTATTTGGGTATTTGTTTAGTTTAAGCAGCGCGGTGCTGACAATGGACGATTTGCTCTAGCTTGCATACTTTAGAAAATCGCACCTCTGTCGATGCATATCTGAGCGTCACCTACGACCATCACTAAAAGGCTTTCGTGTTTGACTTACAGTCTGTAAGACCTGTATCGTGCGTTACTTGGAGACCAGCAAGTATTGTCCTATCTGTGATGTCCAAGTTCACAAAACTCGACCGCTTTTGAATATAAGGTAGGAGAACGATGCAATGCGCACCCTGCATCTCTTATTTTACTTTATATGGGGAGACCAGCAGTAGTCGTGTCGATGTTATCTCTTCGTCTGCGATTTAAATCTGAAAGGACTTGTCAGTTTACAAGCTAACTTGTGTGCATGCTCTCTCTTTGGAGTTTTGTCATTGATTGAAATTGAAGATTTCTCTGGATGCGAGACAGAAAGTTTTTGTTAGTCTTTTTTTGCATACGCCAGCCACTGATGCAATGCCCCTTCCTTCTCTCCCATTCTCACGTGTACCATCCCGACAGTTTCTTCCTCCACTTTCTATTTCTCCCAGACGCGCTTTACTCCAGCCATAGCTCCTAGTCATGAAAACTCTCGCTGAAACTTTCCAAGCTAAGAGGCAAAAGCCTTTAAAGCATGCTTCTCCTTTCAGAAATATTTTTCTTGTCAGCGTTACTTTTTGCTCTCTTTATTTTCTAGGGAGGACATGTAGTTTTTAAGGCCTTCCTTCAGTCCATGAGAATTATTTTTCAGATGTGGTAGCACAGATGAGTTTTGTTTTATAGCGGTATTTAGAGCAGTCTTAGTTTGATTACAAGGTCTTGTAAGTTAACTTTTTATGACTAGCCTCCCGCTTTGTAGAAGATGCCTCATTGTTGTGAAAGATTATAAATGAGGAGCTGCCGCTTGGATTAAAACATAGCTTCATCTGCTTAATTTTATATTTTGGGATTGTTCTTTTTTCAGGTCAGATAAAACTCTCCAAGATATTGTATACAAGCTAGTACCAGGCCTTTTCAAAAGTAAGTAGTTAAATCGGTTTTTTTCTTAAAGAGCAGAAAAACAAAACCAGAGCTGCTATCCTATATCAGTACCAGGAGTTACAGAGTACATACTAAAAGAAAAATGTCTGCTTTTCCATCTAGATGAAATGAAAAGAAGAAGGGATTTTTATGCTGCTCATCCGTCGGCTGATGGTAAAAGCTTCTCGTTCGCAACTTTAATAAATGTGGCATTGACCTAGATGCTTTGCTGTTTCCTTTTTAACTTACAAATTATGTACGACAGAATTTTAAGAAGTAAATTCAGCATAATAAAAGTTTATTGTTTTAAAAGTTATGTAGCTTTAATTCATAATCTTACTATTTTTTTTCTTGTTACTGAGAATTGCCATTCTTCCTGATTTGAATTTCAAAATGTAAATTATTGTGGAAATTTCTGCGCAGCTGCCAATGGCTCTAATGAAGACAGGGGAGAAGTGGCTGATGAAGACAAAAGAATTATAACAGACGACGAGATAATAAGCTTATCCATTGAATTCTTTGACCAGAATAGGCAAGTTCCAGAATGGCAATATTTTATGTTTACCTGACTGATAGCAGCTATATTTATTATTTGTTGTAATTGTTTCATTTCTTCTCACAGACTGGAACGAAAAGGAAATAAGGAGAAAGAAAAATCAAAGGAAGAGGTAAATAACTTTCCTTTACTCCATAACACATGCAAGCATCTTTGAGGCAGGTTGTAGCTGAGAAAAATACATAGGTATGTGTATCTAGAACAAAAGAAGCACATCTCCTGTTATGGCGCTAGGTACAGAAGAGGTAAAACATCTTCATACAGCTGTATATGTAAGCAACTTTTTAAAATAAAAAATACCTGTGGTATTACTTTTAAAGCAGAATCTGATTTTTTGTCAAATTCTGCAATAAATTTATATTTTAATAAATTATTAATTAATTTAAAAATTAATATGTAATGCACGTATATCCTAAAAAGGGGTTTTAGTATGAGATAACAAATCTTTATGTATAAAATTAGTTGTATTTTTTATTACTTTCTCTGGAACTGTAATTTACCACTTACTTCTGTTGTTCCTTCTAAGGCAGCAGAAATTGTTATGTTATAGTCCATAATTTAATAAAGTGCATTCTTTTTTTAAACGACATACAATGTTAGAAGACAACTTTGGTGGGAGTTATTGCTTGTCCTCAGTAGACTGATTTTCTTTACTATGCCATCAGGTGAATGACAAAAGATACTTACGCTGCCCAGCAGCAATGACAGTGATGCATCTAAGAAAGTTCCTGCGGAGTAAAATGGATATACCTAACACTTTCCAGGTACCTACGGGGAAAGAGTGATTTTTTTTAAATCAGACTTGCTATCTAAGCCTGCTAATGCTGGTTAGCACTTGTATTCTCATTACAGCCAGTTCCAGCAAGTGCTAACTACCAAATATTTCTGGTGTGTGCAATATGTTGATGGGATTATGAACACGATTTTTAAAATATCTAACCGGAGAGTTTGGTGACACTCTGTAATTTTTTAATGCTGTAAATATCGAGGTATCAAGAAATTGCTCCTTAATGTATTTAAAACGTATCTAATAGATATGAAAATTCCCTATTCCCTGCTGGTTTTGGTAGAGCATTTTTTCAATTTTCTGACATACATATGGCAGCAGGGCTACTTTCACCTCGGAGCAGTCATGTGCTAGGGGTAAATAAATGCCTGGATGTGCCTTAATGCAAGGGTTCGTGTCTTGAACAGATCGATGTGATGTATGAAGAGGAGCCTCTGAAGGACTACTACACCCTAATGGATATTGCCTACATCTATACCTGGAGGCGGGTGAGTATCTCCAGCGTGCCTCTTCCCGGGGGGTGCGAGTCGTGGCCCGGGGAGGGTGCTTATCAGGGTCTCCCCTTTGCCTTGCAGAACGGGCCTCTCCCCCTGAAATACCGGGTCCGACCTACTTGCAAGAGGATGAAGATCAGTCACCAGAGGGAAGGCTTGAATAATAGCGGGGAGCTGGAAAGTGACTCTGGGAGCGACAAGGCGAGCAGCCCGGCAGGAGGCATCCCCTCCACCTCCTCCTGTTTGCCCAGCCCCAGCACGCCGGTCCAGTCTCCTCACCCCCAGTTCCCCCACATCTCCAGCACCATGAACGGCACCAGCAGCAGCCCCAGCAGTAACCACCAGTCCTCCTTTACCAACAGAGCGCGGAAAACGTCGATAAATGGCTCCTCGGCCACTTCATCTGGTTGACGCGCCAACCAGGCTACCGCCCCCGCCCCTCCTTTATATAGATCTCTCCATGCCATTACAGCTTTATAGATGCTAATCCATGTGACTATCGTCCAAATTGCTTTCTTTTGTAGTGACACTGACCTTGGCTATAAAAGGCGGACTAGGTGACATTCAGGATGGACGTTAATGGAAACGCAAGATTGAAATGTAAATTGTTTTCAGAGGACTGGGAAGCAAACAAAAGTTACACCCTCACCTGTTCTGAGTGATGCGGCGTTGTTTCCATCCCCATCATCCGGACTCGGGAGTCTCCAGAAGTCGATACAAATCCTGGGAAGTAGTTTGTTAATCCAGACTAACTCCTCCATTGCGTTCTCTTCGATTGTTATTGTTCTTATGCTGTTTTGTGAACCTGTAGAAAGCAAGTGCTTTTTCATCTTGAAATCCAACAAAACGGAAAGAATATGCATAGAATAATGCATATATGTAGCCATGTCACTGTGAATAACAATTTTTGCGTATTAGCCATTTTGATTCTTATGTTGCATCTTTTACTTCTCTGTTGCTGCGCAGAACCGATCAAAAGAAAAGTAAACTTCAGTTTTACAATCTGTATGCCTAAAAGCGGGTATTACCGTTTTATTTACTGACTTGTTTAAATGATTCGCTTTTGTAAGAATCAGATGGCATTATGCTTATTGTACAATGCCATATTGGTATATGACATAACAGGAAACAGTATTGTATGATATATTTATAAATACTATAAAGAAAATATTGTGTTTCATGCACTCATGATATGGTTGTTAAATTTCTAAACTGGTTCGACCCTTGCAGATGCCGCCTGTTTGAGCTTTGCTCATACTGCAAGAAACACTTTGCGTGTGAGAGCTACAGTATTGGGAAAGCACATTCAAGTCTCTGATAACCTGGAGGCAATTGGCAATCTTAAAAGCATTTTACTGGCTTTGTCTTTTTTTCCAGTGATATATTTTTACTTTACCAAATGTTGAAGTGATGCAGTGAAGAAAAAAAAGAAAAAAAAAAGTTAAGGGACATGGAAGTTTTTGACCTGTTTGATTACTTTTTATTATTTGGTGTGGTGGGATTGTGTTTTTAAAAGCACATGGAATCATTATAGAAGCCATAAACTATTTGGTATAAATTTTAAGGAACCAGCAAGTCGCTGGATGAAGGCATTTTATCTAAATTTGTTTTAATATATATGTATATGGTACAGTACTAACTTCATTAAAATTTAACAGGTACTTTAATAATTCCAATAAATTGTGGAGAATGCCTCCTCTTTAATGGCCTGCAAATAGGTGCATTTTATTAGAGGCTTCTAAGGGTATTATTTTTTTCAGTAGAAGGAACTTTTCCACCATAAAATATGAACAGCCCAGAACACTTTTCAGTTTGTGCTTTGCTTTGGTCGAACTTCGTGTGTGTTCATCACCCATCAGTTACACATTTGTGAGGGTGTTTATTCTATATGGATATTGTTTCATGTTTGTACGGGAAAATTGTAGTTAAACATTTCATTGTCTCCAGTCTGCAAAAGAAGCACAATTCTATTGCTTTGTCTTGCTTATAGTCATTAAATCATTACTTTTGCATATAAATTGCTGTTATTTGTCCTGCTTGTTTTTATAGACCAGGTGATTGCAAATCCTCCACAAGGTTATTGCTTATTGATGTATAATGTCTTGTTAAACAAGAGTTGATATTTTTTCCTGTAGTAAACATGTACAGTTCAATTTCAACAGTAAAAACTTCAGTTTTATATACACGAATAACTTTCATTTATAGCTGATCAAAGAAATAAACAAATAAAAGGGTTAATTCATTGAAAAATAGCAAATGACCTCTGTTGATAATGTGGTGTTAAAGGACAAACATCTTGTTCTCATTGGAAGTCTTTCTGGGTGTACAAAAGATTTTAGTGAACAGAACAATATAGTACTAAAATAACAACAACAAAAAATGTCTAGAAATCGCCATGATTTGTTTTGGTTGCCAGCCTCGAAAACATTTGCTGTTCTTTATTTGACCTCGAATTATTCTTGAAAATAAGCAAATGGTGTATTCTCACATCCCAACCGGGCACAGGTTTTACCTCCTATCTGTTCAAACTTAGCCCCTGTTAAACTGGCTGGGAAGGGAAGAAGAAGATTTTTGTGATGGGGAGTGCCAGGTTCCGCCTGTGCTGCTCTGGATTACTTTTTAAAGCCTCAGTGCAACTAAATACCTTTTAATGTAAAGATATCTCTCCATGTGACCGAGTGTCTATCTTGGCACGATTCCCTCAACTATATGAGTTAATCACACTGTACTGGTTGAATTAATTCATCCAAAGACCAGCACCGAACCTGCAGCAGAGGGGTTGTACGTTAGCACACTGATCAAATTGCGCTTATTTTTACTGGAAGTAGCTGATAATGACAACTTTTAGCATCAAAACGGAACTATTCTCGGTCTTGTAAAGTGTCCGTGAAGCATAAGGCGGTGAAACAGGAGTTGGATAATTCCCTTCGAGGTTTATTGAGCTCTAACAACACTTTCGACATCTCCCAATTTGACATCTCTCGTCTGAAAAAGAACAAACGTTTTCAGTGCCTCTCTTGCCGAGCTGCAGAAGCCGCCGAGGATGTTTGTGCTGCCATGTGAAACTTTTGTTTTGCTATTGGCCCTAGGCAGATGGCACTGCGATGCGTATATATTGCTAAGCACAATTGGGAGGATGATCAAAGATAGCATCTTGATGTTCTGCTTGCGAAGCTGCTGTGTCAACCTCCCCGGTTTCACAATATTTTTCTTTGCAGTTACATAGCGAAGGGGTTTCCTTACCCCTTGCGTAAATCCTCCCTATTTGGAAAGAAATCTCAGCTTGGTATATGTAAGAAGAATCTTTTCATTATTCGACGTTGCATTCATATAGATCGAGGTCTGCTGCTTTTTTCCTGAGTTTGTTCAACAAGCAATCTGACCAAAGGTAGAGGCAGGGGCGGTGTGTGCCCGCTGGAAAATGATGTTTTTCTGTCTTCGTCAGACCAAATTTTCCGCCCTGGTTCAGCTGCCTGCAGCTCCAAGCAGCGCTTTTGTGCCCGGCCGGAATGGGGGATAGGCGGTAACGATCCAGCCCCGGGGAAAGCGAGGGAAAGGGAGCATAAAGAGCTCCACAGGCTTCTGGAGAGGACGGGCAGAAATAGGAAGAAGGAATGCAGAAATATGCAGAAAGAGAAAGAGAAGGAGCATGCCGAGCCTGCTAAGCCGAGCTGCCTGTCCCCCCAGCACCGAGCACGGCTCAAAACAACCTGTGCCGCTGCCTTTCAGCAGGCCGATGCCGGCGGGCGGGCACGGCCGAGAAACTCCCGAAAATCGGTAGCATCCCGTGGGCAGGAGAGGAGAGCGCCGGGCGGCTGCCGCCGCGGCGCCGGGGGCCCGGGCAGCACCGGAGAGAGCTGCGGGGAACTCCACTCGAAGGCGACGTTCTCCGATTTTCTGATAATGAAGGGGGGCACTGAAACCCGAAGGCGGAGGCAAAGCAAGCGGCAGGCGTCCTTCCAGCTGAAGCGATGCTTTTGGTCCTCTCCCCGCCACGGCTGCCGGGGACGTACCGCTTGTCACCCCCTCCGCCGCACAGCTGCCCAAGGGTTCGCTCGTTTCGCTGGGGATTTTCAAAGCGCGGCCAAAGCAAGTCCTGCCGGGGCCGGTACCGGGGCGCAGCCTCCTCCCTTCCACCTCCGCCAGCCCTGCGCCTCTTTTCTCCTTCGCCGCGGCCCCGGACCGCCCGTCCCTTCGCCCCGGTGGTAGAGAGCTGTGCTCCTGCCTTCCAAACATCACTTCTGGACTGTTCATCTCTCGCCACGCAGGAACTCCTGCAGTTCCGATCTTTGCCACCAAACCGGTTCACGAGGATCGGGTTGTCTCGCCGTGCCTGGCTCCGGTTTCCAGCCCCGGCGTGGGGCGGGCGGCGGCAGCGGCCCCCGCCGCCAGGTACCGCAGCGGGAGGCGGGTGGCTGCGGCCCCGGCGGGCACCTTGCGCCCTCCCAATTTTAATAGGGTGAAATTCTGAGACAGTGTTTACCCAGATAAGTGTTTCCTGTTTCCGCTGTTAATTTTTAACGTTCTTGCTTCTACTCTGGGTACTTGAAACGGATTTCCTTTATTTTACTACAAACAGTTCCTTTTTCACGTTCTCTGCCTGTCTCCCACCAAGAGCATGCCTCGAGAAGAACCTGCTCTCCCGTCCGAAGGGCTGCGGGTCTCCGCTTTCCTCGGTTCAAAGTCGTTGCCCCGCTCCGAGAGCTCCAAGCCACGGGTGTTTGTGCTTTATTAATTCAAGAATTCCACGGATTCTGGCAGCGAGGGTTTTTTCCAGCTCTGGCTCCTTCACTCCCGTTCCCCACGGCTGACAGAGGAGTCCCAGTAGGACAACGGAAAAACTGCTGAAGCCCGATGGGGACCGGGGCAGCTTTCGGTCTCACCGTCTTTGGGGATGGGATATTTGTATTTATTTAACAGTGGTGATGTGGGCTAAAAAAAAAAAAAAAGGTCGGTAACGGGTAAAGCATGAAGGACACGTAATTCCCGCGGCAAACGGAGGTTTTCCCTGCCGGAGGTGGGCAGGCAGAGGGACTTCCATCGCCGGTCGCTGCTGCGGAGCCGCGGGCGCGCCGGGGAGGAGAGCGGCAGCCGCGGAAAGGCCGCGAGCGGCGGTGCCGGAGGCGGGCACTGCCTGAGGGGTGCGAGGAGCCCGCGGGCCTCCCGGCCGCCCCGCCGCCGGGGCGTGCGGCTGCCGTCTCCGCCGGAGCGCGGAAGGCCGGCGGGAGCGGCGGTACGACTGCGCTTCGCTCCGCGCCGCCTCCGCCGGCGGGGACGTGGCTCCCCGGGATGGCGCGGAAACGTGGCGCTCGGCCCCGCCGGTGCCACGGACGAGGCCTGGCCCTCGGCGGCTGCCCCCGCCGGCCGCCCCGCCACCGGGGGGCCGGGCGGGCTCCGCGCCCCCCGCTGCCGCCCGGGCAGAGGCCATCTTGCGCCTGCGCAGCTCTCCCGCCTCGCGCCCGCGGAACTTCCCCCGCGCGCCGCCAGATTCGAACGGGGCGCGCGGGGGGCGGCGCACGGGGACCCCCCGAGCGCTCCGCGCTGCACCGCGCCGCTCCGTGCAGCGCCGCACCGCACCCCCCGGCGCCCCCGCGGAGCGCTGCCCGCTCAGCCTCCGCCGGCGCGGGCGGCCGCTGCGGGATGCGGTGCCCCGCTTCGCCGCCGGGTCGGGCCGGGCCAGCCCGGGCCGGGCAGGGGGGAGGCGGGCACGCCCGGCAGGCAGCAAACCCAGCCGCGGCCGCCTTCCGCCGAGGCGTAGGGATGCAGCCAGCCGCAGCCCCCGCACCGCCGTGCGCCCCCGCCTGCCCTTCCCCCCCGTCCTGCCCTTGGGGTGCTCCAGCGAGCCCGGATATTTGGGGATGTGCGTGCCGGGAAGGGGGCACCGGGACGTGGCTTTCCGGCATCCCCCCGCCGGCTGCGGGGCGCCGCGGTCCCGTGTTCCCGTCCGCCCTGCCGCAGCGACCCGGCCTCCCTGCGAGGCCGGCCGGCCCCAGCCCTTCCCAGGGCACGGCGGGGCCCCGGGGCGCCCCGACCTCCCCCAGAGAGGGGAGGGGGCCGCAGTAGCCATTTGGCGCCTGTATTTTCATGGCACGCAGCTGAATATCGCACCTCGTCTAGAAAGACAAAGGGCTGTATGTTCCCTATCGCCAGGGAAATGCAGATGCTTTCCCCGCTCCCCGCGCCGATGCCCTCAACGGTGTGGCGGGGGATATTCCCCAGAGAGCGGCCGGGTGAGATCTCCCCGGTGGCAGGGAGGCACTTTTCCAATATCAGAGGCTGCCAGCAGCCCTTCCCCCTCCGCGCACGCCACCGGGCTCCGCGCCGCCGGTGTCTCTCGCATGCCGCATGCCCGGTGGAGGAGGCCGAGGCGCCGCCGCGCATCCCGGGGCCTCCGCTGAGCGCAGAGCTCCCGGGCACCTCTGCCAGCACTGGCATTTCTCACTCCTCCCTCTGCATGTGCTGGGGATGCTCGAGAGGTTCTTCCTCGACGAGGCACTTTCTGATCTGTGAGACAACGTCGTGCCAAAGATCCTACGGCTGCTGGAGGCCTCCGAAAGGGGCTGATCCTAAAAAAAGAGAAAAGAAAGAAACAAACAAAAAAACCCCACCCCAAAACAGCGCCGCATACACAACCCCAAAAACTTTAAATGGGGAACGCAAAAAAAAACCCCACAAAACAAAAAACAACCAAAACCAAAACCAAAACAAAAAAACCCAAAAGCAATGCGAAAACGGTGCTGCAAGGGAAGGTGTCGGCATGGCCAAGGTGCAGGGGTGTTGTGTGAGTGATGCCCCTGCAAGGCAGCTGTCGCTGCACGGGGTGCGGAGCCTGCGCACACCCTCCGCGGGTTCTCGGCGCCGGCAGCCCACGAGCCAGAGCTGGGCTGTGCGGGGCGCGGAGCCGCGGCTCCACACGGCCACCGGGTGCAGCCGGTCGGGACGTGTCCCATCCGGAGGGATGGGAGTTTGGTTTCCAGGCTGGGTGGGCTGGCTGCGGAGAGCGAAAGGCTGCGGCTGGAGCCCCGGGGGACACCGCGCTGCTGCTCCCCGGGCTGGGACGGTGCCCCAGGGCAGGCGGGCGCGCAGGGAGAGGCCGCGGGCACCGAGGAGCTGGCAGCAGAGGGGACCGGCGGAGGCGAGGCAGGAGCTCAGCGCCGAGAGGGATGCCTACAAGCCACGAGCTGCCATTTTGTCTCTTTTAAGTGGGCTGCCTTTCCCCTCTCCGGGAGCGCCGTGCGCGGCGGTGGCAGCAGTGGCTCCCCTTGCCCTGCCCTTCCCGGCCGCCCTCCGAGGGAGGCAGCCCGGGGCTGCACGGGAGGTCCTCTCGGGAAAGCGCCCACCAGCCCCAGTCTCTCTAGCCCTGGCGTTTTCCTTGCCACCTCCGCCCTAGGTGCTCGGGGTTTGCAGGCTGTTCAGCTGATTTGTTGCTAATAGCAACCACACGACAGCGATTTGCAGCCTTTTCTGCTGCTGGTGCCTCTCGTAACACCTTCTTCTGCAGACCGAGATATCGTCGTCTGGCTGCTGCGTGTCCCCACCCCTCTAACCGCAGCAGCCAGGGACAATGATGGGGCAGGAGGACGGGGCGGCCGCGGGGCGAGCGGCGGGCTCCGCCGGGCATGGCGCAAATTTGGTCCTTCCAGATCAAGAGCTAAACGCTGGCCAGTCCCGCCGCAGCCGCGCAGGCTCCGCGTATTTGGCATTGTCTGGGAGCATTGTTGTGAGCTGCCAGCGCTCGCAATCCTACCGGCATGGGGGGGAGAAGCGCTGCTGGGTTTACATATGTAGATTCAGGCAGCGTTCAGCGCCAAGCCGACACACACCCTCCCCCGGAGCAACAGACACAAAGGAAGACCTCGTTCCTTTCAAGTCCCCAGAATAAATTAAGCTCCGGCTTTCAGTTTTGGAACGTCCCAAAAATATTTGTCTTTTTTTTTTTTTTTTCCCTCTTTAATGGCACTGCACAAGCGCGGACGGTTCCGCAGGAAACCAGAGGTGTAACCATATGCACGTGGTAAAAAGGGCTCAGCCCTACCAGCTAATATTTCCTGGTCCCATCCTGCAAGTCAGCCTGAAATGTTTTGCCCTTTTCCAGTTTATTTATCCCTTATAATTTTTGTTCTGTCTTTGCCTAGTGCAATGGCGACGCACCAATCTCCACTAGCCAAATCTATACCGTTTACAGGTTTATGGTTACAAATGCCTGCTCAAATGTCAGCGTCGTCCTTTTCGATGAAGAAAAAGCAAAGTCCTCTTTCTAGTGTGTCTGAAATGCCTCGACATTTCTGTCTTCGCCTCACAGAACTAATTTACTCTATAGGAAGGTCTCACAAATTAAACTCACTACCAGAAATCCAGAGAGGGGACCCCAGAATATTGTGAGTTGCTGAAGCCCCGAGCCAAAGCTTAATGAAAAAGAGAGGGGACTCTCCACTGCTACCGTCCCTCTGATAGAGTTTTTGCTAAAATCGGGTAATGGCAAAGCCCAAATTAAATTTGCAAATTAAATTATTCAGTCCAAGGATTCAAATATTATATTTTAGAGAGGCTATACACGGAGTCGGAGATCCCTCACCCAGCACACTCTCTTCGAAACAACACTTCAGTTTCCTACATCCCATTCATTCCCATTAACCTTTCCACGCTTAACCTCCCTGCTTTCACAAGCCCAGCGCTTTAAGCTCCGATCCGCGGGAGTGAGCGGAGGAGTTTGCGCGTTGCTCTTCCCACCAAACGCGCTCAGTCGTCCAAGCACGGGATTAAAAAACTCATTTTGCAGACCTTCAAATATCTGCTCAAAGTCTTTATCAGCACGCATGAACAATTTGCCAGGCGTGTGGCAAGCGGAGGAGACCCTCCAGAGGCAGATCGGGCGACCCAGCGCGGTGCCGGGGGACGCGAGGGGCGGCTGGGGGGCGGCCGGGGGGCGGCTCCGGCTCCAGTCCCGCTGGCCCGCAGCCCCGGCGGGCTGTCCCGGGGGACAGCCGGGGGACATCCCGCAGCCGGTGGAGAAGCCGCCACACCAAGACGCGGGCAGACCTCACCTTTTAATGAGCGTCGCGCAGTTTCAAACCGTAGAGGCGCAGCCATGGCTTGGCCACTGCGGGGCATGAGCCGTCGAGGGGCAGCGAGCCCGGCCCTGGACGTGCCACCCAGCGCCCTTCCAGCCGGGGGGACCTGCGGAGGACCCGGCTCCTCCCGTGCAGGGGCTGAGCCACCTGTTGCCTCGCACCCGCGGGGACGGGACCAAGCCGGGAAAGCCCGTGGGAAGCCCCCCCCGGCACCCCTCACCCCCCAAAAAACTCCAGGACCAACTTCGCCCTTCACCGGCTTGGGGAAAATGATGCTTCCCCGCCCCGTCACGGGCGTATTTCCGAGTGAATGAAAGGCTGAGATTAAAGAACGCCCCCCAGAAAGCGAATGCACGTTATTAATTTGGATAATTGTTGACTGTTCCCCTGGTCTCCGGTTTATTTTTTAAGCTGACGTGTGCAGTAACGCAGTCGTAACTAACACCACCCGCCTAAGGATACAGGTTTCCTACTAATGAGCACCCCAGCAGCAGGCAATGAAGTCTCACAACTACGTCATTTCCATAAATGATTTTCCGTCTTCAGTACTTTTGCGAGAACCGGTGACATTTCCGTAGACCGCAATTGCATGGTGTTTATTCCTCATTATTATTATTAACCATGCGAACAGACTCTCAGTATCAAGTAACGAAATGTAACAGCAAGTTTTGGAGGTACTCAGGGTGCGTTTTGTTGTTTCACTTATCCGAACATTAGACTTAATTAGACAGATAAATCAATTTATCTGTAATCGACACATCTGCTTTTTAAAAAAAAGCCTCTGGAAGTAATTCATCACCGTTTGTTTATTTTTTTTATTTAACTTAAGAACAGAAATAAGTATAAAGAAATGTGTTTAACAGCTGTTCCCTTCTCAAGTACACATGGTGATAATTTCCCAAAATATTTTCTGTGGCAAACGACCTTCTCACCAATCTGATTTAATTTGTCTCATTTATTTGTAAAGAACAGCACATCGCCTGTTTTGTTTGTTTGCTTAAAGAGATATTTTTTTCTGCATTAAATACTCCTGGAAACACGTGGCTCATTTTAGACCATGATACTGTTTACGCTAGCCCACCTCTCAGTTGAGCAAACCCAGAGATGATTTATTAAAATTAGACGTCTTTCTCACACTTTTTCAAACTTTTAAAATGCGGCTGAAGTAACTTCAGCCTTTCAACTTTAAGGTATGAGACAAAACTTATACCACCTATCAAATAGTGCATTTGTATAGTGTCAGTCATCTGATTTGGTACATTTACAGCTTTGCAGAACAAAATACCAGCCTATGAAATCCTGAAGCCACTCTGCGTTAGAGGGTGGCCACAGAAAGGGGCATTTTTTTTGTGGAATAGTAACTCTGGTTTTCTGCTGTGGATCACAATTTCACTTGGAGCAGCCTGATCGATAGCAGAGGTAACTAGTAACTTCGTTCACAAATATCTCGCGTCTTGGGAATCGCCCTCAGAACGTACTGGAGGAGATGTAGAGTCTATTTTCATTCAAATCCTGATAACCCTGATTTCATTTTGCAGTCCCACCGTTTGCAATAGTTGCTGTAAAGACCTCCAAGGCTGTGTTTACTCATAGATGCAACAATGCCTTGGCCGACGGGTTATGAAGAGAATTATTCGTAAATAGTCCTTACAGCCGGAGACACCAAGATGGGAAAAGTGGAAGGCAGTCACCAGGCTACTTACCAGAATGATACGCTATTGAAAAAAAATATTAAAAAATACTGTTATGGTGTACAGGGATAACTAGTACCCGTGCTTGGCAAAGTCAGAGGGCTGCTGCCGGGCCGTCCCTCCCCCCGCCCGCAGCGAGCAGAAGCTGCCCCCCCCCCGCCCGCATCTGAGCGGTGCGGGAGCTCCCGGCGCTGCGCGGGGGGATGCGCTCGGGCGTATCATGAACTCTGCGCTCGTGCATGGAGTGAGAAAAGCCTTCCTCTCCGGTGGGGACGGCGCTGCTCCCGCGGTACTCCCCCCGCGGCACGACCCGCGTGGCTCCCGGCAGAGGCGGTGGCTGTAGCCCACGGGCTCGCCCCTGCGCGCCCGCGCTGCCCCCACCGCCGAGGCGACGCAGCGCTCCGCGGCTCTGGGTGGGCGGGGGCTCCGCGGCCCTGCGCGGGGCGAGTTTATTCCCCGTGCGGCGCGAAAAACCCCGGCGTGGGCCGGCGCGGCGGTGTAAGGCAATAGTGGAGATCCCCGACGAGGAATCGCAGTGGTGGCAAAAAAGAAAAAAGAAAAAAAGAAAAAATTAAAATCAAAGGACCCCCCCCTCCCCGGAGACTAAAGGCGCGGCAGGGTGCGGTAGGGGCAGCGCTGGGAGCGCTGCGGCTGCCCTTATTTTTCTTTTTTCTTTCTTTTTATTTCTCCCCCACCCAGGGAGCGGAGGGGGAGCGGGAGCCGGGGAGGGGGATGCCGCATGAGCTGCCGGGCGGTGCGTGGGACCCAGCCGGAGCGGCGGGGCTCCCCCTCCCTGCCCGCTGGGCCCTCGGCAAGTTGCGCAGCAGCGGAGCGGGAAAAGGCAGCTCTGCGGCCGCGGCGGGCGGAGGGCGGTCCGCGGAGTACCGCGCCTCCCCCCGCGCAGCGCCGGGGGCCGGGGGAGCGTCTGCCTGCGCGGGGCGGCCGGGGCAGAGAGGACCCCCCTCGCCCGCCCTCGGCGCCCCCGCCGTGCGGAGCAGCGCGTCCCGCCGAGGTGCTCCGGTGGGGCGGCCGCGGCGCCGCTCCCGAATGTCAGCGGGGGCGGGCAGGCCCCGGCCCGGCCGCCCGCGACCCCACCGCCAGCCCCCGCGCCCGAGCCCGCCTGCGCCGCGCTGCGCGGGACGCGGGGGGACGGGAGCGGCGGCCCGCGGGGGACCAGCCAGCGCTGCGGCCCGGGCGAGTCCCTGTGCCGAGCCCGGCGGCGTCCCGCGGGCGCTGCCCTTCTCCTGCCCGTCCCCGTCCTTCCCCCGCCCTCCCGAGGACGACAGCTCCCGGTTACAGAGCTGAGGATGTACAGCTGCCTATATACGCTCTTATGTAACTTCGTATTCACGTATACCCACAGATACATCTGCACGCCGCTGTCTGTGTATCTGTGGTACAGACGTGGTATAGAGGCGTGAAGTCCTCTCTCCGCAGACCTATACGCCCCCGCGCCCTCCGTACGCCCCCGCGCATCTCTATAGGTGCCTATACCCACACCTGTACACCTATACCTTATACCTATACATTTAACACACGTGTGCAACATGCTGCCATCCAGGCACAACCCGCCTGGGCCGCATCTCTTCCCGGCCCGCGCACAGCCCCTCGCTGCCACGCACCGCCGGTCCCTGCGGGGGTCCAGGGCCCGGAGCCGCGGAGCGGCGCGGAGCCGGGCCGGGGGTTGCGCGGGACGGCGCGCTGCGGGCGGGTGCGCTGACGTCACGGGCGGTGTTGGCGCGGCCCCGCCCCCCCGCGGCGCGGCTTCCGCCCGGTTGCCAGGGCGACGGGTACACAGTGCGGCCCTGCGCGGGCGCGCAGCCTGCCGCGCCGCCGCCATGAGCCAGAGGCAGGTCCTGCAAGGTAGGCCGGGGCGGCGGGGGCCGGGGCTGGGGCCGGGGGCCGGCGAGGCGGCCGCTAACCCGGTGCCCCGGCGCTGCCGCCCGCAGTTTTCGAGCAGTACCAGCGCGCCCGGACGCAGTTCGTGCAAGCGGTGGCCGAGCTCGCCGCCCGGCCGCAGAACATCGAGACCCTCCAAAACGCAGGTACGCTCCCGCCGCCCTTCTGCCACGCGAGAGCCGGCAGGGCCGGGCCGTGCGCGGCCGCGGGGACTTCCGCGCCCCGGGGCCGCGGCGCTTGACGCCCGGCGGCGGGGAAGGGGGAGCGCGGCGCTGGGCCGGCCCGCGCAGGGCCGCGCCGCCCCCCGGGAGCGCGGGGCTGCCAGGGCGCTGCCCTGTTTTTCTTCCTCCCCCCCCGCCCAGGTTGGCCGCTTGGTTTCCAAGGATTTTTCTCCCCCGAGGATTTGGACCGGTCCCGCGGCCCCGCGGTGCGAGGACGGGCTTGGCGAGTCCCTTGCGGCGCGATGGGAAAGTTAATTAGGCTCGTCAGCCGCGTGCGCGGGTTGCCCTGCTTGTCTGCGGGGTTATTTCTGCGTTTGTTTTGAGGTGGCTGTGATCTCATAACTTATTTTTATTTCAGGGAAAATTTCTCAGTATGAGCCACTTCTTAACTTATTTCCTCATGCTTCCGATATAGCTTTATGTAAAGTGTAGAAAACGGAATTCCCAGTGAAGCCAGCGCTGACTTGCCAAGGAAAACCTACTTTGGAAGAAACTATTTTTATACTAGCTTTACAAGTTGTTCCTAAATTCTTCAACGCTTTTCGCCAGCAGACTTGCTCAGCTTAGGAGGGATTCGCTGTTGTTATATTGCTGTCGTGGGATATCGTGAACCAAATTGAGCGTTTTTAGAAACAGGAGCTGCGGGAGCACTTCTACCAGCTGTTGTGCTGCTGGCATCTGGCAGACCCACTCCGCTTGTCCAGAGTTCCTGAGCTTAAAAGAGGAAAAAGAAGAAGTGCTCAGTAATTGATTACCTGAAAGGCAGATTGAAAAAGTGCTATAAATCCGTAGTTGGTTTACCATATGGTATTAATGAATTGATTATGTTTTGGTTTGTCTTGATTTTGTTTTTAATACTTGTTTCCCAAATCTAGTAAAGCTGTCAGTCTTTTCTGAGATACAATGGGAACAAACAAACAAACAAAAAAAGAAAACCAATCACGTAAATACTTTCAACTTTTGGTTGTTGTATTTACAACTGTCTACTAAAATGGTTTTGTTGAAAACCTATCACTTAAATTCATGTTAAAGAAACATTTGCTTTGATTATGGGAGTGACATGTTGACACCAGGCCTTTTGTATTGCCTTGCTGTGCCTTGTGATTTTTTTTTTTCCCTATCTTTCAGTGAGTTAATGCCACTGCTTTAGTTTATACAAATTATCTCCTTTTACCGAAGGGTCATCTTGGCCATAGGAATATTTTATGTGTTATTTGTAAGAAAAGTTCCCTCTGTGTCCATTTACAGTTCTGCTTTTAGCTGCTCACAGAGAGAAGGCAGGCTTCTTACAGTTCAGTGTTTTTAAAAATGCAGAAAGTTTCTATTTTAAGAAAGCAAACAAAATGCCAAGCTAACTTTAAGTATATTGTATTTCTTCTTAAAATATTTATTTGATGTAATCTGGTTGGTAGCTTTACCTCAGAACTGATTTGTTGCTTGTGCAGACGAAATAATCAGTTCAGAGGCCTGAAACTTTCTTCTGCGCACAGCCAGTGTTGGTCTGAAGGTTGATTTTACAAAGATCAGGCTCTGGGGTAGTAACAGGGAAATGTACATTTGTGTAGGTTGTCATCCTTCTTGGCCCATTCTGGTATTTTTCCATAGGCTTTAGTTTTTCAGATGCTAGAAGAGAGGGGAATGTCTGCAAACACAGTGTTTCCTATTACAATTTATTTGAATGGCTGAGGCCACAAATATTTTACCCTCTTCCCCAACCTGTGCCTTTGAAACTAATTAATAGTTATATAATTAAAATGATAGCTGTTAGTTTTGACCTTTTCTGGATGTGCTAGATACAGGTTTTAAAACTTCCTCCTAAGTGAAACGTGATTAAATGGTTTTTAAAGCCTCCCCCCAAATAAAATGTGATTTGGTCCCTTTTAAAGCACTTACACAAATATTTTGAGACATAGCTGTCTAGCAGGTAACTGGCGTACCTTTTATGGTCTTGATCTAGTGAGCTCTGGAGCAATGACTTGAGAAAGAAAGATGTCTGTCTATACATGTATTTCTGTATAAATCCATATATAAAAGGATTGGGGGCTCGTTTCTTATTCTGGTAAAGAAAGTTAGCTATCCCTTAGGGAGCTTAGGGAGATCTCTGTTTTAAGAAGATGCGGAAAGTCTTTGCCTGCTGTCATTTTCCATTAGCTTTAGGAGCCAGGGGCATCTTGCAGGGTTCTTCGGTTGGATCTCAAAGGTTTTCAGGGTTTAGTCTTTTTCTGGCTGAAGCAGAAGGCAAGATTACAGTGACTTGAATTTGAACAAAATTGAGCCCTTAAAATGTACTGTAGCGTACTCTTGTATTATTTGCCTTCGTTTATGTTCCTGGAATATCCAAAATTCAGACTGGCAGCAGTGAAAGATCAGTGCTCAAGGAATAAAGCGTTTGGTCCCATTTTTAGAGTCCTTTTGATAAATACTTAATATCTTACAAGGAAAATAAATACTAGTTTGAGACCTTGTTCTTTGTGGAGGTGTCTCTGGACACCATGCTAACATAATGAAAGATGGGAGTGTGTTTAAAAATAATTCTTGATACACTATAAGCCCTGCTTGTGTGGTATTAAACCAGGTACAAGCAGTGGTATTGTTGCAAATTAGGAGATGGCAGACTGCAGCATGGAAGGGAGCAAGTGGCCAGGATCAGAGGTGGAAGTTTCTTACGCTGGCTTGGCTGTTGAGAAGCCGTAAGGTACCATTATTGTGGAGACTCCTATGTATGACCTGTAAGGAAAACTGGTGGGAACTGGCAAGCTGGAAAGGTCAGAGAGGGCCAACAGGAAACCCACCTTGTCCCAGGGCGTCTCTCTTCTGAGGCTTCTGTATCTCATCAAGCTCTGGAGCTGCCTTTCCCACTGAGCAGAAATCCTGAAAGTGGTTGTAACCAGGGAACTGGAATCTGGCCCTGGACTTTGACACATTTACACGGCACCGGCTCTCTCGTGGTCAGGAATGTCCTGGGGCGGTAGTGCCTGGGAGCTCCACAGCTTTCTGGTGGCCGGGAAGTGCAAGGAATGATCAGAGAAATTCCTTTGTCAGAACTCATTCCTGTGTCTTTTCCAATTCTGTGGTTGGCTTTGATAAGGTTGTTCCTTATGATTAAATACTACCATGAATAATAATTGCAGGATTTGTCGTTTGAATGTTTAATTAATGTATACTTGGAAAAAAAATCTCTTCCAAAACTCCTCAACTTTTTCCACTTAGTAAATAGATACTTGGAACAATTGACAGACAATTTATCAAATCTTGTTTCTGGAGGGCTGCTGAGTAATGGGAGAAGCTACTTTGATAGTAATGGTTTGAAACATATTTAAAAATAATCTATTCATTTGGCAGCTACAGCTCATGAAGTTTGGTACTGGAATGTGTTATTGAGCTCCACACCCCCTCATCCTTCCAAAATTTAAAATCCTACAAACAGACTATTTTCAATTATAACAGCAGATGAATTTGAGCTTTCTCTTTCTTGCACTGAGATTTAGGCAGCTTTCTGTGTTTTAGAAAATTTAGGAGAAAATCTGAACTGGTTCCAGTATGTTTCTAAGAGTGGTAGTCACGGAGGGCCTAATTCTTCTTTCTTCATCTGCCTTGTGAAGTGCAGCACTCTGTAAATAAATAGTGCCTTTGAAATAGCGTTTTGTTTTGATTTTTTTTTGAGGCATTTACAATTCAGCATTAATAAATGTATCAGAGTAAGACTTGAATTACTTTTGGCTATTCATTTTGGTATTCTCTCATAGTATGAATTAAATTTTTATTTATTTATTTTGCATTAGAGCTTGTGGTGATGGGATTGTTGCTTTTAATTTGTAAGTCATTTAAGGATATCGTTGGGATTAAGAAACAGTTCAGTCTTGCAACTTAGCCTTTGACTTTAAAGATATTACAAAATCAGCTCTTTAACCCCTTTCTTGGGGTTGATCACATTCTTAAGCATAATGGCTGTGGAAGTCATAGGGAAAGCTGAGTCTGGAACATGGGAAAAGAAATTTGAAGCTGTGTGGTCTAGCAGCCTGTATTTTGCCATAGGACTCTGTGTCCTGCACACCTGGGTTCCCTTATCGTTGCTGCTGGGGTATTTTTATGATCTCTGGCAGATAACTTCAACTTCTGTTCCTCTGCCTTACCTACTTGCTGGCCAGTCTGCAGGGTTCCAGGAAAGTTCCAAAATGTCAGTGTAAAGGAAGACCCTTTCCCAGTGAATCTCTTCCAACTGTCCTCCCACTCCATCAGGCCGCAACCCTGAGCCCAGGTCTCCTTTCCATTCTGCCCAGTATCAAGCTACTTCTGAGGCCTTATACTCCAGCATACAAGCTATACTCCAGGACCGAGTCCTCTCCTCCTCTTTTACCTCTGGGCATCTTCTCCTGTATCTGTTCCTCACAATCCGTGTTGGCAAGAGGCTATAGCTTGGGGACAGGGCTTGTCTGCCTCAGACTAGGGCTCCATCACAAACCCTTGTGGCATGGCAGATTTTCCCCTACTTCATGGTCTGTTTTTATGCAGGTAAAGGATGATGTCATGAGCATTAGTTCCCTCCTGGCTCCAGAGCTATTCCACTGGTGACAGGTTTTAAAAGCTGTATTTCTAAATCTTTGGCGTGGTTTTAGGAGTCTTTATTTCTGAGAAAAGGCTGTTCAAATTTATTTCCCTCATCTAATTACATTGAGTCTTTTTGCCCATGCTTTTCTCAACTGCTCTTTCTAGTGTACGTATTTTAAATGTACCTGTTTTGAATGTGACAGTTGGACACTTGGCCCTGTGTAAGGAGGATCAGACTCTGGGAAGGGATTTCAGGATGTAGTTCCACATTTTAAATAATGTTAAAGAATGTGCTCTGGTAGCACAGTGCTTTGTAGAAAGCCTGCTGGGAGCATAGGGTGTGTAGGGAGGATGGCTGTCGAGTCAGCTGTGCAGAAAAAGAGCTGCTCCCTTAAAGCATCTGTGTTCTTGCCCTATCTGGACCTTCCAAGAGGATCCCATGCAACGCTACAGGCTTGGGGAAGAGCGGCTGGAAAGCTGCCCAGAGGAAAAGGACCTGGGGGTGCTGGTTGACAGCCGGCTGAACATGAGCCGTCAGTGTGCCCAGGTGGCCAAGAAGGCCAATGGCATCCTGGCCTGTATCAGAAATAGTGTGGCCAGCAGGAGCAGGGAGGTGATCGTGCCCCTGTACTCGGCACTGGTGAGGCCATACCTCGAATCCTGTGTTCAGTTTTGGGCCCCTCACTACAAGAAGGACATGGAGGTGCTGGAGCGTGTCCAGAGAAGGGCAACGAAGCTGGTGAAGGGCCTGGAGCACAAGCCTTATGAGGAGCGGCTGAGGGAACTGGGACTGTTTAGCCTGGAGAAGAGGAGGCTCAGGGGAGACTTCATCGCGCTCTACAGCTACCTGAAACGAGGTTGTAGTGCGGTGGGTGTTAGTCTCTTCTCCCAGGTAACTAGCGATAGGACGAGAGGAAATGGCCTCAAGTTGCGCCAAAGGAGGTTTAGATTGGACATTAGGAAAAATTTCTTCACTGAAAGAGTGGTCAGGCCTTGGAACAGGCTGCCCAGGGAAGTGGTTGAGTCCCCATCCCTGGAAGTATTTAAAAGACGTGTAGATGAGGCGCTTAGGGACATGGTGTAGCGGGCATGGTGGTGTTGGGTTGACAGTTGGACTTGATGATCTTAGAGATCTTTTCCAACCTTAAGGATTCTATGATTCTATGACATGGACAGACTCCAGTGCCCCCATAAAGCCAGTTTCAACATTTGGGTTTATACACCCTCTCTTGTGAAGGATGCACTTACTTTTTTTTTTTTTAAATTATTTTTATTTAGTTAAAAGCTTTGCTGAGTTTTAGTGAGAGGAGAAGTGGGAGAGAAGTATGCAATGTGGCATGAAAGGCAAAAGGTTATCTTTGGAGTTGTAGTAGATCAAGTGAGGAGAGTAGCTTTCCCTGAGGCTTGATGACATGGTGGTTCCTGATGAAGGGAAGAAGGAGGCTGTGTGTTGAGGAAAGTACCAGAGAGCTGACAGAGAAGGAGGAAGTAAATGCAGCTGAAGCTGGAGGACTGGCTTTTTCTGTAACTCACTCAACTGAAAGCTCAACTGCTCCAGGATTCCTCCTTTTCTCAGCATCCTGTCCTGTTTGGAGGAGATTTGCAAGTAAAATTTCAAAGCCAGAATTTGTTAGGAACTTCAGTCTCATCTTAGCAAGTGGCCGTTAAAAAGAAGCAGCTCCTTGTGACCACCTTGGTTTTGGTGTGTCTGTGAAGGATTGTGTGGTGGCCGCTAACTAGCACTGTGAGAGGCATTTTCAGAAACTCAGTCCTCTTGGAACAGGATTAGTTCTGCTCCATTAATGGAGAAACAGGGTCTGGGAAATGATCAGCCAGATCAGCTTTTAAGGAGGAGGAACTTACTGCTCCTCGATCCTTCAGAAATCTCCAGTCCCGCTGTCAAACTGAATCTGCATTATGTCCCACACCATCTGGTAATTGCTGTACGAATTACTTGATTACCCAGAGTCTCTGTTACCAAACTGTATTTATGTTCCCTTTGATATTTGAAGGATTGTAATTGTGTTGTGCATGGAACTGTCGCAGTGAGGAGTCCTTTCTCGGGGTGAGTCACACTTGAGGAGTATGTCCTTGAGACGTGCATACCGCGTTGTCTCTGGAAGAGGCCGTGTCAAGACGAGTCAGTGTGGAATTTCTCTCTCTCACTATTCTTCTGGGAAATTTATTTTAAGTCTCCTACTTAAAACTCTCTGCTATGCTGCTTCTAGGAAAGGGGAGTTGAAGATAAGGAATTGGGGTGAGGCAGCAATAAATTTCCATTTTATTTCCATGTTAAATCATCTGAATTTGACATCAGGAGCCCTGAAAAATCAAGGTGATATGATGAATGTTTGAGTGCTAATGTTAGCTTGGTGGATGTTCTTAGTGTAACAATGTCTTCTCAAAAATGAGAAGACAACGTTATACTTGATCCAAAGCATAAATTAGAAGGACAGCATCTTCCAAGATAAGAATGTGTCCAGAGAAAACACTAGTGTAGAATGACTTTTTTCCCACATTTACATTTTAAAATGGAAATAAATTTTGCTTTTAAGGAAGGAGAATACGGTAGGAGGGGTCATCTTCAGGTGCAGCAATTGAGAGAATTTCAAATGTAGAGTGATGTTTCTCTGACTTGTGACTATCAAGTTTGACAAGGATTTGGCAGGGGTGGGAGGAGAGTAGAGGGATTCTGCATGACTTCCAGGTGGGTTTCCCCAAGAAATCAAAATGACCAAATGAAGATTGCTATCTCCAGAATAGTGACTGTTTGTTTGGCTACAGAAACTTGGAATGAAAAAACTTGGAACCTGCTGCTGAGTGGGTTTTTTTTCCAGACAGGCAGCAGCCAGCACTTGCTAGCTAAAAGAAAGTGCATCAGGCCTATGCACAACAGCTCCACTTGAGAAGTGCGCGTTAAGGGTGATTCAGCTTCTGAAGTGTGTCGTTCTTTGAAACAAATCTGAGTGGGAAACTGAGGATAGAAAGGGGAATCGTTCCTTCCCCAAGGTCAGTTAAGGTTCTGTGATGCAAGAGAGAATATTTGGCAGTAGTTCTTTGTTACCCTGTTTCTGAGTTGCTAGTGGGAACTCTTCCAAAACAAATCTAGTCCAATGGTCTAAATGCCTTATTTTGTAGTTTACTTTCTGTATTGCTGCCTTTGAATTAGAGTTAATGAATTTCCTACTTCTGTCACAACAGACTTATTTAGAAGAAGACCAAAGAGTTCTAAAGTTTTCAGCAGCAAGACACTGCTACTCCCTGCTCTGTACGGCCCTGTTCATTTAAGTGAATGGTAGAGGTAAAAGGAAGTTATTGGAAGGTTCTTACCTATTTTCCGGCTCTAACATAATGTTAAATAAATTTGAATTTAATTCAAAATGCTAATAGGAATTCTGGATTGGACCCCTTTGGAGAAGAGGGGTAGACTTTGCTGTAGACAGGACAGTCAAAAGAAAGGAAGAGATCAAATAGAGGAGCTCACCAAGTACAGCTATCTCTGGGAGAAAGAGCTGGGTTGGGCCCAGGACAGGAAAGCCACCTCCTCTGTCAGGCACATCTGTCCTTTCCAGCACTATGTTCAAAAGTCATAGGAGGAAAAGTGGACATCTTTGTTTTCCTATAGGTATTTTAGTGGAGACCATATAATCTCTATGTAGCTGTTTTCACACTCTCAGAATTAATTGTTTATTTTTTCTAAGTGCTGTAAAGAAAGAAATACTCGGTTTGCTGAAAATGTAAAAATCATGACAATGGTGAAAACTCCTTGAGCAGTTGGTCTTGCAGAGTAGTCAGAGGTGATGGATAGCATCTTGATGCAGAGAAAGAAACTGGTTTTAGAGAAGGTGGGAAGTAGAGGTAGAAGCTTTTAATTATGTTCAATAATTAAATAATTATACACAGGCATAATCTAGGCCTATACACTTCTCTCAATTCTCAGTTAATTTGATGTCAATATAAGGCTTGTACAGCAACAGGAATTGATTTTTCTTTTTCTTGTTCCTCCAAAGCTCTTGTCATGGTAATTATTTGTTCACTGTCTTTTCTCACATTCAGCCATCACTTTGGGAAAATATAGTCTCCTTGAGGATCAGCACAGTTTCTATTATTTCTAAACCTTTTCCATCCAGTCACTGTATTTTTTCAACCCTGTTTTAGCATCTTGTGTCCCTTCTTCAAACAGTAACTCCCATTTCACTTTTCATCTCTTTTCTCACCTTCAGTTTCATCAGCTAAAATAATTTGCAGTAAAACATTTTGTGCTGACACTTAAATGTCATCACCAAGCTTTGCATGGTTTATACTACAATGGAATGAAATGAATGGTATTGGTCACGGGGAGGCATGCTGCTTGGAAACATTTTCAGGCTCAAGGTTTTTGAGTCTATTCTAAAAGTAAAATCTGTATCAGCTAATCTTGAAAATACAAATGACATAAATCTCATATTTGGGACAACTTAAAGCATATGTGTATGTAAACTTTCTTAAATGTGGTTTTACATTTTGTGGTGTCTAGGTGTGTCATGCAGGCCAGAAACATGTTATGTGGTCTGGATTTAGCTCATGGGTTTCTCCTGGATAAAGTGATTCTAGTCTGTTTAAATTTTGCTGGGTTTTGAGACCATCACCAGAATTGAACTGTCTGCCACATCCTGGTTGAATGTCCCACGCACCCTTTTCTAGGGTCAAGACACTGGACACTGAAGTGTTCCTTCCCCTCTCCCCCAACCACTTCTAACAGTCTCTTTTGTATCAGTAAAACTATTTTTTTCTTTTTTTTTTCCTTTTTAAAAAAAATTATTAAATAATCTTGTTTTCATATTATCTCAAGTTAAGGGCTCAAATGTAGTATCTGTACACTAAATACAAAGATACTACTCCTAACTGTTCCTGCTTTACTGAAATACCTTCAGTGTAAATACAGTCAGAACAGCATGAGGTTAGGAATTTCAGCAGCTGTTTGACCATGCAACTGATGTTGGGGGGGCATTTTCTTGTCTTTCCCTCTTATAGAGGGTTCAGGTGACTTGCTAGAAGATAGCTCACTATAGACGATATAGGGGGTTGGCCCCAACTCACATATTTGTTTGTTTTTACTTTTAATTTGTCATATAAAATACTTGGTGCATTTTGATATGAAGCATAACTTGCTAATGAGACCATACCTGTTTGGAAGAGTTTGTGAGAAGATGTCAATATGATGACCACATTCTGAAGTAGGGATTTCTGCAAAGTACTAAATGAATTCACATTGATCTTATAATACTGGAGGATCTACCTGTTGCCTGTTGGTACACAGGAGGCCTCTTTCAGCTCCCACTGGCTTTGACAAAAGTGTGAGCAGGCCCCGGCAATACTACAGACCTATTTCCATAGGTTCTACATGTACATGTTCAATTAATGCATGTTACAGAGCCTTTTTTGGTGCTTCTGTAGCTCTATTAGACATCACAATTTCATTTCACTTTTCTTCTTTTACTGCATCCCCCCCGAGACCGGTGTTATTTTGACTTGTGAACATCCTGGGAGGCCGTACCTTTCATGGCAGTGCAGCTTCTCTCTGGAGTATTGACCTTCCCAGAACAAATTCATTAGTGGTCAGCATGGCCTCCATGGTTAGTTTTAACTGCTCCCCACTCCACCCCCTTTCACAGCCATGTATAGATTATTAGGCTATTTTCTTCTTGCTAGGAGCAATTTGGTTTTAATTTAAAATAAATGTTCTCTGTGAGAATTACACTGCTGATCAACTTACTTTTTTTCTTTTCAGAGTGCCCGTATATACATAAGGATGCTACGGGTGTAACTTGTTATAGCCTCCATCCCTTTGGACTACTCCTTGCTCTAAGGCCCTCAGCTTTTCCTTGTCATGGTGTGCCTGTTCAACACCTGCGTGTCATCTGCCATTAGACAGTGATCCACTGTTGTGGGACTGTTGCACCAAAAGGCCTTTGTTCAGTGCTTATAACCACATGAGCCCTTGAGAAGGGAAGTCTTGCTTTCTTCCACAGTCACCCAGCTAAATCTTTATCTTTGTTAGCAAAAAAATGTAGTGGAAAGAACTGAAACAGCTGATACGGAGATTTCTGCCTGTAGCTCTCTGGTGTTCTGTTGTAGCACTTCTACATCTTCAGAGAGCATTGATTTCTGGCGGAGGTATAAAGCTCAGAAATATTAATTCATGCAGCTGGCTGGTACCGGGACGGCACTTTCGAAGAATCGCAATACAAGTAATTTTCCCTTCCCAGACCTTACAAATCATGTTTTTTATGTCACCATGTGGATCTCATTTATATCCCTATTGAAGAGTCTTTGTTTAACTGTAGGAAGAGCTTCCACACACAGAGTGGTCATCTTTGATCATCTTTGTTGCCTTTCACTGAACCTTTTTCAGTTCTACTCTAGGGGAGAGTATTAAATGTAGGATAGGTTTATACAATAGCATAGTGATGGTCTCTGCTTCGGCCTCTATTCCTGAGCGCTCTATATACTTCTGTGGGTAAAGTTTCTTCTCTGCTACTGAGCAATGAGCTGGTATCTCTATGGAACTGTCTGTTCTAACATTGAGATCTTTCTCCTGGGTGATAGTGATCTGTTTGGGGTCCGTCACTGCATATGCGAGGTTGGGATTGGCCTCCCCGTATGCGTTCCATTTCATTTGCCATTTTGTTATCCAGTCATTCAGTCTCTAGTTCCTTACAGTTTCCCTCACTGGTACTACCCTGAATTACTTTGAGTTACCAGCAAAGTCTCACCTCACTGTTCATGCGGTTCCAGATCATAGATGAACACTGAGTGGCACGTGTCCCAGCACGGAGGGCTGCAGAACTGCACTGTGACCTCCTCCCTCCTATGGCAAGAAGGGACAGTTTACTTCTCCCACTTCCTATTTTTAGCCAGATGTTTATCCATGTAAGGACTTTCTTAGGCTGTAACTACTAATGGTTCACGTCACGGCTGCTTACCTCACCTATAATTTCAAGTATGTATTGTAAGACCACCTTAGAGAATGGACTTTCATATTCTTTCGTGTTTAACTGATACACTGTGGACTCATCAGTGAAAACACATCATAAATAATAACATGATAAGAAAATCTTGAACATGGTAAGAAATAATAATAACATGATAAGGTACATCATAATAACATGATAAGAAAATCTATCTGGAGTGTAATATATTATGGATATTGTTCCCCAACTCAATCGTTGCTTATAATAGATGAAATGTAATTTGGTGTAATTCAACGTAGAGGTTCTGCTGGCATGCCAATGTCAGCTCACCAGGACCTCCAGATGGAGTTTCCTGTGCATATTTTAACACATGCATTTTATATGTGTTTGACTATACCTTATTTTTTTGTGTATACTTTAATACATGTGTTTTATTGATGTTTGAATATAGCTTATTTCTACATGTGACTTTTTTATATTTCAGAAGTGTTTTGTGCCTATGAAAAATTGCTGTGCATCAGCAGTGCTATCCAAGTCCCGACTTCATTTCAGTGGAACACCTGGATTTCCTACAACTTCTTATTACCTGGAAGAGTAACTTGATAGGTTTTTATGAATAAAGGCAAATGTTTAGAAAAAATTCTGCTTACCAAATGGGCTTTTCTCTTCCTGGTGTAACTCAGGTGTAATGTCTTTGCTGAGGCCTCTTTTGCTGGATGTCGTCCCAACTATTCAACAGACTGCTGCTTTGGCTCTTGGGAGACTTGCCAATTATAACGATGACCTGGCAGAGGCAGTCGTGAAGGGAGACATTCTTCCACAGCTTGTGTGTTCATTGTCTGAGCAGAATGTAAGGCATCATTGTTTTCTTAAGTAATCTTTTTTTTTTTTAACTATTGCACAGGGAAAGGGAAATCTTTCTGTATCAACTATCTGCTGTTATTCTAACGTAGCAATAAATGTACTGAAGTCAGAGACAGCATGTATGTTTGAACCCCTGAGAGATTAATGTGTACTATGTGCCTAAGTTTGACTTCAAATAAGCTTGACTTTAAAATATCATCTTACCTTTTAGTGCACTATAGGAAATACATTCATGGCACTGTTACGTTTTTAAAATGTTGAGTGATGCTTTATAAAAGGTTCCTCTTTAAAAATGAGACAATTTGAAAGCTGTAGTGGTAATTGACTAGGATTTGTCGATATTACCAAACATTTGTAAAGTACATATAAAAAACTGAACTTCTGTAATGAAATATTTAATACGTCCAAACATAGCCTTTTGGAAGTCTGTAGCATGAGAAATATCAAACCACTGACACAGGAAAATACACTGAAAGGTTTTCATCTTCATATTTGTCAAAAACAAACAAACAAAGTGTAGTCACAATTGCAATGCAAATAAATCTGGTGGTCTCTTTTTCCTTCCTTCTTGCCATTTTTCTTCAGGTTTTGTGTATATTCCAGCTTTGATTTTCCAGTGATCCGAACCTAGATTAACAGAAATACTTTCAAAAAAGGTTCCTAATTACTGGAAAGAGGCAACTGAGAGTTAAGTGCATTGATATCACAGCCATACTTAGGTTGCAGTTTTGATTTATTAGATTTAGGAGAAGCAGGATTTCAATAGAAATATAATTTGGAAAACTACATATTTTCATTTTCATTCTTTTGAGGAAAACATAAATGTAAGTACCCATTGCAAATTTTTTTGTGCATATAGGTCATTGCCTATACAATTAATCTTTAAAAATAAAGCTAAAGAAAAACCTCGATGTCAAGGTATTGTTATAGTATGGAAAGAAAGTTACGGTTTTAATTAGACAAGTTTAAAACCGTTTTGGTTATTTTATTTCTGTTTTTAAGGCAAGGAGGGGAACAAAACTATCCTCTATTTTGGTTTGGAAACTACCCCCCTGCTACAACTCAAAGCCCTCACTAAATTAGCTTGAGTAGCCTGATTTATCTCTTCCATGTTACTGCCTGTGCTGTTGTTACATCGAGATGGCTGTAATTCAGAATCACTTGGGGCAGCAGCAAGATTAGTGTGAGGTCATGGAAAGCCTACTATGCCTTGGTGACTGAGGGCAAGTGAAGGAAACTCATTATCCAGTTCATGCAGAGTTTAGCAATGCATGCAGTTTTTTACTTCCCATAGGCAAAAAACCCCAGCCCAGATACGTTTCCATTCCACTCGCTCTTCGTGTATCAACATCTATATTTTAGGAGGAGATTCTTTGAGCACACAATAAATGCTGATTCTACTGATTTATGGAGAACAGTTAGAGTCACATCCCAGATCAATGTTTTGTCAATTAACTGAGAAAAATACAGTTTTACAGTGTGTTCTGACTGTGCCTGTGAATAAGGATTGTTTGTAAATAAATGTGTTTTGAATAATAAAAACAAAGAAGTGTTTTTCTTTGCCAGGAGCATAATTACTTAACAGAAATAACATACCCATATTTGCACAGACATAGGCTGGTGTAAACAACTATAGCTCAACTGAGTTCAGCAAAACTTAGAGTAACTTGGATTAGCTAGCCATTTGACCATTTGTCTGTACTGTTTCCCTTAACTTCTGTTCCCCCTAAATGATGTTTAATGCTTTGCTTGTAAATTATGTTTAAGGTACCTGCTTGTGAGCCTTAACTTAGAAGACTGGATTTTTGGCATTAAGGAATTATATCAGTACTGGTAAACTAAGAAGGGTCAGGCTGTGTGTTTGAGCACTGGAAGATGACTGTGCTCTTTAATCGTTAACATGCTCTCTGATGTGGTTTTAGCCAATGCCAACCATCAGACTACTCGGCAATGCCTGGACATGGTTTAGGGGATAGTGCAAGGCGGGAACAGTTTCCAGTGGTATAGATGAGGCCATTGTGCTCTGAGGGAAGAGGAGTTTAGGTGGATGGACGTGGTATGCTGTGTCACTTCCCTTCAGGGCCAGGGAGCAGGCCTGGGTCCCTCTTACTTCTGTGGAGCCATTGCAGATTCTCCTCTGTTGCCATACCTTAGTGCTTTAGATCAGACTTTCAAAGGTGTTTGGGCACCTCACAGGATGCACAAAAGTACTCACGTGGTTCTTTGTTTCTCTGGACTTGATCCAAAAGGGATGTGGGCTTTGCATTGTTTAAGTTTTGGGTACCTTGACACTAGGAATCAAGCACTGTGAAGTCCCCAAGCTCCCTGTAGAGCAGGGGAGAATCAAGCATCTTGGAATGAGATTAAAGCCAGCAGGCACACAGAGACAGAGCCTTCTAGAGCTAGTCTGTAGGGCTGATCTGCCAACTGCCAGGCTGGAGAGCATACTCCAGGCACATGGATGTGGCAGTAGATTATTTGTGTCCCAGTGAATCTTGCACTCATTGCTGCACAGTGGCTTCACGAGGGAGGGGAACTGTCTTTCTCCCAACACGGTTGTCTGTGGCCGGAGTGCTTTAACTGGGCTCTGGATTTTGAAACTGTAAGGCAGGGGAAGAAATTCAATCTTCAGCTTCCACATCCCAATGATAGCTATGAAACTGCAAGGAGGGGACTGAAAAGTGACTTTTGCAGGGAAGACTTTAACTGTGCTTTTAGAAGAAACCACAACCACCACTGCAGTTTATATGGAACCCTATGATGTGTGCTGCATCATATGTTATATACACACTCAAAACATGTATGTGGTCGAGCACTGAGAGAGAGGTAGAACTGAGACAAGTGCTTGGGTTTTGCTTGAACTTATAAGAGAGGTGCCAGGCTGCTTAGTCCTGTCGAAAGTGAGCTGTTTCTGGACACATGCAGGAGTAGAATTGAAGGCTGCCTCGTCAAAACCGAGGGTCATCCAGTGTTGGGTGTTTGGTGGGATGCATTTACAGGATCTTAGCTGTGGGCTTAGGCAGTATTTAGGCATTTCAGGATTCAGATCCTAAACCCTTTTGTTGGATCTAGTTCTCTGTGCCTCTGTTTCCTGTTTGTAAATGTAAACAATGTTTTCTCATAGAGATGTTGTGAGCGTATATACATTAGAAATTGTGAAACCTTGTTAAGTGTCACAGATGGGTAGAATTATTTTAGGAGTTTGCCCTGCATAACCTGTGTAATCTGGTTAAATATGTTAAGAGCTATTGTTTTTGCAGCTCTTATCATTCACTACTCACTTAAACAAACAGACTTATCTAGACTATTATCTTTTCCCCATATCCTCTTAGCCCTCTCATTTTTTCTGTTTGTTTATGCACTTACTGCAAATTTTAGATCATGAGCTGTCTCAAAGGAAGACTGTAAGGTTCATTGTGTGATGTCTGGTGGTCCTGATTTGGATCTGTATGAGAAACTGCTGCTACTAAAAAAGTCTAATTTATGCATGTCTGTACTGTATTATGCTTTGAACTACTTAATGTTAGTAAAAGCTTTTTTTTTTCCTTTTCTGATTTGTATAGCGTTTCTACAAGAAAGCAGCTGCATTTGTGCTAAGAGCAGTTGGTAAACATTCTCCACAGCTAGCTCAGGCAATAGTTCAGTGTGGAGCACTGGAAATGCTTGTGATTTGCTTGGAAGATTTCGACCCTGGAGTCAAAGAAGCTGCATCTTGGGCACTTGGGTATATTGCCCGACACAATTCAGGTAACAGGTTTCACATGTGTTATTTTTCAGCTTAGTGCTATGTAAGAGTTATAATAAATTGCATTATTGTAATGTTCATAAATAGAACAAGATGCTTTTTCTTCTCTACTGTTACAAAATTTTAAATTTGGAATGAAACCTACTCTAACTATACCAATTCGACAATGCTGTACCTTTTGTGGGAAACTGGCATATCTGACACCAGCAGTGCCCGGTTATGAGAGGTGCTCTAAGAGGACATGAATTGGGCCTGCGGCCAGGAAAGGACACTCTGCTTTATTCTCCTTCATGAAGAAATTTCAGGATCTTTACGTATTGTGTAAGTGTTACTGTTGAACAAAGTTTCTTTTGCTCGGCATTGGTTCTTATTTTATATACATAGTAAAATGGAGAAGCCTAGGCAGAACCTAGTTTCATTCAGCTTACAGCAGTGCCTGCAGGATAAATGTGCCAAATTCATTGCACTGACTATATTATCGTTAGCCGGTAGACCACACTCTTCTCTGAGAGTCAGGAATAGATCCTAGGAATCCGATATCGAGCAGTTCACTGCTGTCTCACAAGCAGTTGTATAACTCACTGGCAGTGTCATGTTCCTATTTAAAAGCTGATCCACGTGGTTGATAATTCTTTTACCAGCTATTTATATAGTTTAAGTAAAAGTTTAGAGCTATGAATCAAATAACTGAGGGAAGAAACTGCTGGCTGGAAAGGGTGGGAGAAATGGCTTGTGTTCATATTGTTTAAAGTTAAACTTATTCTAGGATCATAACATTAACTCATGCATTTATGTTTGGTTTTGGGTCTAAAATGTGCATAGAGTGAATTTGGAGGTGATTTTCTTCTTTCTTTTTTTAATCAATATGGAGTGTTGGACTGTGGAAGGCATGGGGGATTTCCCCTTCCCACTTAGAGAGAGGGTCAACTTACTGGGACAGACTGCAAAGTTGTCAGTACCTTCCTAACAGACTGCTTTTTCTGGGGAACAAATTCATTCTTGGGGCACCTCTGTGTGCTAAAGATCTTTTATCTTTTGGTCACCAGGTCTGACTCCCACCGTTGGTGGAAAATAAGTGTTGCTTCCGTCTGAAAGATATTTGTTTAAGTGTCATTTGAAAGTGTTCCTTTGTATAAATGTGTGTAGTGTGTGTGTCTGTGTTACTCTTAACATAAACATTTCTGTAGTTTTGTTACGTTAGTAAATCAATATTGACTCACCTCAATTGCCCTTCATGCTATTCACTGCATGAATGCTGGCTGATCTTTAGGGTGATCCAGTCACTCTGTGATGGCATTGTCTGCAAAGATGGAGGTGATGTGGGGGTATTGAGGACAACAAACTCCTTGTACGAATTTTTATTCCATGGTTATGAATTATTTATTCACTGACAGTGAATGGGTGCATGTCTCATGTCAAATTATGCCAGCAATAAGGACAGCATTTTCAGAAATTAGGTTGAAATTGCGAGTGCTACCAAGCTGCAAGCATCAGGATATAGATCACTAGATGTCATCAGTTAAAAAAAAAAAACAAACCAAACAAAAAAAAACCCTGAAAAAAATCATTCTTCTTCTGCCCAGCTATGGCCAATTGGGGGATTTACCTTCCTCTATAACACAGTCACAGGAAGTCTCTAAAATGATTACTGAAAGTAGAGGAGTTATACTGAAGAAAGATCACTCTGTGCATGGTGTGTTTCTTACACTCCTACAAGCATGCCTTTGCAACAGGATATTGTTGGAGATGGGATACAAAGATAGATGGACCTGTTCTTATCAAATCTGGTGTTTACTGTTCAAGAGACTCTGGATTAGATTCACATGCTTGTGTTGACAAAATTTGGCAGTTATGATTTTCTGTCATTGACTGTCTGTGGACACGTATTGCAGCTTAAACTCTAAAAATAGAGTTGCGTTGAAATGGTTTTCCCCACCCACGAAAGGTTTTTCAGTTTCAAACATTGTTTCAGTTCCAAACTGGGACAAGATTAAGACAAGATTTTTTTTCTCTCCTGAAAAGACTGGGGGGTAGGGAGGCTTATTTGCTCCAACAAGAGAAGTTCAATAATTAGGGCATATGTCTGGGATGTATGTGGGAGACAGATTGAAGGCCTGATCTGTCTTAGGCAGGATGTGAACCTCTGTCTCCCTGACTGCAGGCAAAGGCTCCCAGCCTTCAGTGATAACTGTTTGCGATGGGAGGGTCTCTCTGCTTTTAATCAGAAATTCCATCTATGACCTGGTAAAACTGCTGTCTAGGAACTGCGGTGTATGTTCCCATGAAAAGATTTCCATTTTGAGAAATCAAGACTTCTTTTTTTTTCCTGATGAAAACATTCTTTGGTTAGCAAGTTCCCTACTGTCTTCATACAACAATCTTTTAACATGCAGTTCTTCTGTGAACAGATGTCTCCAGAAGGCCTGTGAGATTTTAGGTCAAGACAGATGTCTCATGAGATTTCAAGACAATAGAAATCTTGCCAGGTCAGTTTCCAAAATTTAGGAACAGCTCTTGCAGTTCTGCTTTTTCTTGAAGATCCCTTTGAGCTGAATTTCAGACACTGATCTTACTCCAAAGTATACAGATCAGTGTACTGTAATTTTACCATTCATTAGTTCTACTATTTGTGTTTGAAAAGAAGTGTAAAGTGTTTCAAATACCATCAAAATACCATCAGGTCAATTTTGTAAATTTTTACTATACCATATTCAGTTACTTTTAAAATGCAAAATTCTTATGTTTGAGGTATGCAAATTACTTAGCTTTCCATTTGCTTTGCCTACATAAAAGGTGTAACTTATTAATCATCTCTTACCTGCTTCAGCATATTGTAAATTGGTAGGAAGACAAAAATAAGCAACACTGTTTATACTCAAGCATTGCTGAGAGCAGAGTTATGCTCATTTTCTGTCATGCAGTGGCACTCTTAGGATCATAGGATAGCTCAGCTTGGATGGGACCTTGGGAGGTCTCTAGTCCAGCTTCCTGCTCAAAGCAGGGTCAGCTACAAGGTTAGACCAGGTTGCTCAGCTCTTCAGTGATTTGAGTCTAGCAGTAACTTTGTCTTATTCCAGGATCTAAGCTTGTCCCATAATTAATGACCTCCATCATTCTCCTGATGAAAGGTTTTCCCACTGGTTCCAGTGGAATCTTTAGCACTGTGGTTGTAGCGGTCTGCATAAACCTGTGATTTTGAAGCACAGCCTTTGGACTACTTGTGGGGATTAGACTCTTCCTATGTGGCCATTACATGATCACACAGTCCTCAGAAAAATACAGTATTGGTGGTTGTTTTGGTCAAAACCTGTTATTTCCTGTGGATACACCTGCCACCACAGCAGGGTCTGTTTGAGAACCCTGGTCTGGACTGAAACTTGCATTTGCTTCCAAGAAAAGAAGGTCTTGCTGCTGCTCCACTATGGCATTTGTTCAGAGTTGATTTTCTCTGGGGACTGCCTGCGCATTCATTTTCTCACCTTCATCTTTTCTCCCTAATCTTTTTTTTATCCATACTATTATTGCCAACATGTTAACGTTAGTATGGATTTTTTTTGGTAACACCTTAAACCAGTTTAGAGGAATCCTGTAAGACTTCCCGTTGATTTCAGTAGGTATGCAGTCAGGATCTTACTGACTCCTCTTTGTTCACTTTCCACTCTTCTGATCACATAAACTCAGGCCTCAACTTACTTTGAATTAATTTCTTAGTCCCTGATGAGTACTTTTGTATTGACACAAATCAGTACAACTCTAGTACAACTTCTAGTTGAACTGGTGACATCTTAAACTCCAAAGTCTTTCTTTATCAGTCTTCCTTCTAACTCCATGTCAATCTTTCTTCATGTCTGCAGTATCTCCATTTGCTAAAATCTTCCTCACACTGTTCTGGACAAAAGCAACTGATTTATGGTGGGTTTTGAGTCTTAGTTCTCTTGTCTCTGAGGATACGTAGAATAACATTTCCTACTTTCACTCATGTAGGGAGAAATCCTACTTTATCATCATGGAGTTGGACAGGTTCCCTGAGCTGTACCCCAGACTGAAGTTCGAAGCCCAGGGTTTTTCATAACTTTCTGTGGAATTAAATGAGGTTCATAAATTAGTTTTTCTCTGCTGTCTTTCTCCTCTTCAGCTATTGGTCTTGTCTTTGCCCTTATAATGTGGTCTTGGCATACTGTTCAGAAAAGTCCTTTTGTAATTTGTTCCAGCTCTTTTAATTTCTTTGACTGAATATTTGTTTTTAAAAATTTATTTTTGACAACTGTATTTTCTCCTTTAACTCTTTCTCTGCCTTCATTTGTTTTCACCTGTGTTTTGTAATTGGATAGCAAAATTTTGTGAATCTTTGGTGTACAGTCTGAATTAAACATGTTCTATCAAGTGGGAAGGTTAATTGCACCTCTTTTTGAGAAAAAAGAATTACAATTATCATAGACTCATTAATACTTAGAATGGTAGTTTTGGGCTGAGTTTGCAGGGGAATGTGATGGGAAGATCTACATTTTCTTTTGTCCTGCCTCAGCTTTCCTGTTTCTCTGATAGTCCGTTTACTGCTTGTCTGTCTTCTGACACATGGTCCAGCCCTCCATGTGGTAAGTTATTAGCCATGAACCTTATAAACACCACTGGAAGAACAACCATTTAATTAACCATGACCAACAGTAACCATCAGTATTTAAATGATATCAGACTTCTAACAGCAAGAGCTGATCTAAATTGAATCAGATTTAGTTTGCTCTTTTAAAATAACTTTTATGGTTACTTTTGCATGCCTGGGCATATCTGTGACCTAAAAGTGTTGCTCTTTCTCTCCCTACTTGAACTCCATGATTTCAGCTCATAAAGCATCAAAGAAACCCATTCTTCTAGTAGTAGCCTGTCCCTCTTGGCATGACTTTCCTGATATTAGCATCTCCTAGCAGATTGTAGGTAATTGAGTTGGTTGCTCTGAAGTTGCTTCTGAGGCACAGTCGGATGGATTAAGCTGGACTGTTGGTCAGTAGTTCATGATGTATTCTACTTGGTCAGTGTATAACATCAAAATACAATTTGAAGAAATCAAGTATGGCTTTTTGCATGAAAAGCTGAATGTAGCTTAAATCACTTATACTGATTAGCTAGTTTTCAGGTTTGTTTTCAGATACGTTTCAGGCACATTTCATTTCAAATTTGTAAAACTGAAGATACAGCATTTGGGTTTTGTTGAAATCTTATGATTTGTGTGTATTTGGAGGATGCACACTCTACTTTTTCAGTCAAATAGTTACTTGAAAAGTGAACCTTGAAGGGTTAATTTTTTATTAGTTTAAAAATTACTGCATTATTTATTATAATTTTGTGAGGTAATACTTATACTTTCTTTAAAATATTGTATCATAAAATAACACACAGTGTAAATATTTGACTTATCACATGTATTGGAGTGTATAGCTATAGCTCACTAATTGAAAACAAATCTGCTCAGGAACATTATTTGGATATTAACAAAGTAATGATGACATGACTTACAGATTTCATGAAAAACTATATTAGTCTATGTATATTTAATGAAGTATGCTATATTTTTCTTAGTATGACAATATCTTTATAGATGGACTATAAATCAAAAGCTAAGTTAGAGTCTTGAAATACAACAGCCATATGTTGCCATGGTACTGTAAGTCAAGATAAATGTTAAAGATGATAATGGATATGCATAATAAGGTGTAGCAAAACTGTACTAAGAACCTAATAGATTATTGAATCCCCCATGATTTTTACTTTTTCAACACTATTTTAAAATAGCACAGCTTGGTTATAGTATAAATTTTACTTCTGATATCCAGTAATTCTTATTTTAGGACTGTGATTAATGCTGCATACATGGAGAGAGCTAATGAATTTCTAATAGTGTAATTTTTGTCCATGTCAGCTAATCATATGCTCAGAATTTTTTTTTTTTTTTAATTTAAGGTGCAGTTAGTTAAGGATATTGTACTAATCTCAGACACAATATCCCACTGATGATATTTCTCATTTGTGTAATTGTGTATGATAACATTTTCATGTCATTAAAGTATAAATTCTGTCTTGTCCCATGTATGGTAGCAAAACCTAGTTTTGATCAGCAAGTTCCATTTTTCCCATCTTTTATGTAAGATAAATCTTTTATGTATGTTTTTTTTGTATTTCTGTTTTTGGCATTTGATCTATGCTAATATCTGCTTATCATTTAAAGAGGGTAAAATGCTCTCTAATTAGGTGGTTGGTAAAATTTTGGTACTTTGGCTTTCTGTGTTGTTGTTAGCCATGCATAAAATGCTTTCCTATTGATCAGTGTAGAATAGCCAGGGTTTAAACAGCTGACATCTGCTTACTTTAAAAAAAGAAAAAGAAAACAGAATAACAAACCATTTCAGCCTAATCTACCTCAAATGTGTGCATGTAAATGGGGGTCCATCTATTGACCTGCATTCTTTTCAGTTGTGGATTGGTCCACACGGTTTATGAAACCAGGAGGGCTGATTTGAAATGCAGATGTCGAGACAGTGAACTACACCCTCCCCTTTTTCCTTTGCTGTATCTGTCAGGGTGAAAAATGGCTTGCACAAGGGTCAGTCACCCATACTCACTTAATTACTTTCCTTGGACCTACAGAACTGTCACAAGCTGTGGTGGATGCAGGAGCTGTTCCTCTTTTAGTGCTCTGTATCCAGGAGCCAGAAATTGCTTTGAAAAGGATTGCTGCTTCAACTCTCAGTGATATTTCAAAGCATTCTCCAGAGTTAGCACAGACAGTAGTGGATGCAGGAGCTATCGCTCACTTAGCTCAGATGATCCTGAACCCTGATGCTAAACTGAAGGTACATTTTAAATTTTTTTTTTTTAAATCTCCATTATACCAATAATTACTTGATATTGAATCAAAGACACTGATGTGCATATTTATTTAGGACGCTCTTGTTTTGGGCATTAATAAAATGTAACTACTTAGTTAGTGACAAAGAGTTCTGAACATATTCACAGATTTAGCTACTGGATAAAAACTGCTGCTCTGTGAGGAACAGCTAGACTAATCTTTAAAGTGAATAGTATGAATTTTTTTTTAGAATTATGTAGTATATGAAGAATGCAATAGATATTTTTAATCGATAAAATTTGCACAATTCAGTTACAAAAAAACTTTTGCATACTTAAGGTTATACTGTAAACCAGTTAATGTTAAATGTATTATTGTATTTTAGAATGTACAATCTGATGTGAATAACTGTTGTCGAAGGTTTAATCACTAGAGTTTAATTGACAAAAAAATGGTTTCTTAATATAATTCCTCTGTCTTAATCTTACAGAAACAGAAGACAACATAAAAATGCCACTTCAAACAAATAGATAAAAATTTTTTAATATAAGGTCTCACATAAAAATCCTTTAATATAAGGTCTGACAGACCAAACTTATGCAAATAAAGATACTTTCTGTAGATTTCACTACATTTTAAATTACAGTTTTAAATGGTATATATTTTTTTTCCTTTTTAATACATAGCAAGCTTGAATGGGATAAAACAAAGGAGAAACTTTTATTCAGGAACCAGCAAATGTTCTGTGCCATTATATTCGTGCGTGAATTGACTCAGTGAATTGTAAAATAGCTGTAATTGTTTTCCCTATCCTGCTTTGTTTTCCTTGATGCAGTAGATTTTTGTGTGCAGGAGGAGTGTATGTTGTGGGATGTTTGTATACTATTGATTTTATAACAATTTTTATTTACTAGCGTCAGGTGCTGTCAGCTCTAAGCCAAATAGCAAAGCATTCAGTGGATCTTGCAGAGCTGGTGGTTGAAGCAGAAATTTTCCCAGTTGTACTCACATGCCTGAAGGACTCAGATGAATATGTCAAGAAAAATGGTGCAACTTTAATTAGAGAGATAGCAAAGCATACGCCTGAGGTAAAACCTTGAAAATGCAAATACAAGGTCATATCATTAGATTTTACACTTTAAATAAAATACAGGATTATTCTGTCATTTGCTTTTTGAAAGGGAGGGCAAATAGCTGTTTGTATGTTCATTGGAAAAATATGGAAATGCTTGCTGATATTATGAGATGTGTATTGAATATGAATTGGGTTAGGAAACTGCGAATCATATAATGTATACCTAGCTACTTCATCCCATAAGATATCTGCACAGAGAGGGAGTTTTAGGCTGATAGTATTGTCAGCCCTAGATATTAAAAATACCATAAGAAAAGCCTCACAGAAGTCATGATAACAGCTAATAAATGACACGATCATCCTATAACAATAATAGATGGTGTATGTCTTTTTAAAAAATCTTCTGAGGTGCTGGGATCACGTTTTAATTATTTTTCCAATGACAATGAAGGTCAAAAGTTCTCTTAGTTATTACTAAACTGACGGTAGTTTCTTTTATTAGCCTGAGTTTGTAATTTGAGTCTCAGCATTTGCAGTGGTTTTGCCAATAATCGATACAGGAAGGTGGGGAAGTTTGGCAAAGTCAATACAAAATAAATAGGAAAAACATAATTATAACTATGTTAATCTGTCAGACCACAGAGATAATTAAAAGGCTCTAAATATGACTCTGGAATGAAATACAAGCAATGTATTTGTGGAACACACTAATGCTGAGTGCAGCCATTTCAAAATCATGATACTAGCTTAACAGTTGAGAAGTGTTTAAACATGAACATTGTGCTGTTTCTTCAGCCTGCTAGTCTGTAAGCTGCTGGTGATTAAAGGTTGCAGTCCTGTCACGTTTTCTGCTTTCTCTCTGATGAGAGAATGAGCAATGCAACTTCACTTTCTCAAAGAAGTGAAGAAATTGTCATTATCAAAGGGGGCACTAGAGTCAGAAGCCAGAGGCCAAACTCACAAGACTGCAGGTAAAGTCAGAAGAGCTGCTAGCACAGGATCCTCCATGCAAGGGGAATTGGCCATTCTAGTAGCTCTCCAAAGGAGCTGTAGGAGGTATCTTGGTGACTCCCTGTCGGAAGTCACAATCCACGTTCGACTTTAGAGTGACAATGATCTCTGTCCATCTCTGAGCAACTCAGTTTAAGCAACACATGTTGCAGCAGAGACAGATCGGCAAACGATGTTTGTAAAGGAGTTGGCTGTGCCAGTCATGTGAGCGTTGTGGCTTTTGGATCTCAGCTCTCTATCTGCATATGCAGTAAAATTCACATGAAGGTCAGGATCTGGGGGACTTGCCGCGGGACCTGAGGGTCACAGCACCAGGGAGTGTCTGTGCAGGAGCTCTGTGTATGCGGCTGTGCCCAGACGTAGGGCTTGGTCATCACTGGCTGCAGTTCACAATCCCGTGAACAGTTTTTCCGAAGTAGTAACTTTAAATTTCATCTAGCTGTTTCATGAAGAACAACAATCCCCTTTTAAAGGCTGTAAGGCAACAGTGGATTTTATGTTTATATAAATCAACTGGATTGAAAATCCACATGCCTCAGTTTTGTTAATTTGATTTTGACTTTTAAGAATGTGTTTCTTTTGCTTTGGAATCTTTGGGAAAAATGTGATATACCTAACAAGATAGAAGAAAATAATCATAATATGAAATTATTTTAATTTCTATGCATTGTTGATATCATACATACACTACTGCTGTCCCTCAAGTGATGTGAGAAGTGATACCTTTTGGAAAGAAACATGTTGCATAGCTTGGTACACACAGCAAGCATCATAGACTGTGGACATGAGTATAATTTATAAACAAGGCTATGTAATTTGGCATTCTGGGGCAAAGTCCATTGCCCATCGAGTGTGTTCCCTGGTCACCTCCCTCAGAATACCCCAACATGGCAGAATGGTGAGGTCCAAGTCGGTTTTGCGCATCCATGACAATTGTCTTTGGATTCATGCCTCAGTAAGGGGGATCCACAAAGGCTTTCATGCCGCAGAGGTTATCTAGAATGCAGGTGAGAGGAGGAGTGGGCCTTTCCCTCTGTCCCTGCACAGAACATATGATGTTGGCTTGGGAATGAGGGGGCACTAGTATGAAAGAATATCTGGTTCAGTAGGTGCGTCTTCAAGGGCATTCGTGTATTAGGCTGTCATTTGCATGATTCTATGGTATATAGTAATGGAGTTGAGAATATGTCATTCCATGCTATACAGCATCAAGAATTCAGAGTCCTGATTTCCTTGCAGTAAAGTCAATCAAAAACAGGTAGCAGAACAGCTTTATTCCTGAGAACTTCATGCTGCACTTACTGCCCAACAGTCTGTATGGTACGTCACTCTTATTCCAGCTTTATTTTGTAAATCAGGAGCAATACATTTAAAGACTTTTCTAATGTAGTGCTTTATGCCTGTTGATACTTCACAGTATCTAATCTCTTCCGTTTATCTTTTCAGCTTTCACAGCTTATAGTAAATGCAGGTGGAGTTGCTGCTGTGATTGATTGTATTGGCAGCTGCAGAGGGACTGTCAGACTGCCTGGCATCATGATGCTTGGTTACGTAGCAGCTCATTCAGAGAACCTGTCAATGGCAGTGATTGTCTCCAAGGTTAGCCATCACTTTGTTGTCCTCCTGTAATTCTTCAGTGGTATTCTGAGAAAGAGATACAAATTAACATAGGCAGAGAATGTATTTTGTGACAGAATTATGTATTTTCTATTGATGAATGCACTTTCTCCTAATATTGCTGCTTGCTGTGGCTGAAATTATGTGGTAACCCAATCAAGTTGAAGTTGAACCTTTTAGAAAATATCCTGGATTAGTTTGTGAACATCCGTTTGTATTACAGTACATGATCTTTCTGTGTTGCAATTGCACGGCTACAGAAAATAAGTCAGTGAATTTCTATGGTCTGTTTCCTCTTAAAATGAATATTTGTGGCTACATCAAAACCATTTTTGAAACAAGAATGTTTAATGGCACGTTCTTCATTGCACTAGCATGACTCTGCTAGTGCTGCTAGAGTAGTCTTGCAACAGAAATCTTCAGACTTGAAAAGACCTCAGTTTCTAATGTAGTATCGTTTGATTCAGTCGTGCAAGTGACATTTCAAATGAGATAAGCTATACATTTTCAGGTTTAAATAAATTCTGCTGGGCAATGATATAGAAGGGAGAGAATTTGCAGTATTCGCAAGTGGTGAAATTAGCGCCTGACACAATATTCTGATGTGAATAATGCTAACTAATGACAGGAGGAAGGATGTGTCTCTGTCTCTCCACTTTCACGGATGACAAATTTTTGAAAAGTAATAATGGTTGCTACCATAACTGAATGGGAGCACAGTGAGAGATTTTGTAGGGGTCTGTGCAGACTCTCATGAAATTAAATATTTTAATGAATGATCCACAAAAGAAACCCAAATAAACCCAAAACCCATTTTAAAAGAAACTTTGCTTCAGGGGAAACTAAGCTTGTGGAATGGTACATAGTGCTGAGGACATGGCTTGGTAAACTGGAACCATATTCAGTCTGACAAAACTGAAGCCTTTACTCTTAGTACAGCCTGAATTGTGTCATGTATTCCTTTTATCCCTTAAGTTTGCATGTTAGCTCAAACTGCCTTCTGACTTAGAACATTGAGTGTTTCTCTCTTTCTTTAACTAGATTTATTAAGATTTATTCAAAATTCTTGCTAGTCATGATGATGTAAAAATGACACCACTAGCTTATTTTAGAAGAAGAGTGTTAATAGAGAAACATTTTCTAACAATCTGTATCAGTTTCAAGTTGTCCTTCCCTGGTGTAGATTTGTAAAGGTTGTGCTTTTGATTAATGCTACAGGGAATACCACCACTGTGTGCCTGCTTGATAGAAGAACATGAAGATCATATTAAGGCAGCAGCTGCTTGGGCCTTGGGACAGGTTGGAAGACATACTCCTGAGCATGCACGTGCTGTTGCAGTAGCAAATGTGCTACCCACACTGCTTGCTATGTATATGGACACACGCAATTCAGAAGATCTTCAAATGAAAGCAAGTATATTTGCAGTTTCTGCAGTATGAGATATTTATTGTAATCAACAGGTGTAAGTGCTTAAAAACTACTAAATGGTATGTGCTTTTATTGGTCTTCATTGAGTCACATATTTCCTGGGTGTAGGGTGTCCGAAGGCTGTGTGTCATTTATTGGGACTGGCTCATCCTAATGGGTGTGCATATGGTGCATACCAAATCGTATGGTACAGCCACAGCAGTCTAGTCCCTCATTTTCTTTGCAGTTTAGATCAGAATTGCATACACGCATAAATGCTAGATTTCTTTTAAGTGACTAGTTTCTAATTACCTACTTTTTTTTTTTTGAAGTATAAGCTCTTGTACAAAATATTATAGTCCTGGTAGTAGATTTGCTTGCATTTTTATTATTATAATAAAACTGTAACAAATACTCAAAGCTCTGCTCTTCAAAATATGCAACTGTTCATGTTTAGGGCCTTCCTTGTGTGGGAGCTAGTAGAGTTGCAGTTTGGTAAAGTGTATTTTTGAGCGACAGTAAGTGAACCAACTGAAGAGTATAATATGACAGGATATGGTCTCCCATGTTGTAGTATGCTTCTGTACATTCCACTGAAGTATAACGTTCCAGATCTGTAAAATAACTTTTGTATAGCCATTTTCAGTGGTCCCCAAAATATCAAGGCCAAATTAGCTGTACCTATAATCCTACCCAAGAAGGTCATTACTGCTTGTAGCAGTCAGCATTAGGTCTGTTTTCAGAAACTAAGCACTGATGTACAACTGTTTCACTCTCTCTTTCCCTCCCTGCCTGGACAGTAGTGCACTTTGCTATCCCAGACCAGCAGACTCTCCTAGTAAGCCACTTCTAAAATACAATCTTTTAAAATGTGTTTTGATTTAGCTTTCTTATTATATTACGGTACTTCAATTTACTTAAAGGGTCTACTCTTGCTTCCATTGTAGTCAAAGGAAAATTGCCATTACTTTGACTGTAGATAACATAATAAGAATATGATGCACTGTAGGTTTTGAGGTTTAATAAATCTAAGTAGAAAATTGATTCTTCATTAAGTGACTTGATAGATATCATAGTTTTTATTCAGAAAATGCTCTTTGAGAATTCTGATCAATTTGCTTTTTTGATCAGACTTTACTGATATATAACATGAATTCTTGTTATTTTCATTGATGTCTTAGTAGAGAAATTTTATTTTGTATTTCAATAGACTAAAAAAGCCTTAAAGAACATCCTTCAGAAATGCACGTATCTTCCAGCACTTGAACCATTGCTGCATGATGCCCCTCCCAATATTATGAAACATATTGTTGGGCAGTTTAGTAAGGTAAGAAAAGGCTCTGCTTGATGAGTAATATGTTAATTGTTTTCCATTTAGCAAGGAAGCTATCTTTCCAAATATGAAGTCTCTCTAAAGGTCTCAGTTGTTTTCTCAGGATCCTCAAGCATCCCCTGCAGAAGCAGTTTAGAGCATCCCGTTCTTTTGTACGATAAAGCTGGATAATGTTACATCTAGAACCTGCCATAATTCGTCCTAAGACTGGGAAAACAGTTGCTTATAAGCAAGGTGTTTTTTTCTTCCTTGCCTCTTGAGATTAAGTGGAATATTAACTCACGTGCAAATATTTTCACTGAGCCAGTGTATCGCATAAATCCCAGTCACATCTGTTTTAGATAAAATACAAGCTGTCTGTACAGGAGTGACTTAAGTCAGGTATTTTACAATAATCTAGAGTATAAAAGCTTCACCACTCATCCTCATTAATTTTCAGTCTCAATTAAGTAAGTGTAAAAACCCCAAATCTTTTCTCATCCCTTTCAAAATTTGAAACTGTTTGTTGTTAATTGCATTGTTGATTTGAGCGCAGCATATAAAAAGTGATACAATTTAATAAAAACATTTCAAATAATTTAAGTAATTGCTAACTAGTCAGGAGATTTCCAGTGTCTGCAATGTTCATCAGCTGTTGGGAATCCTGATCAACTATAGACTTATCTTTTGTGCAATACTCTGAGTGTAATCTGTTAGCAGGGGGTACCAGGCTGTCTTGGTGAGATGTTCTTTCTGGAAATGGCCAAGTAAAACACTCTTGATATTCAGTTCTGCAAGCACTACTGTTTGTAGTGCAGATTCCTGATTACATTGCCACACTTAGGTTTGTCCTGTCTTCTTGCTAAGTCTGTACAAAGATTGGAGATTTGCTCAGAATCCAGTGCCTTTTGCTTCTGTGTGCTGACTAGAGCTATTAATGAGCTGAGTGCATAGTAATTGGTTACCCAGTGTATAGATTTGAATGTTGTTTGCTGTTGAAGTGGTTTTGTACCTTTCGTATCAGCTGATGTTTTGTTTCGTTTTTCTTCTTCTCCTACATTGTATTAAACAAACTATACTTGTCTGGCATTTGCTCTTCTGAAGTATACTTTTAAAACTAAGTTCTGTGCAGTAAAAGCATTTTTCTCTCCTGTACCATAGCTTGGGAATTTCCTATTCTTAGGGCTGTGGTGTATTACTTCTGTTGGCTTATTTATAGCATAGAAAAAGCCTTATTTCCGAGCTGTGCTTCAGAGTGAGATGCTATCTGTTCTTGGTGCTGGACTGTGTCATTTTAGCATTATCCTTTTCAGGGTCTGTGCAATTCTGTGCAGTCTCAGTTTGGACTGGGGGAAGGGACTCTGTCTCAGAGGTGCTGTCTGTCTTTAGGGCCTTTTCCAAGAGTTTTCTGCTGTCTTACCCAGCCTGGGAGTCACAGTGGGGAGGAGGAAGGCAGGGAAAGGACCATATCCTGTCTCCTTGCTAGTTCCTTCTTGGCAGTTCTTGTTGTGGGAGATATGTGGAAACAGCACAGTTTTTTCAATTCCCACAACAAAACAATCACAGTTGTTCCTGACACTTCTATGGAGCATATAATAGCGAGAAGTCTCTATGCTCCCCTGTTTTTTCTTTACCTGTCTGGTGATTTTGTACAGCCTAGAGGGACCAGAGAAATGAAGGCTGTTTGCCTACATGCATGGCAGAAATCTCATCCTTCTTTTCCTTCATCCTTTTAGGCAATCCCTTCCTCCTTCAAGGCTCTTGTTCTACACTGAGATACAGTCAAATTTATGGCTTGATTTGTCTGACGAGTGTGAAGGCTTACAAAATGCTTTTGCCCCCATAGTACGTAACTCTCAGAGCTGGTTTTAAACCCATCTGGTTTTGTTGTAGATGCAGCTGACGTCTTGCATTATCTCTCTCTCTCTCTCTCTTTTTTTAAAAAATATTTTTGCAGCCCTGTGGGCCTGTGGACTACATGCTGTCATTCTCCCTTGCCTGGCCCAGCCCCCACCTCCCTCTCTCCCTCCCTCCCATCCTCTGGACAGAGCTGCATATTGGCATCATTCAGGGAGCGCAGAATGTATTGTCTGATCATTTCTGCTTCTCATTCCCTTTGGCTGCAGAAACTTCACATTTTTGCTTTGTATGTTTGTGTTTGTAAAAGGCTTCCATGGCTACACAGTGTATTGTAGGATTTTAATATCTAGGAATTTAATAGTAGCATGTAATGCTTCAAGGCTGCATTGTTCACTTGCAACAATTCTTAGTATTGTTTTCATGCACTAATCTATACTAGATCATTATAATGATATAAAATTCTGCTCTACAATTAAACTGTGGGAATTGACATAAAAGACCTGAATAACTTGGTTTAAGTGGAACAGATGCTGTTGTTATTCCATGTTAGTGTTCTGGTTTTATTATCTATTTAATCTCCGCAATCATATTGTCTCTGTAGGAATAATTCAAGAAATATTATTTATATAAAGATAAATATTCAATTCAGTATTTTTATATATGTTATGTATTAAAGTACATGTTAAATTATCTTATAACCATAAAGGGCTGGTTTATGATTTTTCTCCTGTACAACTGGGTGTTAAAATACAGTAGTCATTACAGATGTTGTACCTCTGATGTGTTCTATTTTATCTGTCTTCTGAATTAAAAACAGATAAGCAATATTTGAGCCTAGTAACTTAGAGATTCCTTTAAAAGAAAATGTTCTTTTTTTTTTAATGTATTTTTCTGTGTGTAGGTGTTACCACATGACAGTAAAGCGCGTCGTCTCTTTGTAACAACTGGTGGACTTAAAAAGGTTCAAGAAATAAAAGCAGAACCTGGGTCACTTCTTCAGGAATATATCAACACTATTAACAATTGCTATCCAGAGGAAATAGTAAGGTAGGGAAAATGAAATTTAAAAAATTCATAGTTATAACATTGTTAGATGTTTTTCACAGGAACAACACAAACCAAGGTTTTGAAATACTAATTTAATTTCTACGTTAATTTCGTTTTTAATAAAACAGCATAACATTTGGTTAACTGCCCCAGTGGTAACACAACCATTAGACACACTTTTGAACACTTTCTCTTCTCTGATTGTTTTTGGGATCAAATTTCTTTGTCTGTAAACAAAAGCCAAATAATCAGGCTCTTGAAGGAAGCTGGGGGAGAAAAGTCAGTCCTGCACTACCCAGACAAACTCCAAGACCTCAGCACAACTGCTCTCATAGTAATGAATGTCTGTGGGAAGTTTGTTTTATCATGATAACTTATTTATGGATTACTCAGGCTCCAAACTACAGGTATTGGTGAGTATTTGCTTGCATCCTTGACTTCCCTAAGAGCCTGTCTGAACGAGTGTATTCAGAGGCTCCTTTGAAACTTCCTCTGATGTACAGAGGGACCAGAGGCTCTCCTGCACAGTTGCTCTGCCCACAGCTGCCCTTCCTCCCCCAGCCTCATCATGAGGCTTAAGTGTTATATAAAAGGACCATACACCAGCTGTCTGCACCAAGTTGAACTTTGCCCTTAATGAATACAGAAACACTATTAAATAGCTTACAGTCAAAATGTCACCATCCTAAATTGTAATAATGAGAGAAATGCCCTCCTAGATTCTAGATATCCATTTACCAGTCCTTCACTCCATCAACACATCAAAAGGATGCTGTACTCGTGCACTCCCTCTACAGGCTCTGAAAATCTGCATCATCAATTTTAATTATAGCAACAGAGTTCTTCAGCTATTAGTAGCTACAAACTAAGTCATGCAAAATGAAGCCCTGTTTGTCCCCACAAGGAAAAGCCAGTGGCTGTCAAATGGGTAAAGCAAAATCATAAAGAAACTTTACTCTGCAGCTACAAACACTAATACTTCAGAGGGAAAAAGGACATTTGCTTACACTTTTCTGGATATAATTAATGTTTTTTTGTTACAGCTTTTTTTTCCCCCCCTGTAAATGAAACAAGGTTACTTATGTAGGCTGGGATGTAATAAAGAAAAGGGCCCCTTCGAGCATCTCCAGCTTGCCTCTTTGTGCTACTGCCTGATGTTGGTTGTGCTGCCTGAGGCACAGCTGCTATAATAGACTCCAGCTCTGGGTTTGTCCTGGAGACCTATTATTTTAGGCTGTTTGCAGACTGAATGTAGTAATGCATTGAAAAGTTAGCTTTACCACCAGAGAACTAATATGAGTTTTAAAAAGAGTTACATTATGCAGAAATGATCCAGAAAATGAAAATCAACAAGGTAAATGGATCTTCCTTCAGTGTGAAAACATTGGGGATTTCTACTTGAATACATTTTAGGTATGCATTACATGGAAGTGTGTTCCTCTCTCTTTATAGTTAAAGCTTCCAGGGCTCAGAGATGACAATTTGCATGCCTGCAAAACCAGAAATGTACTGAGATGTATGTTTTCAGAATAACACAGTAATAAATTTCAGATAATCTTAACCTGGAAAACAAGAACTAAATGCAGCTTTGGTGATGCTTGCGTATTGGAAGCATGTAGTTTGTCCATTGTGGAAAACCAACTGAATGACAGCAGGACAATAATGGCACCGTAGAATCCTACTCTAATGAAAACCTATTGGATAATCTCTGTCCTTGAGTTGGCATTACAGACCGAAGGTCATTGTGATAATTTTTTTTTGTTCCAGAATCAATGTCTCTCGCATTGATGTAGACTTCACATTAGCTTTGGGGCGTGTGCTTATGTTTGGTGAACAGCAGTAGACTATTGTCATCTGGCAGCCTAAGGTTCTGTGTAAACTCATGCTTTTTTATTAAAGGCCATAATTTCAAAAGAAGTTAACATCTACATTTCTCAGTAAAGACAATGCTTATGGCTGCTGAACCTATCTAAAAACTAGCCACTTACCTACATGCCCTAAAAGAAGCTAAACATATTTTTGAAAACCTGACTTCCAAGTATAAATGATACCATAAGTTGAAAAGCAGGCTCTTAAAACATTGTAGGGAAATAACTGTAGAATTCCAGTGTTTAATGCTAGGATTTTTTCCTGATCAATAGAAATATGAATAGTGTTTCATTACTTAGCACAGAACATTCCATGTAGTCTAATGCACAAACAAAATGTTTCTCTTTCAGGTATTATTCCCCTGGATATTCTGAGATACTTCTGGAAAGGGTGGAAAATTACCATCCAGTTTTATAAACTTCAATTTTTTATTAGAGCTGTATTTCACATTTATGCCTTTATGACTGTAATACAAGTACAGCTGTTGAAACTTTTGTTTGATTCTGAAATCTCCTTCTACTGTTTGAATTACTGAAAGAGCTCAGCAATTCCAGCAAGCTATATTTTGTTCTCTATAAACTTGTTTGTTGCTAAGTTTTTGTTCCTTTTTGTTTTTCTCTAACATTAGTACCAGATATTGCAGCATATATGAATGGAATTTCATGCAGGGGTGATGATTTATCACAGAAGCTTTTTTAGAATCAGTCATTTCCTTTTCCGTCCACAAGAAAGGTTTGGTATTAGCTCATTCAAATTTTAGCCTTCTCAGTACTTTAACCATTTTCCCCTTTTGCCTTTGCGTATTGTTTAGAGCTTCCCAAGCTTGATGAGGGGGAAAAAGCTGGTCCCTGTGCTTTTTCTAATTGTGGAATCCATTCTGCACTGAGATAACTCCTACTGCTACCTTTCAGAAAGTAAAGTGATGTGATTTTGCATCTCCAAACATGTTAGTAGCTGCTAAATAAAGAAATAATCAGATCTGATGATGATAAAAGGACTGAATTCTGCATGATATGATAGTGTGGTGGTCCTGGCATGACAGATAATACATCATCTGCAAAAGTCCTCCTAATGAAGGCAAGATTCACTGTGGAGGGAAGGAGCAATACACTGTTTGGTGTATGCATCATTGTTCCTCTTGGAAAGGATGAAGTGCACTTAGAACTTCCACAGGCACGAAGGGAAGGACCCTGGGAGGTTCAGCTCCATTTGGGTCAGCAGCAAATTTGTGCAGCTCAGAAGAGAGGAGGATTGTTTGGCTGCAGGAACACTTAGCAAAGTTCTGAGCACATTCAGAGGAAACCTGAGGATACTTGAGTCCCACTGATTTGAGTGATGGAACTAAGGCTGCTCAGTACTTATTCTTCAAGAACTGAAATTGCTGCAGAATTGCGTTGAAACACACTTGGAACTTAGTCTTGAATTTGCAGATCACATTGACGTGGAGGCTATTGGAGGTATGAGCTCTTGCCTGTCTGTAGAACATCCTGGAAATTTTTTTGCCCTCTTATGTAGAGTGAAAAGACTTTTTCATTCTGCTTACTCCTCTGGTATACTGTAGCAGCAGGGAGCAGCATAGAGCCCTTTTAGTATTCCCTAATATGTAACTGTCATTTACCATTTTTTGTTCTTCTAACCATTTTTCTTTTCCTCATATGCAGCAGTTTTTTGTGTTTTTTTTCTTCCCAGAGAGTAATAAACAGTGTTTCTGGAACGGGATGTTGAAATACTGGCAGCCACAAGGAAAGACAATATTTGAAAACCCCCGCAGGAGAGAAACTTGTCTGCTTTCTTAAACATATTAACTGAATGAGTTTGTAAAACAGGGATAGTCTCTTCTATTACTCGTAAAACAGGAGCAAAGACTTATTGCAGTTGGAAATGATTTAGAGTGGCTTTTCTCTGCCAAATTCCAAATGACTATTTTCTTTTATTCTTGTCAGCATATTTTTCAACAGTTCACAAAAACATTGATGGGCTATCTTGTGTTAAGGTTTAATTCTACAGAGGGCTGTGCTCCCGCTGTGAGGTACTTGGTGCTCTCAGACTCTGCTCTTCAGGAGGAGCAGGGGATGCACAGTACCTTGCTGTATGGAGCCTAACTGAGATGGAAACTGTTGGTGTCATGAATGCTGGTATAGAAACCACACCAGCTGGGTTCTTTCCTTAGCCCACATCAGAGTGAAAAGTCTTGGAACTGACTAGCTTCCACCAAATGCCTTTTTGTTTTTGGTCTTTGTATTCTGACATTATTAATGCTAGGACAGTAGTGGAAAAACATTAGGTCTATTAAAAAGATTGTTGTAATACTCAATAATTTTCTCACGGATGCATTACGGATATTTAAAAATCAAATCTTGTACAGTCTCTAAAAGAAAATGTAATGGAAGGGCTTCCAGGCGGTCTTGAAGGATCTGAAGCCTTTATTTTCCCCTAACAGAACAGAAATGGTGCAGAGGGCTGAATGCAGTTGCAGTGCAGATGGGAGGCAGGGAAGGCATGGAGCTGCGTACCCATAGCTGCATCATGTGCTTGGGAGCACACCCACACCACACAATGCTAATGTATATGTTTTGTGCGGAGAGAGCAAAGAGGCTTCAGTCCCCTGACAAATGTGCTCCTGCTGTGTCACACTGTGCTACACTGTAAGGATTCCACAGGGTTAAATTTCAATGCCTAAACAATTTGTTCACAGTCTTTTCACAGTCTTTTTCTGATTCCTGACAAAGGAAATGATTGCACAAGTCAAACCTTCAAAGCGATCTGATTGTGCAGAGCACAATCTAAATCAGACCTAGCATAAATACATCTTTACACCAGCTAGGCAGTTCTGTCCTAGGCCAGTGGCTGTTTGGCCTCTTGTCACAGGACTCCTGGATGATGCCTCATCCCATTAGGCTGTGGCAGTGCAAAGTCCTCTCCCACATACTTTGAGACCCCCTCAGCTCTCCTTCGCTGGCAGGCTGCTTCCCTGCATTGCACGTACACCTTGTGGCTGGAGGCTTCCTGGAAGGTACGCATCTGCACAAGGCAGATCTAGCCCTTTACAGCAGAATTATCGCTAATTTTTATTTTAGGCTTACATTACTAGGGCAAGAGTTGCTTTTTCCCTGTAGTGTTTCACAAGCTCTGATGTATAGCGTTTCTATTCTATCCTCTCGTTTGTCTTAAGTCATCATCTAAAACTATATTAATGTTTGTAATTGCTACTCTGGCGGGCTTCAAGTGTGTATCATTTGTCTCAATTTCATAGAATAAAATATAAATTTGCATTTTAATTCATTGCGTAAATGCTGTTTTCATGCTAGTTTGTGACTGTGATGCTAGAGAAGATGAAGAGGAGGCTCATTTTGCAGCTTGAGCCTGGCACCACCTTTGGATGTTTGTCTCAGCTTACCGCTCAACAGTGCCTACTTCTGAGTTTAGGACATACAAGCATTTCAAGTAAGAGTCCCTCTCACAGAGGTGGCTTATTAAGACACGCAAAGAAAATTAAGCCAGTGCTTTGGCAGGAATAAATGTAAGCGGAGACAGCCCTTAAATCATTTTGCCAGTTCCTTTGACTGCAGCATTGGGACTTTTCAACCCGTCTTTAAAGATCTTCTCTGGGGGCCCGAGCCATGATTTTTGTCTACATTACTACAGCTATTATTACATCTACAGATGTAAACCAGGCCCTTGAAAGAACATGTGGATATGTAAAACTTTACCATATTTCATTCAGTGGATGGATTAACTGGCCTACAAAAGCTCCATTCTTTATCTGAATGACTGGAAACGAAGAGGATCTGAAAAGGGGAAATTCAAGGAGTTCAACTCCAGTGCATATTATATGTTCTGCATTTCCAGGGGGATTTACCAAGGGATTGCTTTGTCTCATCTGAAGTGATCAATCTGCTGGAGATCTGCATCTTAACAAACAAATGAACAAAATGTTGGAGGAGCTGAATGGAACTGGTGAAGGAAGAAATGAATCTCATTTTGTGAAGTAAAACATAAAATTACTGTAATTAGGAAGTGGATGGAGTGTGGGCAGATCCTGAGTGTTCCTGAGTTGGTCTAGGGGGTTGTGAATTAGCTTGGCCAAAAGGGAGTTTTAGGCATGGAGGGTGCCGTGGGATAGCCTTCAGCTTCTGGTGTGAATTGGAGTCCTCTGATTTCTGGGCATGTAGGGGTGACTGACTATTGTCCCCTCAGGTGAGGAATCTTTGAAAGCATGCTTGCCTTGGTGTCTTCCTTAATGGCTGCTTGGTGTCCAGTATCTTGGTTATTAGAGTTTTAGATCTCACTACGTGACCAGGGTAGAAAGGAAATATGGAGTAGCACTGGATTGCAAAGCCAGTGGTTCCACTTCTTGCACTGACATAGGATTGCTTTTATGGTCTTGGATAATTATTACAAATCCCTATATATCATCATCTTCAGCTGTGAAGTATCTGTTATACTCCTTTGTTAACTTGCAGAAGTGCTGGGAAAATTAAATTCAGATGATAGGTCGATGCAGCAGAACTTAAGTTCTTTATAACTAATACCATATTCAGAAAGGAGTATTGTTCAAGAACCTCACGAATTTACCTAAGAAATCTTCGAGATGCTGATTTTTAGAATTTGAGTTGCACTGAAAGCCAGTGGATTTTGTGAGTTTCCTCATCTGACACAATTTGAAGGGATCTTGGAGAAAGAGGAAATTACAGTGTCTCTCATGACTATGCTAAAACGCTTGATGTCATTTTTGTATAATACTTAACTGTAAATATTGATGCTACTATGCTGTATTCTGCAGTCAGCTCTATAATTTAGCTAGTGAAAATACTAATTATGTTATTACCACTGTACTGTATTTCTAGATACTGCACAAAAGATTGGATTAGAAAATACATATAAGCAATACTAAAGCATATTTTGATGATGAGAATGCCTTTTAAACCAGGAAATGGTATTGTGCTGCCTTTCGCAAGAAGTTATTCTTACTTGGGTTAAATGCATTTCGTAGTTGGTTTTGTTCCCTGCCACCCAGAGGTCCGATGACGAGGCTCACTGAGTGCTCAGCGAAGTGCTGAAGACCGTGATCTACTGTCTATAGCAGAAACCGGTTGTGTTCACTATCAAGCATCAGCAAGCTATGGAGAGGAACAATGTGAGTGGACTAATGTCACCATCTTAACAGATTTCCACAGAGATTCTGAAGACTTGCTTTGTCTTCATAAAAATATGCGTGTTCCTACTAGTTCCTACCTCCAAATTGAGTTAAAGAATAGGTACCCAGATTAATGTTAGCCATTCTATATTTTGTTCATTTTATAACAAAAATTAAATTGGGGGGGGGGAAGTGTGTTAATATCTTTCTTTAAAACAAAGATTTTTTTTGTCAAAATCAGCAACAAAACTCTTTATAATCTTGTGACAAGATCTGTGTCCTTTGCTCTCAAGGAAAGTTTTGTCTTCACTGGTGCAGACTAGTGATGTGTTTTATCCCTGTTGTCCTATTTATAATTAGGTCTGATGGCCTCTGTACATGTTCACCTTTCAATATTAGGTCAGTGTTAAAGCCATTATCAACCTAAAAGGTTGGATTACTACCAAGATTCAGCCTTTGTTGCCCCATAGTGCTATAAATTATATTACAATCTATTGTTAAAGATTAATAATATGCAACAGAGAGGTCTGATAGAATGATGTTAATGAGAACACTGAAGCTTCATTGACTTGCAATATCATTAGAGCTCTGAGACAGGTTTATAGCCTTGTGCAAAGTATATTTGTGTTGGTTTAGACACAGTATGTATTTGGTCACACCCAGCCAAATGTTTCCTTACTAAATTAAAATAAATGCTGGTTAGTTCAATGAGCTACAAAGATATATAGCGTAATTTCAGGTTTTCAAGTCACAGAAAATAAGCCCCAACAATGGAAATCAGTAGAGGATCAAAAATGATGGATATACTAGAGTGAATATGAACAAAGAGGGAAGGGAGTTTACTGAGTTGGGCGAAGTTAATTTTTTATGACTCAAGCAATGTATAAAATTTGGAAAGAACAGCTCCCATTTGTAGTCTGCTCTGATCTTTATGTAACCCCTCCCTATATACATATACATACACACTTGCAAGCATGGTCAACCAAAATGTAATCGTAATGATTTCTGTGTTTGCTTTCACAAGACCTGCCTTTGTAAAGCATCTTTTGTGGCTGGAGGAGAGCAGGTCATTGGCAGGTCCTCTGCTCACTAATGCCAGCCTTATGGTACTAATTTCCACTAAGGTCAGCAGCACCCACCTGATTCCCATCGCAGTGAGAATCAGGCACTGGATCTGCATCACCTGTACTCCTTTGTGCTCTGAACAGCTCTGCTTCTTGCTGGAAACAAAGCAGAAGTAATACAATGACTTTCTTTTTTTCTTCCCCAACAGTGCTTCCAATGAGGGAATGGTAGGAAAATCTTTCTAGAGCTTTTGGAGAATGGCTTCTGCTCTTGTGTTGGAGACTGAATCCCCAGCCATGCAGGGTATGAGATAGAAAGGGAGATTAGAAGAATCAGTAACATACTGGTGTTGCAGCTATTACCTGCTTTGGGAAATGAATATGTAAGGAAGCTTCAAGTTCTGTATCTCCTCGCATGAGTAATACCTCCTTGCTGTAGCCATCTCTGAGTTTGGTCGTGAGGCTTGTTGTCTCTGCCTCCTGCTTTGGGGCCAGGCGGTTGCATCAGTCGGTGACACAGTGGCAGTGCTGCTCATGCCAGCCTAGCGTTGGATCATGATTCCTACAGACCTTTTTTTTTATGGGAATGGAAAGGAGGATAACTCCAGCAATTCTGTAATCAGTTTAACAATATGAAACTTTCTTGCTTTTGGTCACGCCAAAGCAAATCCTATGCCAGCTTATCTGTGAAGACTACAAGGGCTTGGAGCACACCAGGGACAGGGAAATTTGGCAGTGGGAGGCTGGGCAGGGTTCAAGGAGGGCAGGCCTTGTGCCTGTGCTGCTTGTATGCCATCCCAGCCAGAGAGATGGAGCTGAAATCAGGCTGTCCTTAATTGCATGGGTTAAGACTTCACCCTGCCCTGGAAAAGGCAGAGTACAGCACATACCCATAGGGCTGAGAGGAATTATAGATTCCTCTTCCCTCCTCCATCCCATGTCCATTCGGCAGCAGTGCACCAACCTTACCTGGCTGGGTCTGGCACAGGGAGGACTTCCACCTCCTCAGGATATCCCAGGGAAGTCATTCATTAGTGCTTTGAAGCTGAAAAGTGCTATGAGTGCTAAGTGTTTTTACTGTTTACCGATGTGATCAACGTGTAGCTGACCTTAACTAATTTTCTTGTGGTAATTCCCTTGGTTAAAGTGGAGGAAATGAACCGTTTTGCTGACAGTGTTTTAAGCAGCTGCCATTTCAGAAGTTATAGCTATGCCTGTGATACATCGCCTTGACCGACAGCAAGGGTGGAAACCTGGCTTTCTCTCTGAGGTGTGGAGCTCCAGTTTGGACTATCTCCCCATATTTATGTATCTTCTTATATCAGACATGACCTACTAGTAACAAAATCTGTTAAAATTTTTTCCATTGACTCAAATTATCATGAGGTCATGAATCATTATTTTAGGCCTAGCCCTTCCCCTTCCAAGTGTTTTTTAAAGTCCTGATTTTGTGTTTATGCTAATGTAGTCGTGCAATGGGAATGTTTGGTAAAATTGCTGTTTAATTTACAATAGAAGAATGTTTTAGCAGCTGTTTTATAGCAGTTTAACTACTCTGACCTAAATGACTGTTTTTAAGAGATTGAAAAGTAACTGAAAAGGTGATAAAGTCCAGGACTGTCCTCTCTTTTTTTCGCATTTTGTGTGTTTCTTTTTTAAAACAGCTCCTTTGAAAGGGCTTTATAAATAACTTGAGTTCCTCTGCATAATTCAGATGAGAGAGGAAAGAATGCCAGTTTACTGGGACTTTTTCTCTGACCACCTGAGAAAAATGAGTTTTTCATCCTCTTGAACATCATCTGGAGTTATAATAAAATGTGCTCTCAGCTGGATTCCTTCTGTGTGAAAATAGACAGAGCTACATCATTGCACACCTAAAGGAAGGATACAGAACTACAAAAGCAATCTGAAGTCTGGATTTTTCCTGCTTCTCAAGAGACCACAAGTAATTTTCTGTAATCTTAATAAAAATTGTTTGAATCTTGAAGGAGGGCTATACCTCTCCCCTTCCCTCAACCTAAGCAGTCCAAAGGACCAGAGCTAGAAATCCTTTTATGCACAGCTAAGTTGCCTGTCAGGACCATAGTGTGAAAACCCCAAGCAATAGCTATTGAAGGAACTGAAAAAATCCACAAAACTAAAAGGTAATTTGGGAAAATTCACTAGTAAGCTAATCAAACTTCAGCTGAATGTTCATTCCAATCTGTTGCAGACGAATGAAATGTGGTGCTAGTGTGTGGGAATCCTGGGGTGATAGACACATGAAGAATACATAAAAGATGGATGTTAGTTAACTAGTGCTGCAGACAGGCTGCCCTACTTGTCTGGGGAGCTGGTCCTGCAAACGCCCAGCCAGGGAAAAGCTTTTGTTGATTTGAGGGTGACTGTGCACTGAAAAAAGGTTGCCGGGCCTGGGCATATGGCAGTCAGATGACGGCAGCGCAGCTCCCATGATGTGCTCTGGACTGGTGGAATGGTTAGATGACAAAACACTGCAACTTCACACAACTGTGCTGTAATTTGAAGCCATTCTGCAGGGAAACCGTAGGCAGCAAGTACAATATCTAAGCCTGATATAAATCCCATCCTGTTTAACTGCCGTCAGTTCTACTGCTGCAGATTAGCAAACCAAGTGAAGGAACAAAGCAATGGAGAGACTTGATCTGGCTTCATAATGCAACTGAAAAACTCCTCGTTAGAAGAGCATTTTCCATAGCTCCAAAAGCACAGCACTGAGGCTTTCACTGTCTTCTGCTGCCATATCGTTGTGCCCTGAGCAGGCAGCTGGTCCATTTGCTTCCTGCCCTTTCTCCTGCTGAACAAAATAGTGGTTCAGTCACTTTCTTCTGGATTTCCTTCATCTTGACTCTCTGTCTTTTTGTTTTTTAATTCTTTCATTTGCTTTAACTCAAATTCACTGATGCACATATCTCCTGCATGACTTTATCTGTGGGAGAGGTGCAAGAATCTCTCCTTTAGCTCCTTCCGATGCTTTTCCAGACCTGAAGTACTCCCTCTGTTCCTTGATTCCAGGTTGTGATGCCCTTAAATTATTTGTCCTGTGTTTTTGTTTATTTGGCTAATTACTCTTCACATCTCCTTCAGCCCTTCTAAATTACCACTCCACACATTGCTTGTCATAGTTCACACTCCTTTTGTTTGACTTTGCTTTTTCCAAGGCTAGCTACTGCATCTTGGCAGAATTGTTACAGCATCTCACAAACAGCTGGTTTTTGCTGTGACAATAGGCTGATGTATGCCTCGAAAGCGAACACACAGGCCTGCATATTAAATGCTTACAGTGTTGTGACAAGCACAACCGATTTTTTGAAATCCTTTAAAAAAAATTAAGGTGGAGATTAAAAATAGGAAATAATTGAAAAGAAACATTCCCAAACTGAGGAGCAGGCATGCTTGAGATGAGCCACACAGTATCAGCTGTGAGGAAAATCTCGAAGAAAATTTCTTGCAGTGAAAGGCTTCAAGAGGAGAGGGAAACACCATGGGCCCCATGATGTCCTGCGCATAGGAAATGTAGCATGTGGGTGCCTGCACAATTTCTGCTGGGTTGTATCCCAGTAAAGGGATCACGGAGCAAATGCAGCTCTGCTTACCCAGCGAGACAGGGTGTTCTTATTTTACAAAATTCATTTATTGCTTCAAATAAACCGTTTTATCAGACAACTACATCATGATCACTCTGAGCATGTATTTTAATGACTGCTTTGTTTTAAAGCTCTGTGGAGTACGCTGCTGCCTTTATCCTTCTCTCTTCCCTCTGTATCTTTCCTCCACCTTTCCATTACTTTTCCCCATTGATGTTCGATGCCTGCTATGTCTGTCGGTGGGTATTACTTTCACCAGCTTTTCTTTGCAGTAGTGTGTCTATAAATGGCAGACAGCATCATTCCTAATTACATGTTGCCCCCAGATGCTCCATGGGTGATGCTGATGGATTGCTGTGTGGGTGGTGTTGAAGGGGCTGGGGGAGGGGGAGCTGGGATGCAGCTCCTCTAAGTGGTAGCAGAGGTCTCTCTTCGGGATGGGCTCATCAGTCCTCCCTCAGTAAAGTGAGCTCAGGAACTTCCAAGATCGTGCATCTGGGCATTGGAAAAGGGGATGTAATGGAGGAAAGGCTTCAGGATACAGCCCAAACAAACAGGGAAGCAGGAGGAGCTTCCCTGGGAGAGACAGGAAATTTACCCTTTACCTATCACTGCAGAAACCACACAGCACGGAGGACTGGCAGACTACACAAGCTGCTAAATCATGCTTTCTTGATTTCAATTCCCCCCCAGCCCTTGATTCTGTGCGGGGCGGTGTCAGCGCGGCAAGGCAGAGCCTTATGCAGCAGGCTGCCACAGTTGGAGGGCGTCTGCCCTGCCGGCTGCAGGGGCTCAGCTTCATTTCATTAATGGTATTTCTGACAGTGACCTTCTGCACGGATTAAGACATCCCTGTCATGGTCGAAGCCAGTTTTGGCTACCAAAAGCGCGGCTGTGGAGCTGGCAGACTGAGCCACTGCCTTCGCCCAGCCGCCTCCTCCGAGGCCGGGTCTGTAGAGGACGTGGGCAGAGGAGAGGCAGGAACGAGCACCAGCAGCCCCTGCCTGTAAAAGGGACAGGCCTCCCTGCAGCACGGGGACGGACATGCCTGCGCCTGGACATGCCAGCAGACTGAGGAGGAAGAATGGAAAGCTGAGTGATCCTGGACCTTGAAAGGATGCTCTCCAAACCCCAGAGAAATCCAAGGAAAGGTGAGGAGGTGAAAACAGGGATTTCCAGTCAAGTGTGTGTTGGTTTTGCACAGACATTTACTCCTCAAGGGCTGCTGACGGAGAATAAGGAAGTGAGAGTGCACGTGTGCGAAAGCGCATCTGCAAAGTCTGTTTCCTTCTCTCTTTAACTGTCCTGTGGTCCTTGAAGGGTTTTATATTTAGCGTGCCTAGCAGATCAGCCTGCCAGCACGTCAGCTACTAGGAAGACATGGAGGTGGCAGGCAGTACTGGCTTTGGGGACTGAAGCAATAGGACTCCATGGGTTTTTACATCCCAAGCTTAGTGCCAGGCTGGGAATTCACCCCATCAGAGTGTGCACTGAAACCAGGAAGTGTCTTGGGATGGTGTGCAGAAGCACATTTAAGAATGTAAGACATTAACTGCTGCATCAGACCAATGGTCCACCCAGCCCTGAGTCTGTCTGTCTCCAACAGGCAGGAGGCAGTGCTACCTACAGAGAGCAGGTGAGCCTGGTCACGACCTGCGACCCGTCCTCTCTGTATTCCCCCACCACCTCTAGCTGTTGGATTTGGATGTTGGAGGCTCATCACTGCCTAACCCTGCTAGTATCTGCTTATGGACCCATTGCCCACTCACTCAATTTTATGACGTCCTTCTAGAGTTACTTGCCTGAAAGAGCTTAGTGTCACATACAAACCTGAGGACTGCACTGTACGCTCCCCTCTTCAGGAACTCACTGAAAATGTTGAGTAAAGCCAGTGCCACCATCAATCCCACAGTGGGGAGACCTTGCTGATGCCTGTTCTCCACCCTGAAAAGTGTCTATTAAGCCTTACCTTTTGCTTCATGTCCTGCCTCCAATTTTCTCTCTGTAAGAATCTTTCCCCCCATCCAAGTTAGTTTCTTTGATAACCTTTCGTGTGGAACCTTATCAAAAGCTTTTTCAAAATTGGACTGTTCTATGTCTGCTGGACCCGCTCTTCCTCTTTACTGATGCACTCCGAGGACTGCGGTGGGTTAGCGAGGCAGGGTTTCTCTCTGCAGAAGCCACGCTGCCTTGTTCCCAACAGACCATGTTTATCCCTGTCTACAGTGAGTATATTTTTTTAGACCCTACTGTCATTAGCAAGGAACTTCGTGGTCTGCAGTTCCCAGGATCCCTTCTAAAGTCCTTTTTGTGGCTGTAGCAAGCACCTCTGGCAGCCTGGTGCTTGCCATGCTGGGTTACCCTCCCCGTCCCACACAGCCCGAGGCTGAGGGGTGAGGATGAGCGATAGTCAGGGACAGAGTGGAGCTTTACTCAGGAGTGGAAACCACCATCCAGAGAAATGTCAGTAACTCATTTTTTTAAACTTCAAAACACATTTGCTCAACTTCTAAAGAGAGTATTTAAGTGCCGGTTATTCTTTCCCGCTCTTCCCTCCATAGGGACAAGGCATTTTACATGGCTTCTCATACAATGGTACGCAAAATACAGAGATATATAGAGATGAGATGATAATACAATTTCTGTCGTAGGTCTCATACCTGCTATTGATATATAATTGGTAATTGGTGGGATATTCCCTATGGTGTGACAGGAATATCTGCATTGGCAGTTAATTGGAATAAAGGGGGAGAGAGAGACCGTAACTCTACACTGAAATCGTATAGATTAGGATTTAACAGAAGAAATGAGCACAAAACTGAAGAACATAGCTAAATACAGACCCTTTGGGCTAGAGAAACAGTACAATGACAAGTTTTTGGCCCAACTATTAAACACAGATATTTCTTACGTGACATGTGATGAGGGACGAACGCTAAGGACACTCTGAGAGGATCCAGCTAGGGAAAGAGGCTGGAGGGCAGTGAAGCCTTTTCTTGTGCCTGCTCACAGGCAATGCAGTTTTGCAGGTAATGTGCTTTACTGATCCTCACCAAGATGGGGAGAAAGGAAAGTACAAAAGCAAAAAAGAAACAGTGAACAGTAAATAAAAACACAGGAGGCAGCAGCAAAAGATGTCAATTTTTTGTTGGGCTTGAAGCCACTGCCGAGGAGCTTTGTTCTGGGAAGAGAAAGTGCCGCAGCAGGACGGGAACGCTTGGCTTGGGCGGGCTGTCATATCTGTCATCATTATAAGCATGGACAGATGATGATGATCTCTCCATTCTCTTTCTGGTTTTTCTCAGTCTCCAGAGATGCTCATCCAGCTGTTTTCACCACAAAATTTATTCAGCTAATTTGTCCACTTTCCTTTCTCGTTCTCTTACAGCGCTTCTTACCTTCATCAAGCTGGTAGCATCTTCTCTGTGCCCACTGCTACTTTCAGCCTTCCCTGTTCCTGGAGATGCTGACTACTTTCCAGTGCCCGGTGGTGTGTTACTGTCTTCCTCCTGCACTGCTTTTCAGCTCTTTCCCGCACAATGCGGCATCCCACACCGTGCGAGGCGGGGGCAAGGCAGGGGGACAATAGCAGGCAGCGACCGGGGGCTCTTTAAGCGGGTCACCTTTCATAGGTACAGCCTCCTTCCTCTCCTCTTATGGCTCCCTCTCTGCACCCATCCCTTGGGTACTGACCCCACGTTTATTTTCTAGCAGCAGTGTGTCTAAAACCAGGCAGCTGACAGCACAGCTCGTTCAACTACTGCTGTAAGATTTTGAAGACAAGCAGGTTTCAGAAGGCTGCAGCTGAAGGGAAAGAATTTCTAGAAGCCGGTTCCTCTCCAGAGTGTTTGGAGAAGATGTGTATGATCAGCGATGCTTTCCAGTCTTGGTTTTTGGTAAGTGAGTTGACGAAAGATACTCTAAGTATTTTTTTTTTTCCAAATGATAACTAGGATATTGCAATCGTACCTAGTTATGTAGCTCGCCACAGCCTGAGCTTGTCACAGCCTGTGTCTGAGGAGGACCACTCCAAATGAGATTTATGTGCGGGCATTTGGTATAATTTGAAACAGACTGAAGCTCAGTGTCAGGGCATTTCATGACATGCAGAGCCTTAAAATTATGATAGAAGTCATCTGCGGACCTGCACTGACAGCGTGCAATCCTTCTCACTGGAGTTGTTCCTACCTGCTTACTGCAGCCTGCAAAACAAACAACCACTCATGCAGTCGCAGCGCGGAGAACATGCCGCTGTGATGGATGATGTCCAGGTGTGACCTTTCACCTGTTACAGTAGCCAAAAATCTTTGCGGGAAGACTGCAGGATGGAAGATTATGGGATAATAAAAAAAAAGAGATCAATCAGGTGAAGGATTCTGTTGTTAAGAAAGTATTAACTGTTTTTTAAATGCACAACCATCTGACAGGCCAGGCCACACCTAAAAGGGCTAATGATAAAGCCACTGTTGGCTGGAATGGTTCAGTCCAAAGGGCAGGCTGGTTTGTTGGCGAATACAGAGCATATCTTCAGTAAGCTGCTACAACGGATGCAAGAAACTGAGCACACAATCTATTATCAAATGCATGGTGGAAACTTGACATTTCAGCAATGTAATACACTTGTTTTTCCAGCGGCATAAGACTAATATACTCCTTTTCCGTGCTTGACACGGTGTCATTCACATCTGAGGAAAATAAATGGGGAAGAAGATGATTTTGGTATCTATTCTCGGCATTGCTAACTTTAGCGCCACTAAGGAGAGGGATTTTTTCCTTTTTTTTTTTTTAAGAAAATGTAACAAAGCACATGAGTCTTAGAATAAAAATAATTGTGAAGGGCAACACTGCTGCTGTTTCTTTAATACTGGCACTTCGATAGCTGCTGTACATTCCTTATGTTGTCTGGAATGAAAACCAGCCATCAGATTCTGACCCAGCGATGTTATGAAATCTTTCCAGCTCCTCTGAACCCCCAAAGCAAACCAGGGGTTGTGTAGCTGAAATAAATATAGAATGACCATGAATGAAAGCTTCTTGATTCAGCCCCATCAGTACAAAAGGTTACTTTTCTAGTCTAATTTCTATGCTGCGTGCAAGAGGTTTTGAATCCTAATTTTGGAATCAGTCACCTGTTTCCCTTTCGCAACACCTCCTTCTACCATTGTGGTACTTTGTAACGTACAGATCCGCGTATCAAAGAAAAATGGTGGAGAAAGGGTTGTGCTTGTGATTTTTTTTGCTTCCAGTCCTACCTCCTCTGAAATGCATGCAGACATATTTATTTCCCCTATGATATAGCTCCTATTATGTGCTTTGCACCTTTAAATGTACAAAGCATTGCATCTGCCTGGCAGGACCCTGAGATTCAAGATGGAAGAGAGACAGGCTTTGTTTTCTCTCTCATGGAGATTTTGCATTTGGTCTTCCTTTACCGTTACATTGGCGTGCGGAGAGGGTTAGTAAACAACCCCACCCTGTTTCCCAGTTTCTTTACATTTTTTGTACACAAAGAACAAAATGCACATTTTCCCCCTGCACAGGGAAATGCCAGGAAAGGAAAATGTGCAAAACCTCAGTGCAGGGAAGCAGCGTCTCCTCCGCTGCAGAGCCTTCCTGCAGCAGCCAGGCAGGCTGAACGCTCGCATTTGAAACTGCAAAACAAAGAAAATAAACTAGCAGGCACACATTCTTGAGTGCCTAAGGACTATTTCTGTTCCTCACCAACCTGCTTGCAGCCAGTACAATAACAAAGGCGTGCTGCTATGTGGAGGCCCCATACGCACGACTGCATTTTGCAGATTAGGCATTTGCCATTGCATTTTCAGATCATTTCATTTTTGTACCTGGTTCATCCATATTCCAGAGTACAAGAAAGTAAGAATACTATGAAGGTCATTCTTCACCTGTGGTAAGTTACTGGTTAAACTGGTTAAGCAATGATCTGATTTTCTAACTTGTTCTACATGAGCAAGCGAAAGGGCTGCAACCGGCAGGGAGCGAGGCTCGGCTGCAATCCCATGGGGTGGCTTTCCTGTGGGGTGACGAGTTTGGAGCCTTGAGTTTTTTGAGCATAAGTTTCCTTTTCCCCACTCTCACGCAGGCTTCAGAAGCTGTATGGTGGCTGCTTTCTGAGAGGAGGTGAGTCTAAGGCAAGCTAAAGTGAGTGAAGCCACATTAGTATTCGGGTTTGTTTGTATGGTCAGAGGCTTACCCATGCTGTCAGTTCTGATGAGTTCATGAAGAAGTTATGGCAATTTGTGGGGAGGCCTCCAGGCTTTTGGATGAGGTGTGGACTGACTGTGGTTGGAGCTGTGTTCTTTTTTCCCCCCATACAAGTGACCTCCTTGGGGAAAAAAAAACCCAGAATTTATGTCAGAACAGTATTCTGCATTCATTAAATAGAGATGCAGCTGCTGTGTGTGTACATGGAATAGTAGTGTTCGTACCAACATCCTCCCTCAAGAATCCTGTTGCGGGAGGACAGTTATAAATAACTCTTTGACCACTATAATTGTTCTGCCAGTACAAGCTGCCAGAGAAATTCATTGACTCAGCACATGCCCGAGCAAGATCCTTTCCCAGGCAGCACCTCCCACCATATAAACGTCCCCGCAAAGTCGTGTAGGTGCCTGGTGGGGCAGCGAGCCCCATCTGGCTGCTGCTATAAACTGGCATAAGCCAGGGCTGAATCAAAATTAATGTTTGTAAAATATACTGAAGATAAAAAAGCACTGCTTAGGCTCTAGTTAATTTTTTTTTGGTACCCCCAGTTACAATTCTAACTACTGTTGCAAGAACTGCAAGTGCCTTTCCCTGCAGTGGTACTCTGGGTGTTTCTTGTGGAGAAATGGGTGTTCTTCTTCTGTCACTCACACAGAGCCACGCTGGTCTTTACTGAGCCAAGGAAGATGATCTTGTACGTGTTCACTAACAAGTGGAACAAAATTGTCCCCCGTGCTAATGTTCTTAATGTCTGCTGCTACGATAGCTTTTATGCCTCTTCTGCCTGCCACAGTCTTACCAACAAAAACTCCCTGGCCCCGTACCAGGTAGGAGGTTACAGTCCAATTTTTTGCTGCTGTTCCTGAAAGGATATTAATTCTTTTTGATAATTACATGGGAGATTCTTTTTCTTATTTAAAAAATTACCTTAAAAATAATAATTAGGAAGCTGTCATTATTCTTTTTTCAAAGCAGATTCTACGTGGAATAAAGAACCTAGAGATGTGATTTGCTTTTTATCACTTGGAGCACCAAAATGGCTATAAATTAATTAAAATGTAATTTTCTTGAGAAAATAATACCGCTGTCATACAGACCCTACTTGCTATACTTCTCAGGGCCTGTTTTACTGTGTAATTTGAAATTACTCAGAAAAAAAATCTGCCTTTTTTGTTTGTGCAAATCTCAGTTCTGCCTTTTTATTCTGTTAATGCTGTCTCTGAGACTGCTTTTTCTACTATTAATAATTCCTACAAGTAATTGTAATTGTAAAAGACTTGTATCTTCAGAATACCACTCTCTAACTTTCCAAGAACCTATCTGCACATATACAGTGTGTTCCCTTAACCGCATGGCTCCATTTAAAACAGTACAATTGCTTGGTAGATATGTAGGTAGACTAGTGTGCTATTCTTACATTGCTGTATCTCTTTCCTGAAATGGTGATGACATAACATGTAGTAATGCATCATACCTTTATATGAGTAAAATTGCATATGCAGTAAATGTTTTACCAGTATAACTACTTTGGTAAAATAAAATTATACCCCTGCCTAATTATAATGAAAGAAAACCAGGGTGTAGACCAAGACTCACCGGTTAATTCTTTATTACAGTATGTTTCCAGCTGCAACAGAATTTAAATATCACATTTTCCCTTGTGGGTTATTTTAATTTTTTTCCATAATGTTAATGTCATGGATTTATTATTTCTAAACGCAATGACGACATCAGTTACAATGGGAACATTTTTATCTTTGCCCTGTGTTCTGTAGAGACAAACCTCTAGAAGTCAAACAGTGAGCTTTCAAAAATGAGCTTATCTCTGAGGTTAAACAAGGTGTGGCAATCCTGACATGGGTCTCCTGCACCAAGAAAATGTCGTTTTTCCAGCCCCTAATAATGGTCCTCATTCTGTAATGTGAGGATAGTTTTATAGCTATGTATTGACATATTTTTAGCACTGTCATGTACTTTGTTTTCAATGGAGATGTTATATTTAGTAGTTTCTCAAAATGTGGAGCATGTGTTAAATTTCTTTTGCGTAATCCGTCAAGACTAATTTGATTTGAGACCATGCCTTTTTTTTTTCCTCCCATCTGTTTGGAAAAGTGCAGTTGTAGAGACATCAGTCATGTAACACTTTCTGTGAAACAGCTTTACTGACAGTTGGGAGTTGTCAGTAACCATGTGGATTTCAAGCTCTCAGTCTGTCTACAATGAGAAAAACCCTCTGACACATAATTTCCACAGAGCCACAGAATTTAAGGCCAGAAAGACCCAGTGTGATCATCTAGCTGACCTCCCGCCTAGCCAACCCAGGGATAAGTCATGTTTCAAGCCTAATAGCCGCAGAAAACACCAGCTTTTGGGACAAACATACACTCAATTTAATAGCATTCGCTCACTAGTCACCAGTAATTTATTTCAATAGTTAACAACTGTTATTTTGTTCATATATATGTTGTATACATAATTGTGGCTTGTTTCCTGTTTAAACCGATCTAGCTTCAACTTCCAACCTTTGGGAAAGTTTTAAGAGATGCTGCTCCTCTTATAAATATGCAGAGACCAAAGCCTGCGTTGGGTGTGGGTAGAACAGGCAGATGCCCCAGGCAGCAAATTGCTGGAAGCCGCAAAACAGAACTGCGGAGGGAAAACCACGGCCCTGCAGCCCGTGCCCGCAGTCCCGCTTTGAGCTTGCTCCCCCAGCGCTGGGGCAGAGGCAGAAGAATGGGCTCGCAGGGCTTGACACGGGCTCGCAGGGCTTTCTGGCTCTGCCTTTGTGCAGGAGGTGGAGGAAGACACACTGAAGTACCTGTAAAAGCTATTTTCTGTTCAACTAGGAAGCAACAAAACTCAGTTTTGCCCTTATGCGGCTGAGAAACATGGAATCATCTCTCTTCGAACCAGTGCGGAAATTGCCATTATATTCACCTTCGAAAAGCCACCATACTGAAATGTTTCAGTCTCTCACCATAGGACGTTTTCTACTCTCTAGGACTCTCTCCTGTTCATTCGTATTCTGCTCAGGAGGTGGCCAGCAGAACAGCCCACAAGGCCGATGTCAGAGGTGACATAACCTACCGCGTCATACTTGGCATTTCCTTTTATCCACGTTGGTGTGCACCATGATGTTTGTATATTAGCTCCTTTTGTGACAGCAATATGCTCTGCAAATTCAAATTCATTTTCTGTGCTCTCCAAGCCTTTTCTCCTAACCTCTGCTGATCAGCATGGCAGCTCTTCTGCTGTAAATCTTTCATCCTTGTAAATGTCTGAGCTTGCTTTTGCCTGCATTGGAAAGCTTATGGTTTCACTGTGCCCATGCAAATGATCAAGTTGACTCTTTGGGTTACAATCTTTTCTCCTTGTTATTTACTGTTCCCCTGATCTTGGAGTTTTTTAGAATGTTACTCAGGAATCACTGTATAGTTTCTTCCAGTGCAGTGCAAAAATACGAAATAGTGCATATGCAGCTACCACCTTCTTGCAAATTGGAAACGAATCCACTTAATCTTATTTATAATCATATTTTGTTATAATTTCATACAGTTATTATTTCAATTAGTTAATCATAGAATCAAGGGACCTCTGGAGTTCACCTAGTCCAACACCCTGCTTGAAGGGGGACTGTCACCAACAGTGGACAAAGTCAGCCGTGGTCCAGGTAAATCTTGAAACATCTCCAGGAGCAGAAATTTCACAACCTCTCTGGGCAACCTGTTTCAGGGTTACACTGCCCTCCTGGTGAACATGTCTTCTCATGTCCAGACCTCAGCTTGTGGACACTGGCCTCTCTTACAGCCTCTGCCACTGAGAAGATGAGTTTGGCTCTTGTCTGCATAGCCACCCTTCAAAGAGCTGGGGGCAGCCGTTCCAGCAGCCCTTAGCCTCCCCTTCGTCAGACTAAACAAGCACAGCTTCCTCAGCCCCTCTCAAATTGCTCTAGTCCTCTGATCATCTCAGTAACCTTCCACTGGACCCTTTCCAGTTTCTCCACACCCCTCTTGGACTGCTGGACCCAAAAACTGGGTGCAAAGCTGAATAGAGGGAGATAATAACTTCCCACAGTTTTCTCGCCACTGTCCTCCTAATGTAGCTCAGGTTGTGATGTGCCCTGTTCAGATGAGAGCACGCTGGTGACTCACGTTCAGCCTCTGTAATCCCCAGCTCCTTTTCACCAGGATGACTCTTCAGCGAGGTGCTTCCCAGCCTGTAACAGTTCATGTTTCCTTGTTGAACCTCATGAGGTGCCTATTGGCCCAGATCTCAAGTTTATCAAGGACCCTCTGCATTGAAGCTTTGCTGTTTGTCCTGTCAGTCCAGATAGTTTAAGTCATCAACAAATCTGACTGTGTCACCATTAAGGTTGTTGATGAAGATACTGAACAATGTGGATCTCAGTACTGACCCCTTCTGGTTGCTGGTCACCTGCCAGGCATGACCTGCCAGTTTTCAGCCCTTCTTACAGTCTCTCTTTCTAGCCCGCAGCCTCTGAGCTTCCAAATGATGATGTTGTGTGAGATGGTGTCAAAGCCTTACTAATGTCAGGATAGATTACACCTAGCGCTTTCATCTTCTTCACACATTCAGTCATTTCATCTTAGAAAGCAGGCCAGTTGGTCAAGTTCAATTTGCCATCAGTAAATCCATACTGACTGTGCCCAAATACCTTCTTGTCCTTTATGGCCTTGGAAGTGGATCCCAAGAGGGACACACTCTCTGATCTTCTAGTGACTGAGATGCTGCTGATCAGCAGATAGTTCCCCAGTTTCCTTTCTCACCTTTTTAAAGATAGATGAAGTTTCAGACTTTTTCCAGCCATCAGGGACTTCCCCAGTCACTGCAGTTGTCACAGACAGTAGACAGCAGTCTCACAATCACATTGGGCAGTTCTTTTAGGAAATGGGTGCCGTCCCTCGTGTCCATCTCTTGTATACTCCCTTTTTGCATTTTGTTTCGTCAAGAAGATGCTCCCATAGCCAATAGGGTCTTCTGCTGAAATTCCATCTTCCATGACAGGATCGTTTTTCACCAAGTTCTCAGTAAGTTCTCTTTAAAAATCATTCAGATCTTCTGGGCACGTTTCCACTTCATGGTTGCATCCCAGAGGATTTTATTTAGCAACTCCCTGAATAAACTGAAGTTTCTCCTCCTGAAATCCAGAGTTGTAACTCTGTTGCTTACCTTCCTAGCCTTCTTCTAGATCCTGAATTCAATTATGGTCACAGAAGATAAGCCCAGGCTGATACTGTGACCACATTCATCATTGGCAAGTCAAGTAGAACGTAATCCCCGGCTGGACCCTCCAGCATTCACATGATGAAATTATCACTAGCGCAGTGTAAGAAGCTCCTGGATTGCCTGCTTAGTGCTGTGTTGTCCTTCCAGCAGATGCCTGGATGGTTAAAAGACTCTGTAAGGATCGGGGATGGTAAGAAGGACACTTCAGCCAATTGTTTGTAGAAAGCTCCGTTCACAGGCTCCTCCTGGTCGGGCTGGACAGCAGGACTGTCCTTTCTGCTCCTCACCCAGAGACTCCCTCAGTCTCAGCTTTCCTGCTGAAGCTTACAGTCAGGGAGCTCCTTAACACAAAGCACAATTCATTCACGTTTGATTCACTGTGATTCACATCATCTTGATTCATTCTGAATCTCTTGATTCATATCATTCTTGTTTCCTAATCAAGATGTCACTGATCTCTAACCTTACAGTCAAATGCAGTCAAAGCTAAGAAATCTAATTCCTCTTCTTATTATCTGGGCTTGGAATAGAACTGTAATAATAATAATTATATATATTTCTTTATCCTCAAGCTCTTTGAACGTGACCTGCACAGAATTTAGTGTTCTCCAAGTCAAGACATTTGCACATGATGACATCAGAAGATGAAGTTGTATTTGCCATAGAGAGCTGCATTTGCACCCTAGCACGCTGCGGCTGTGAAGATGGAAGGTGTTAGAGGGGGATGTAAGCAAACCTCTGCGCTAATGAAAGTACCACACCAACATTAACATCAGGCTGAACAAGCAGAATTTTTTTCTGCTTGTTAATCCCCCAAAGCCCCAAACAATCATGCAAAGAATAGACTCTTTTGAATGAAAGTCACACATTAACTTTATGTTTATATTTTGTTTCCACTCCAGTTGAATGTTTTTTTTTCCTCCTTCTCCCACTCATTCATTTGACCAGGATTTTATATAAAAGAAGAACAGAAGTGAAGATTATAATTCTTTTTTTTTTTTTTTAAAAAAAAAAAAGCAGAAAGCTGGATGCAGAACTTGGGCTGTTCCTGTTGCCAGAAGGTGCAGCAGCCTGGCTGCAGGGTGACTCATGGCCCTGTGCCACATCACAAATAATGCTCTTATTAATCTCTCCAGGCTTTGTTCTGGCCCCCCTCCTAGCGGTGTCTGATTTCATGGTGCGGCGTAGCCAAAGGTCAGATAAACTACATGATGGCCAGAGTTGCTACTGAAGAAGGAAATCGGAAATGCCTCTCCCAGCAGCTTCAGCAACGGGAATGGAGAGAAAAATAATTTCTTTTACTTAACCTGCCTGATGTGTCATCTCGTGTTGCTGTTTCAGTAGAGGAAAGCTGTGGTACAGCAGTAACCCAGGGAAGCAGCCAAGCCCTGCTCTGTTGAAATTGCTTCTGGGTTTGCCCAGCTCAGTACATTTTTCAGCAAAAATATTCTTTCTTTAGGTGTTTGATCATCTGCAACAAATGACAGTCCCCAGCTAAAAAAGATGCTGAGCTTTGTCTCTAACTAAGCTGATGTCATTGACTGATTCATTAATTACCCACTTTTCCCCAGATCTGATTCAATATACTGTTCACAAAGAGATAACCAGTCACAAATTAGTCAAGCTGAAGTTCGATGACCTTGGCTACAGGGCCATTTTCTTGTTACCAGTTTCAGATGAGTGATTACTCCTGTGAAACTAGCAAGTGCTTCTTGCAAGTTGTTTCTTTTCCTCCATGGCTACCCAAAGTGTTTTTATTCAAATGAAATGGAGCCCATACGCGCTGGGCTGAAGCGCTTTGCGAGCAGCTAGCATGGCCAGATCAAATACGTATTGCTTACTGTAAATGTCGCGTGTTTTTTCTTGCTCTCCTTTGAACCAAGTTATCTTGTGGTTTCTGGTGACTGCTGCCTCTGTGCAATAGGCTCGGGGCAATGCTGACACATATAGGACTTATCTGGAAAAAGAGAGGGGAGCAGAAGACAACATCACTTCCTGCACACACAGTCCTATCCTTTTCTATCAAAGGTTGACACCTTGTCAAAGCTGCTTTCAAGAGAAGCTCCCTGGGTCGTATTTGAATGATTTTGGGGGTGAGGGAACTTGTCTTTGGCTAGACAGATGCAGGAGAGCAGTAAGTTCGTTCTTCAAAAGCTTCATCATTTCATGGACAGGCTTTGCAATTCCAGCCTCATATTATGACCTTCAGAATCACATTTGGGCAAGTCTGCAGTGTGTGGGGCTGTGTTCTTGCTCTGTCACGCAGAGCCGCATTGGCCTTGCTCTCCATCGCTGCACGCAGGCTTTCTTTTGCAGCAGGGCTCCCGCCGTCCACATGGGCATGGGGCTGCTGTTGGCCGGATCCAGTAGTGGTTTATTCCCACCTTGAGCAGATGCAAGTAACTGCACAAAGCACAGAAGAGGGGAGAGACTGATCCAAGTGATCTGCGTTAAACCTGGCCTCCATGACAGCCAGGGACAGGCTTCTCCCAATCTTGCAGTGAGCAGATTTGGGGCTTGTCAGTCTGTCGGCCACCTTCAAGGGGAATGGCCCCCAACTCACCGCCCCATTTTCCATCTTGCCAGCAGCTGCCTCGGGATGATGCTCTGTGAGATCCCCACCCTGAAGCTCACCCCATTTCTACGTGTCAGCTCATTTGCTGTACCATGGGCCATGGGAGGGACCGGGGAGGTGGCAGCCAGGGCCAGCCCTCCTGCCTCAGCCTCCGGTGTCCCCTTTGTCACTGCCTGTCCCCGGTCGGTCTCCTATTAACCTGATGGCTGGCTGGTGGCAAATTGCGCAGGAACTCTGCCCTCTTTGGGTCGCTTACCCAGGGGGCTTTACTTCGTGGAGAGTGGTTATTACTGGTCTGCTTTTGTTCTTTGTCATTGGTCCTGCCTTATTTTTATGTGGATTAATAATAATGTGGAGCATTAAGCTTTGACAACCAGTTGAGCTCTGCACGAATCCAAGGACAACACAGCCACTGGCGCAGGGCTGCTCGCTGCCACAGCAGGCAGCCGGACACGCCGAGCGCTCGGTTCGGCGGCTGGCACGAGCGGCCGCTTCCCGCCGAGGCAGGAGGGGAGGTGGGAAGGGCAGCCCAATAATGCCAGCACAGGGGTCGGCCGTGGCCCCGGCTCCTCTTTGGTCCTGGCCTTCTCCCAGTGCTGCCCTGGCACGAGCGGCCGCTTCCCGCCGAGGCAGGAGGGGAGGTGGGAAGGGCAGTCCAGTAAATGCCAGCACAGGGGTCGGCCATGGCCCCGGCTCCTCTTTGGCCCTGGGCTTCTCCCAGTGCTGCCCTTCGGGGCACCTCCCCAGCTCCTCATCATCCCTCAGGAAGGCGGCGGGAGGAGGGAGAAGCGGAAGGATGACAGCTGGCTTTACTCGCAGATGCTACTGCCGTGGAGAGAGGCACCGCCACGGGAATGTAGAGGAACAGGCAGAGGTGATTAATAGTGATACATATTATTTTAATTGAGTTATGTTTGGCCTCTTGCTTTTGTCAGCACTTGATTTTTTGCTATTGGTATGGCGTGAATTTGGAGTTAATGTAAAATATAATAAGAATCCCTCAGCTGGCAAATGCAGGCAAGACTGAAAATTAAAATGCTATGTAAATCTCACAAGATTAGGGCATAAACTGCAGCAGGCGGTGGAATGGCTGAAGCTTGAAGATGCTGGAAAAGCCTCTCTCTGCATTATTCCTGATAATACAAAATCAATTTACATTGAATGCATTTTTTCCAAATAACCATCCACCACATGCTATTTGATATTACTAATGAATGCAGAAATTGGATCTTAATACATTCCAGGGAAATATTCTGCAGAGGTTTTATTAGTTCTAAAAATACTTCGTGGCATCGCATACTTTGTCATTAAAATTGCCAGGTTTTGTGATACAGATATCGTGGAATTGTAATTAAAACGCTGTGGTGCTGGCAGTGGCAGCATTTTGTTTTGAAATCCCAGGTCCTTTCCGAGGGCTTTTGAACCACCATTTATGAGATCCTACCACCCTCCTGCCTTCGCCCCTGCTGTAGTTATCAAGGCGAGAGAACGGCAGCAGGCAGCAGCCCGCTGCAAGGCGGGATGGTGATGGTGCACAGGAGCAAGGGAGGTGTCAGCCAGACTCATGGACAGCACTGAACTCACACACACGGTTCTTCCTCGGGGCAACCTCGTCCTTCCCCGATGCCCTTGAAAAAAAGGCAACAACAAGCAATTAAACAAATTTCTCCCACTGCGGATGTAGAGTAGGTTCAGGGCTGCGAACACCGCAGCGTCCCACACGTGGCAGAAGCCGCTCACCTCGTGCTTTGGGGGGCTGCCGGGGCAGCAGGTGCTGGCTGGGGCTGCTTCTCCCAGAAATCCCGGCAAATCCCATTGAAATGAAGGCATCTAGCATGTGGAGGGTGAGAAATCCCAAAGGGCCTGACGAGGAGATGAGACCTCCGCGCTGCAGCACAGCCTGGGCCCACCATCCCTGTGCCAACCCAGACGGCTGCTGAGGTTAAACGTGCGGGCAGCGCGGCTGGATCGCGCAGCGCTGGGGAAACGCTACAGAGCCCTCTGCTTGTAGGTCACCGGCTTAAGCCTGCCTCCAGTTACCAGGAGGTGGAAGTCCCCGCGCTTTTGACGGTTGCTTGGAGCTCCATCTGCAGCACTGTCGGGGAAAATATCCTTTCTCCTGCGCCGAAGCCAGCTCCGAGCCATTAATTCCCGGCTGCGGGAGAGCGATTGGGCGTGTTGCAGAATCCGACCCGCCGCGCGGCGAGAGGGGGCGGCCGGCTCCCGGGCGGCGGAAGGCGGGCCCGGGGCTGCCAGCGGCTCCGTCTCGAGCAAGCGCGGTTTCTGACGTGCCAAAAGGTGCTTTTTATCTCTGCAGATTAAAGCCAGCCCGAGCGCGGGGCTCCCCTGAAAGTAGGCCTCTCTGCGCGGTCTTGGCGGTCGGGCAGCCCCCGCCCCCCCCCCCCCCCCCCCCGTGACTCAGCTTCCTCGTCTCGGGAATTAGGATAATAATATCTGCCCGTGGGAGCTTCATCGGTTACAGCCAGTGGCTAAAATTGTCAAACCAAGTGAGAGAAGAGAGCCACGTATTGTTAGACTTCCCATCAGGATTCTGCTTTTTCAGCTCTCTATCAATAAAAAACTAAGTGAACTGAAAATAAGAACGCTTGGAAGAGGGAAAAAAAACAACCACCAGATCTAAATAAGACTCTATTTGTGTGAAGCTTCCTACTGTCTTTAACTGTTTTGTTGTGCACACAGGCAAGCAAGCCAGCTCTGGCCCGGAGGAAGGTTAAGAGCCCCGAAATGACGGCTATCAGAGGCAAAGTGGAGAGATGAGTTACAACAGCAGCATTAATATTTTTTCAAATCCTTTTCAGCTGAGGTTACAGCTCCCATTTATTCTGCCACTGATTAATTTGATTAAACATTGTGAACAAATAATTTGTATTAAAAATCATGCAAGTTCTACCCTTCATGTAGTTGGCTTCAGGCAGGTATTTATTGGATAACATAGTCTCAGACCAGTGAATGTTGACATTTAATTAATATGGAAGCTTAGCATTGTGAATATGAAGAATAGAAAAAGGCCCAAGAAAATCCTGTGATAATGAAAGGAGATGACAACTAGGTTGTCATCTAGGGCTAGTCAGACATTTCTGTTGACATTGAAGGGTCAAATGTAGATATCTGGTGGAGGGCTGCAAATAACACACTGCAGGTCACGTTTGCATGTACAAATAGCTCTGTACGATGCCTGACTTATACCTGCTTGAGCTGCTTGAGCTTACATTGGCAATGCTATGGTGGATATTTTTGTCGTGCCTATACTAGGAAGATGCTACCAAAATAGGGAGAGTGGTATAACCTACCGGTAAAGTGCCATGGCTGTGAATGCGCACCACACAGCTACGGGATTGCTTTCCACAGACTACACTGGTAAAAAAAAAGCAAAATTAGGCTAGTAAAACCGCATCTGTATTAGGAGGTTAGCCACCATGACCTACATACCTACGCCAGCAGAACCCTGTAGTAGCTCAGAAGCACTTGTGTCCTGTCTAACTTCTGACGGGCAACACCCGCAGCCACAGAAAGCAAACAAACTGCAAAGAACTCGATTGTAATAAAAGGAAAGTGTTTTATCATAGAAATCTACAGGAACTGTTTCTCTTGTCATGCGTAAATCAGGAGCATGAGGTTGCCTGAATTTTCCATTCCATTAACTCCGTAGTTCTTGAGTTGAGATGAAAATAGCTTCGGAGAAAGGAAACAGAAAGAGCTATTCTGTGCTGTGCACCGAGGATATCACAAGACATGCTAAATTGCCCAGTCACTTTGTTGGACATAAACCTACCACTAACTTCTGTTTATTCTGTGGTTTACCTTACAAATTGTTTTCAGAATCTAGTTTATTGCATGTTCAGGAAGGATACTATTTTTTCCTTACATTATTGGGCTTTATAACTAAACCCCTATGCTTTCATCTACTTCATGCTGAAATTTGACAAAAAAAGAGGTGAGAGTGTGTCTTTCTGTTTCCCGTTGAGATTCAACAGAGAAGTTTCTACTGAGTGGAAACAGATATTCCATTAAAAGTCCACTGCTGCTGTATAATTTAAATGCTTTTTCAACACCACAAACTACCTCAAGCCAAACAGCTGGTGTTGACTAAGAACAGTATTTCAGCCTGTTACATGCTGTGATTATTACTTCCCAAACAAGAGTTTATACTTCATTTTCAGTGAAGATTAAATTAATTAGGGTGGCAATGTGATATGGGAATAAGGAGGCGAGTGAAATTAACAGTTTTCACCTACTCTGAGGTTTGTTTAATTAACTATTTCCATTTGGAAGTGTTCTTCTGGGACTGTGTTTTAGCAGTAATACTTCTTTTTGAGCAAATATTACACTTTGCAGGTCTCGGACAAAAACACAAGCTCATCAGAAAGAGTTACTTCCATTTTGACTATGCATGATATATAAAGAAAAAAAAAATCATGTGGAACAGACTTCAAAACTCTATCTTTTCATAGCACATATTGAAAATTAGTAGTATCCTCCCAATAAGTACGAAGAAATTGTATTCTGCTCCTTTATTACATTTGATTAAATTCCTTTCTTATGTTGCAGGAAAATTGTCACACTAGAGAAAGCTACTAAACCCTGTTTTCCCCATTAAAATGTAGTGAGCATTCTCCTAAACCATCAATATTGTCGCAATGCTTCTTTCTCCGCAGATCAGGGATTATTCCTCCATCGTCAATAATAAAGTTTAATGTCTAAAAACTTAGCTCTGCATTCATAATGCACTGTTGCTATAAAAAAATCTTCACTATCCTTACAGCTGTCTCAGTATTTCATAAGTCATTTAAAAATGAAATAAAAATGAAAAACATCTGCTTTAGAGACCAACCCCTAAGAATCTGACTCTACAAAAACGCTGGTTGCCCTCACATGCCCTTAATGACCACTTATTGGCAGTAACATAACTTAAGGTTTTAATTGATGCTTTAGCCAGGCTTTTGACTTCACAATAGTATTTGTAAAGATTCCAATTATCATGATATAGTAGAAATTAGAAGGCAATTTGTAAATGTTTAGATCAGCGTGATTAATACAGTAAAACTAGAGCAGCCTAAACATGTATATAGCTTTACTGATGGGAGCAGTCCACACTTAAAAGAACTATCTAAAAATAACTGCAGATTCAGGTCTTAAGAGAGAAAACACCATCAGTCTGACCAGGTTTTCATTGTCACAGAAATGTGGTATGTAGTACAACTTGTATTCCATCAATCCCGCAAGTATAATTTGTATTCCATCAGTTATACAAACAAAATTAATCTCTTTTCCTATTTGAATGTTAACTGTGAATACATATTGAGAGATCTGAATATATTTGTTATTTAAAATTATATAAACAAGTAAATCTGAGTGTACAGTTTCTTCACAAGAAGTTTCTGACGAGCATGTAGACATCTGAGGTATTTTGACTGGACCCCAAGGAATGTTTCTTTCCTTGAAACACAGCCCTCAAAACCTGAGTTTCCACCATGCGCCGCAGTAAATTGCAGATTCCCTTTCTGTGAATATTTTTCCACTTTTGGTTAAAAACTACTGTATCAGTGATGGTCTCACAAAAACTGGACAATATTTTGTCCCTCTGAAGCACATTTGAAAACACTGGATACAAAAGGAATGCAAACAGAGTGAAAACAAATTAATTAAACAGCAGAACCGTTTTGTAGTATCATTCTAAGGCATTGCCAGTCTTCTGCCTTAACACTCACCATTTAAAAAAAGAGCAATTTAGAGGTTGCATTTGCTGTTCCAAACAAGTTAGAAAAGCTTTAACTGTGCATGACTTACAGTTGTACAGTTCCTTAAAAAAAAAATCGCTTAGCATTTCCTGACCATAGCATTTTTGCTCATCTGCCAAACCATGCTTTTTGCATGCAAAAGCCAGCCATCAGTGTTTATACAGACTTTTTCCACACAATTCTTTTTAAAATTAGTTTCCTTTCGTAATTTTGATACAACCTGAGGCACCTATATTTCATAGAGGCAGAGAGGACAGAAGCATTTTGTTTCTGGGCAGCATGGAGTACCTGTTTTGAGTTAGCTCTTGCTTGTCTGACTCCCCTGAATGATTCTATTGATTTCGAGGGGTCCACTTGCATGAGAAAAGTGAGCAGCAGAGACTGGATGCTCGTTTTATTGTTTCATCCAACACAGATTCATTTTCTAGGATCAGTTATTCTGCGTGATGAATGGGAAGTGCAACTAAAAAATTGAGCTTAGAAACCTAATGTTAGCAGAGAGCGTATGAAAGTCTGATTGTGAAATATGATCCAGAACCCATTTACTAACAGACAAAACTCGAGACTCATTTCTCACACAGGCAAGACTGTTAAAGTCAGTAATACTTTGCTTTTCCATTACAGCCAACAGGATTTCTGCTGCACAAAGGCTAAGCAAAGCAAAGATAGAAAGATCTGGTACTCGAGCAGCAATACTTTCATTTACTGAAACCTCGTGCGTGCAGAAGGTAGAATTAATTTAATTGCAAATAAATGTCAAGAAACAAATTAATGAAACTACTAAATTTTGCAGCAAAAATATGTTATGAGTAAGATATTCTTTTGTGTCAGTCTTCTTAAAGAGAGGGAGACAAAGGAAAATGGGTAGGGAAAAAAGGGCTGTACTGAAAGCACATACAGAAATCAAACACGGGAAAACTGTTGGGGACTTAATAATGCTAGAGGTAAATTGGCCACTATTCTTTCTATCAGAAAGAGACCAGAGTATTTGATTAAGTTAAACGGGAGCCATTTCTTTGTTCCTGAGAATAGAGAAAGCGGCATTTCAACCAGACAACTGAGACAGAGAACCCAGGGAAAAAAAAAATCTATTAAAGAGATAACAAAAGAGAAAAGCACTTATACTAATTCTGTCAAAACTCATGAAGCATCCTGAGAGGTTTATAAAGGTGATATTCTTCTAAGGCACATAGAGACTAGGCTACAGTAGAATATTTGAGGTCGGTCCAAAGGACTGGTGATTTCTTGGCATTTTTAGAAGTTAAAGGCCCAGTAATGCCTATGAAATGAGCTAAAGAGCTAAATCTAGGAGGACCCATAAAACAGCACAGCTATGTGGATTTGAAATTAAATGTTATAAAGACAAAAGCACTCAACCTCTATAACACTGAAATTATTTCAGGAGGGACTGGAGAAAGGCAAGCCAGCAGATTTGATGAATATTTTAGCTGTTTTACCTAGAACAGGCGGCTCTCGCGTTCTAGTGAAGGGGCCGGCACTAGTATTGCTATAAACAAGACGGTAAAAAGCTGTGATTTCTTGAAATCGGTTGTGTCAAATTGATATGCTTTATTCTCCACAATAATTTATCATATTTACCAATCAGATTGTGAAATAAAAAAACCCCGTCACCCGCACCTATATTCACTTAAATCACGGTTCACTTTCAAGCAAAAAACAATTCTAGCCATCTGCTGTTATTTATTCTTCAGATTTTCATATGTGAAGAAATAATCAGCTATCCTTTGAAAAAAAGCCTAATTCCTGTATTTCTGATAAATTCATACAGAATGTATTTTACAACAGTTTGTATACTGAACACATTTAGGTGCAAATACCTTGATCTTACTGGGACTAATTTAGGGTAGATACTAATTTAAGAGAAAAATATGGCCCACCAGCTTCCATATTTAAGTTAATGCAAAGATTTATTAGTCCTCTAGGTAAACATTGACCTTGGTTTCACCTTGGTCAATATTTACTTCTCAGGTTAATAAATCTTTATATTAACTGCAATTGAAGTCACTCTCTGCTTAAGAGATAAAGACCAAACAGGACCTCATATGAAGACAGCATTCACCAGATAAACTCTGCAGCTTGATTTATCTTCTTGCCCACTTGTCTTAAAAAAATGCTAATCCATAGATGGTGAAAGATGTTGTTCTCTGGAGGGGAAGGGTTTTTTTATACCTGTAGTTTTGTGCACTTCACCTGCATTTTTAAGTAATGGCACAGCTTTGTGTCCCTTGCACTTAGGAACGATCAGAGTTTCCAGGATATTATTCTAAAGGACGTTACATTCCTACACTGTCTATTTACCTGTGGGCAAGCCTGGAGACTATTTTACTCAGCGAACAGCCCTCTTGGTCACAGAGTTGGTTGCTATTTGGTTTGAACAAGGTGACAGGTCTGACTTTTTGGAATTCATAGTTATTTTGGAAAAAGGTGCTGACTGGGGGTGATGAGAATGACACTGCAATCAAACAGCAATAATAAATATAACATGTGAGGATCTTGGAAAAACAGGAGACATTGAACTTATCAGAAGAGAAGAGACATCAAAGACTTGACTTAACCCAACTACTGGGAATGGGAATCTCCATTACTATAAAAGAAACTGTCTTGAGAAACATTTTGATAAGTAGAGAATGAAGTTACAATTAAGAGATTTCCTTGAAATTAACAGTGACAAGGAAAACCAGACAAGAACATGTTTATACATCATCTCTTTCCACAATTTCAAACCCTATTGCATTGATTAAAATCTCACCATGCTGTTTTCTCCACATTTAAGTTGTGCTTTTAAAAAACCAAAACAAACAACATATGTTTTGTCCATGGGTCTCTCTGACTGAGTCTAGACTAGATTGCACCATATTTCACTTTTAAATGGATTCTGAACAGTATGAAGTCTTTCTGCTTGACCATTGTCCAAAAATTGCGGACCTGTTGAGAGATAATACTCAGATAACAGAGAAATTAAAAGTTGAACTGTCTGAGAAACAGAATCAAAGCAGCATGAACCTTGGAAACTAAATGGGAAAGCTGTTTAATTTTTTAAAACATATTTAAGATCTCACTTAAATAAACATCAACCACTTCATTCTTTGAAGTTAATGGGATTAGCCATGGATAAAATTCATCCTAAATTCTGTGTAGAAAGACAGGTACAAAGTCAGTGAATCATTTAAATCCTACAGATTCTCAGCATTAAACTTAAAAGCTGCAGAGGTATCTTGTTAGTCCTTTTGAGTGGAGTTGTTTCATCACCTGGAAATCTGGGGGACAGGATTTGTTCTCACTGGAAGATACTTTAAGACTCTCCACCTACATTCCTCTCTTCCATCACGTTGCAGTTTCAGCATCCTATTGTTTTTCTCCATGCAGCGGTGATGAGTTTACAATGATGTCGTGATGCCTTTCTGCAAGCAGTGCAGGGAAATGTCATGCAAACTCCATTAATAAATCATCCTATTGGCATAACCTATTTGAATGGCAGAGCCAGCTCTACTAGCAAGACAATATATTTGCATGGTTATGTGTGCACGCATATGTGTACAAATTTATGCAAGTGTATATACTCACCTTCCAAACCCCAAAAAACTGATCTGCATCTCTTTTTTTTTTTTCCTTCGTTGAAAAGAGCAGCTTATTCAGTAAATGACAAGGGTACAAAAGGATACAAGCTGTATAAAGCCAATGGTGACTGGTATAATATACCTCTGACTTTCATTGTAAATGATGTAACTATTCATAGCTGTACTTCTCTCTACACGGTCTTTCTTATTTCTAGTTCATGAACATGAAACACATAGTATTTCAACATGGTGACCAAATAATCCAAGATTTTAAAATAATTTTTAAAAGGATGAACATAAATAAATAGAGATGGTTTTCTTTAATTTACTAGCATGTGAACTTAGGGTTGAGAATTTAACTGTTTGAAGGCTATACTGCGAGTAAGTGGAAGTCTTGAGAGAGGGAAAAACAAACAAATTATGGCTGCTGACTCCCAATATTCTACTTTACTCGGTGGGGGTTGTCTTAGAAAAAGATGCATGAAACTTTCCCGGCGGCAACGTGATACTGACATATATACATACAGGGGAGCATTTAGGTATCTGAATCATTTACGTATCTGCATCATACGTTTGTGCTAAACGCTGGAGCCGTTCCCGCGGAGGTGTATGCGGTAGCTTCAACTGCACCAACATGGAAGAAGACGCGTTATCCGAGAGCCCGCAGCTGCGGCTCGGACCGCGGGACCATCCCGCTGCCAGAAGCGCCTCACCGGCACGGCGAGCCACAGCCCCACCGGGGAGGTTTCGCGCGTGGCACCGTCCGGAGCGCTGCGGGCGCTGCCCGCCGCCGGCGCTGCGCGGAGCCCTCCCGGCCGGCCCCTCCGCCCCGGGGCGGCCCGGCGGCTGGCGGCCGCTGCGCGGGGCTCGGCCTCCCGGTTGCCATGGGACCGGGGCCGCCGCTCTGCCGCCGCGGCACCGCTCCGCGCCGGGCTGCGGCTCCCGGGCACCGGCGGCGGCGGCCGCCGCGGGAGGAGGCTTCCCCCGCGGCTTGCCAGGCTGCCCAGAGCCGCCTGCTTGCCCGGAGGGGGAGGGAGATTGTGGGGCGCGCGCGCTGGTTTTTAAAGCCTCTTCCCTCTTCTCGCTCCGACATCAAGTGGCCGAAATTGCCGGAGAAGTGCCCCCGCCCCCGCCGCGGGTCTCTCGCCTTTGTTGTGCTGAGCCCGGCACCGGCCAAGCCGCCGCTAAACGCATGGGAAATTGTCTTTAAAAGGCGCTAGCAGGTGATGCCCCATCCATGGCGAGCTGGCGGCGGGGGGCGGCCAGCACCGTGGCGCTGAGACAGAGGAGGCGCGTTGGGGAGGTTTTAAACCCCTTTCTTCCCCCATTTAATCCACTTCCCACCCCAGTGTGACTACTTCCCCGACATACTGCGTGCCGAGGGAGCCGGACACACGGGGTAGTCAGGGGTGCATTTGTGTAATTAATAAAGTAAATTAAAGGGTTTTAAAAATTAATTCTATTCATTTAGTCACCAATCTGTTAATGAGGCATGGAAAGCCCCCGGGATCGATAGTCGGGAGTAAAAACGAAGTAGGTGAAGGAGGTGCCTGCTGAATGGTAAAAGGTTTATAGAGGAAGTATCCGTATCTCAGCCGATATAAATATATATAAAAGGATATGTATAAATCTTTGCCTGCTCTGGCGGGGTCTGGATTCCATCAGCGGTATGGAGGCAGCCGCGGTCTTCCTGCTTTATGTGGCTCCAAACTTTCCCTTCCCCAATACCGCGGGGCTTCAACCTCTGCTCTGCCGCATCCTCCAAAGGAGCCAAAGGAGCCTCTGGCTCGGTCCATAAATATTAATACTCTGCGCTAGTGCGAGGCATAATTATCTTCTCTTAATTGCAAATTCAACCAAAAATTGAGCCTGCTGTCATTCAGGCACCTCTAAATTATTGTAATTAGGGCTTTTTTTATGTCAAGTGAATCCCTGGGCTGAATGTTAGTCCTTGTCTGCAGTAGTGCAACATGTAAACCATATGCTGTGCCGTGCTGCTCGGGAAACCCCACCACCGCGAGAAGCCCGGCCCCCCGGCCCGACTCCCGGGGAAAGGCTCGGCTCCAAGCGGGACGCGCTGCAAGGGTACCCGGGAGGAGCTAGCGAGCCCTCGGGGAGCCCCGCCCGGAGCATGCCGCCCCGCGGGGCTCTGGCGGCGGGGAGAACGGCGTCCAACAGCGGAGGCGATGCCCACTCGCGGCCGCGGCTCTCCGGCCACTCCGCACCGGCACCCACAGCTGCCGTGGACGCCTTTTATCACCGGCCTCCCGTCCCCCGCGGCGGCTGGGCGTCTCCCCGGAGAACCGACCCCCCGACCGAGTGCTGTCCGCGGAGCCCCGCCGCGGGGACGCGCTCCCGCTGCCCGCCCCGGGCGCGCCGGCGGGGGGACGGGGCCCGCCCGGGGGCGGCGGGGGCCGTTCCGCGCCTCCCGGTCCCGCCCCGGCACGCTGCCGCTGGTCCCGCCGTGCCACGGCGCGCCGCGCCGCCCGGAAGCACGAAGAACGGGGCAGCGGCTGCCGCCCCCGCCGGGCGGGGTTTGCCGGGGGCCGCCCCGGGGCCTTTGCTGGGGTCCGGAGGGGCGTCCCGGCCGCCCTGGGGCCCCGCAGGGCCCGGGCTGGGGTCTCGGAGCCAAGCAGGACGGGCTGGGGGAGCGCCAGCTCCTCAGCTGGGTGTTGAACCGGGCCAGCGTCCAGCACCGGTGCTGCCCAAACTCGGGTCTGTTCCCATCATCTTTTGGGGATGAGAGGATGAGTCGATCTCCTACATAAATCCCTTGGCTGGCCTGGCACTGTGTAGCTGAGCCATAGGAGAGGCTAGCAGAGAGCGCAGTGCTGAGGTGTGCAAAGAAGTGGTGTAGTCGTGCCTCTTTCCTCAACAGCGCCATCTGAGAAGTGGGCAGAGTGCTGCTCCCTGTGGGCTGGAGCGCCTGCCAAGGAGCTGGCATCTGGGCTCTAGGTCCTTCTTCAGGCTCATGAGATCAGCCTCGTCTTGCTTCCCAGGCTGGGGCTAGCTGAGAGCATTATTCCTGCCGAAGGACGTGCATCCTTCTGGATGAAGCTGGGGTGCTGTGCAGAAAGGAATACCGGATTTGTGGGGCCAGCAAGACAGGAAATCAAAAGGGAGCCCATAGCCCATGCTGAGGACCTTCTGCCAGAATGGAGGGAGCCTGGGACTCAGTCCCTGGTGAGATTTATGCACTTTGTGCAGTGATTCTCATTCAAAATACATAAGCAGCCTTTACGTCAGATGCTGGAGCATGCCCAGTTGCAGAGGTGCAGTCTGCTAGTGCTACTGTTTGTGAAGTCTTAAATCTGGTGTGCTGCCTTCCAGGCTGAATGGAAGAGAACTAATATTTTGTATGGAAACATGGCATCAAGCTTTCAGAAAACTGCTAAGTACAAGAGCCACATGAGCACACCGTCTTGTTCACCAGAAAGATGCTGCGCGCCTCTGGTTGTGCTGGCACATTTGGTGGTAAGGCTCTGTAAGGAGCTCTTCCCCTCTTATCTCCAGTTTATTCATTCTTGCTCTTGTGCTGCTGGCTGTGCAGTGCTTGCAGAGCTATTTGGGTGGCCGTGAGTGACGCAGACTGAAGAATTGTTGCGGCTATTTTTTATTCTCCCCCTTCCCCAAGTCTAGTAACTCTGAATTCTACTGGGAAATTGTAGAATTTCCTCTACACCTCTACACTGTAGGCACAATCCTACACTGTATCTTCATTAACACAAGTCACACACAGGACTCACCTGCAGTTTCTGATGTCCCAAGCCAGGGGATGGAGTGCAGGATAGATAGAATTATAATCAACGAAAAGTTTATTTTTCATGCTACTTAGTGTTCTCAGTGGGAGGTTTTTCCCTAAGTAGGAAATTCACACAATAAAATACCATCAAAAGAATAAGTATATGAAATCAAGCACTCAAAAATTAGGAAATAGGATGAAACTTTTCCCTACAAGTTAACGTGGCCTTACTGTAAAGGGCTTTTGGTCCATTTTGATTTTGAGATTTTACATCGTCTTTGCTGCAAGACTGCCTCATTTAATGCAGAAGATACCCCATGCCCTGCAAGTGGGTCAGGGTTGTGTTTCAAACACCGTCCTTCCCTCGCACGGGCTGCGGTGTTATGTGGGCAGCAGATCAGCGCTGCTGGAGCACGGCTTTGCCTCTGCTGCAGAACTCATCTGTCACCTGGGCTGGTCCCTGCAACAAACTTTTCTGAGATGGCCATTTTGTGCCGTTCTTATTTCTCGTCCTCAGAGAGCAGCTGAGACCTCATACGAAGGGGACCTGATTTGGGAAAAGTCTCTGTTTAAGTTGTTGAGAGCTACGCTGTGGATCTGTGAAGCACTACAGAAGATGAAGATACCACAAGACCCAGCTCCCAGTGTTTCCAGTTGGGAGATCCAAAACTGAGGGCACTAACAGGTCTTACCGTCCCTGCCCAGCCTCACCTGGGGCCTTCCCCACCCTGCCCATGGCCCAGGACCCCACGTCAGCCCAGCCTGCGCGTCAGTCCCTGCCCCAGCGATGCTGTAGGATGCCGTAGCCCCGGCCCTGCCGGCCCCAAGGGAGCAGCCGGCCCTTGTTGCTTCCTGATAAAAATCGTTTGAGAGATCTAACAATTCAGCTTTAAATTTTATCTTTCAAGGTCTTGCATGTACAAATAAGAGAATAATGCCACCTTGCCTCGCAGTGATGTAGTGCAAATAATTTAGCATTTCTAACGAAACGAGGTGGGAAGACCAGAGAAAGCCCCACAGAGAACTTACCGGTACAGTGAGAGGCTGGAGAGCCCCCACTGGAACATGGAAACAACAGATCCCATCTTAAAGCAACCACATGGGAGCGAAGAACTGGATGCTTCTCGTTTTACTCTTTGCTGTTGTCTTGAGCAGCCAAATTGCCTAAAAACTAAAAGGTCCTTCGAAAATCACCAGGCGTGTAAGCTGTTCTGTAAAACTTCGAATAATGTTACACTGTTGTGGTTTAATGTTGCACTGTTGTGGTGCAGCTAAACACCACGCAGCCGTTAGCTCACTCCCCCCCCCCCCCAGTGGAATGGGGGAGAGAATTGGAAAAAAAAAAAGTAAAATTCATGGGTTGAGACAAAGACAGTTTAATGGAACAGGAAAGGAAGGGAAAATAATAATAATGATGATGATGATAAAAAAATATACAAAATAAGTGATGCACAATGCAATTGCTCACCACCTGCCAACCGATGCCCAGCCAGTTCCCGAGCAGCGGTCCCCTGCCATCCAACTCCCCCGGTTTATATACTGAGCATGACGTCATATGGTATGAAATAGCCCTTTGGCCAGTTTGGGTCAGCTGTCCTGGCTGTGCCCCCTCCCAGCTTCTCGCTGGCAGGGCATGGGAAGCTGAAAAGTCCTCAACTAGTGTAAGCACTACTTAGCAACAACTAAAACATCAGTGTGTTATCAACATTCTTCTCATACTAAATCCAAAACACAGCACTATACCAGCTACGAGGAAAATAATTAACTCTATCTCAGCCGAAACGAGGACATACACTCCGTAATATTTTTCAGTGCATAGCCTGTTACTCCCTTTCTCCCCAAATTTTACTTGCTGAAGAGGGATATGGTGGCAGAGATGACCCTATTCTGGCCCTGTTGAAGTCAATGGGAATTTTCCCCTGACTCCATGAGAGTCAGCATTTCACATGGGGCACAAGAAGTTGCGCTCCTTTGCCTCCTTAAATTCAGCCAAGGTCGGTATGGATTTGGTGAGCCCTAAGTGTTACAGAAAGCTGTTTCCTTGAGCCTGCAGATACTGTCCCTAGGTAAACCAAGTTGTGTTTTAAATTCCAATTTCAGAAGCAAACACAGATGTGATAATTACCACCTATGAGCAGGAAACTATGATTGTGTAGATGGATCAACATTCTGCCTGGGCTTGAGCCAGAGAAGTGTTTGATTTATGTTGCAGAAACCATGGTTTGTTTAGAAGGAAAGTTTTAGATTAAAACTTAGTGTTTTAGGAACAGGTAAAGTCAGTGAAGCTTGTGCTATCACTAGTTCTCAATCGTTCTGCAGAGGTATCATCTGCTGTGTATTTTATTTGCTTTGTACATTATTTGCAATAGTGTTAATAACATTGTTTGCAATATTAATAATTTAGGATTGCTGTGAACTTGTGCTTAACTGTGTGTGGGGGAAATGATTTGGGATGGTACTTATACAGCCAGTAACATACCATCTGTGAATTTGCAGATATTATTTATTAGCAAGCTTGGCTAGAAAGCCCTGCCATGCAAGTATAATTGCCCTTGCCCTCAATTGGAGCTTTGCCCCGGCAGCAGCATCCCGCCCCGGCGGGTGGGCGACGCAGCAGGAGGGATGCTCGAGGAGCGGTGCTGGCTCTGCGGGGTCTGGAGTTGGTCTGACAACATGGAAATGGCACGCCGGTGCCTCTGGCCTGCTTGGTAGTGGAGGAAGGCGTGAGGGTGAGCTTCCAGAGAAAAGAGGACACTTTCACTGGAAATACATTTTTGTGCTGATAAGGACTTTCCGCTGAGTACCTTCATAGCAATGAAAAGCAGTTAATGAGATGCAGAGCTCCTCTTTGCCCAAGCACTCATACTGTGCTTCTTGCCAGAATCTAGCCCTTGCTAGCTGTGCTGGTGCACATCATACAGGCTCAACCCAGACTTTCTTTGGGCTGAAAAAAAGCAATTTTGGTAAGCAAGCCCTGTGCCCTGCAGCTCAGAGGAGGAAGGCAGGAGAGGGACCGTATCCCGTGGAAACTGCAGGGGGCACAGTGTCATTACTAGAGGGCCGGGATAATTAGATGCTGTTAACTTGCCTTCCCTAACGAAAACTAAGATGGGATGTTTAGTGGCAGAAAATCAAGTCCTGGCTTTGATGACTTACCCGTATAAAGGTGCTGTGGTCTGATGCTGGGTTGGTGCTTTAGCTCATTGCCAAGCAAGAAGTGATAACTGCTGGAATCACTTTTTTGCTTGCCGTGGCGTTGAGTCGCTCAAGGAGCTCGGTGGCCCAGGCCACCCTTTGGCCTCACGGTGTGTAGCACGAGGCGGTACTATGGCAGGTGCGCTAGCAGCCACGGCGCTGCGGTGGGCTTGAGGCGTGGGCCAGCCGGAGCAGGCAGCCGGCAGGACTGAGTCAGCACAGTGCCCTCCCATCAGCAGCCAAAGCCAGTGACGAACCGAGAGGCAGCTCCACAGGCACCGATGCAAAGTGACAGGGAGGCCTGTCAAGAAGCCCCATGTCACGTCAGGAGCACAGCCCCTGTCATCCTGTAACACAGCATTTGCTCCCGTCCTCATCAAAAGGGACACGCGATGCAGGGGGATTTGCTAAACACCCAGCACTGAGAATTTGAGGGAATAGGTTCGCTTCACCTCCTCAAAACATTAAAAACCACTGAATATAAAAGAATTATTGTTAATAGAATACTTTCTGCTAATACATAATACTTTGAAATATATTAGTTTGGCAGCTGAATATATTCAATGTTACTTTTGGAGTATTTTTATTACATGCAGCTGTGAGGAGCAGATCCCTCTCACCTGTTCTGGGCCAGCAGGACAAGGCATTTGCTTTCAATGTGGGGACATAGATATGACCATTCGAATGGTATCTTGTTTTTTTTTCTCTCTGCAGAAATGCCTTGCACAGCTGACATCACCAGTTCAGCAATCTACAGTGCTGAATAATCGTAAACATGTTTGTCCTACTTATTCCCCTGGAGGATTTTTCCACTTAAAATATTTAAAGGAATATGTACTTGCTGTGACATAGGTCTATTTTAGAAATACTGTCAGATTATACTAATGCTAAAGTTCATAGATTTAGCAATAATTTTCCCACAATTAAAACCCAAAAGGTTTTGCTTGTAGATAAAGACCTCTTTACCAGTCGAAAATGTTACAATTGTCCAAGCAAAAATATTTGTTTTATTTATAGAAAATCATCCTGTGATGTTAAATGTGTATGTGTTAAGGTCTTAGAACTGATAAATTAAATCTGGAAACATTTGTTTCTCAGGTGTGTCGTCTCTGTGAAGTACAGCTGGGTAAATAAGGAGTTTGTGATGAGCACTTGCTTTTTCTACACACTCATGATAGTGTTAGATTTTGTAAACCTTTCGCCTCTATCTAATATTTGTCTGAAGGGTTCAGAACAGAAAATACAGATTTTTTTTTCAAATTATTTCAATGAAAAGGAAAGTGAACAAGAGAAAATCACTAGCAATATTAAACAATAGTATGATATAAGGATTGCTTGCCCTTGTGTAAGCTTAATGTTTATCTTTGGGAATAAAGAAGAGAGTGACTGGGGAAATGGTGTTTCCAGAACTGCTGGGAAGCACTGTTAATAGTTTAGTAGAATTTATTGTAGTATTTCTTAGATTTTCAACAAAAATAGTAAGACGGTGTTAACTTCCTAGTTTTGTTTTTGTTTGGTACCAGTGCTGTTTGCAGATTATCAGTCAAATAGTGTGTCATGATTTATTCAGATACTTTACTACAAAGCTAGTTCATTAAGGAAGTTTATTAAATATTATCTGAAAAATACTGTTTGTAACAGTACAGTGAGTTGGATCATATATCCTCCTAGTCAAAAAAAAAGGATTTTTCGATGTATCTACACTTTGTATATATTTTACAACAGAAGGATACATTTCAGTTGGTAGAGATTTCACCTATATTTAGGTAGTCAAATGGAGAAGAATCTGCTAAGTACTTTCATAGATGGAGTTACTTATAATCTGTTTTTCAACTCGGCAGGTTCCTGTGACAACAGGGCACTGATCAGAGAAGATACGGGCTGGCGATTCCTGCAGGTGAAGTGTAGCTCAGCGTGAAGGGGAGGACGAACCCTCCCCAGGATCTCTACCTCTGACTTGGCAGCAACGCCTTGCCCCGACCCGGCAGCCCTGTCCCTGGGAGCGCTGGAGCAGCCGCGGCAGGCAGAGCCCCGCGGGGCGGCTTTCTTCCCCTCCCTCGGTTCTGGTCTGTCAGCACCTTTCTGCAGCTGGGGCCAAGCTCTGCTATTTCTGAGGAAAACCAAAACAAATAATTCTGTTAATCTGCCTTCACCCCTTCCAGCACTTTCTACAGAATTGTGTTTTGTGACTGATTCTGAGCTCCGAGTGAAGCTTTGCTGTGAGTAGGGTATTCATGTGGTGTCTTGTTCAGCACCTAGTATCTCGAGGGCTCGTGCTACCACTTTCCCTTGTGCAGGGTGCTTACAAAGGCCCCCTTTTCTAACCAAATGCCTGTCCGTATGAAAATGTGTAGGAACTTTGTAGCTCAAAGCAATCTGTACTCCTCTGTCAAATTTGGTTAAAGCTGGCCAGAGGGTATGGACGATTACTGGGTCACACACACACAGAGACACATGGTGCCTGTACGTCTTGGTTTCCTTAGGAAACGAATTTAAAAATGACATCCGTATCTTTTCCTAAGATCAGAAGCCAAATTATTACATCTGTTTGCATGGGGAAATCCTTCCTTTATGACTCCTGTACTTAGTGGCAGAAAGCTTAAATGCAAAACTTGAAAAAAATAATAGCTGTCTTCATGGAAAGCTACAACACTCACGGGCCTGGCCAGTGTCCGTAAAGGAGCTGGGTTGAAACAAGTTTCAGGGTCAGAAGGGACAACGGCTATCCAGCCCAACCTAGCCATGCAGTTGTTCATCGGCTTACACTTTTACGACTTGTTTTCCGAATTCGTATCACTTTTGTGCAACTGTCTGTAAGAAAGATGAGAGATTTGGAGAAGTGGGCACCAGGACTGCACGTAGTAGTGGTCTCAGGAGTGAATTGTACTGTAGCAAAATCAATTCCTTTCACTCAATATTTCCATTTGCACCTTATGCCACAAGCTCGTGTTCTGGTGCTTATATGAACGGACTCTTTGGCTTCCCTCTGAGAAACTGATTTTCAAAGTAGTCTTCTGTCCTTTGAGCATCACCTGCATTTCTGATTACCATTTGGCTGTTCTGAAGCGTCCTGTAGGGTTGTGACCATTTAGCGGAGCTCATAAGAATAACATGTTCCCTTCGTCACTTTCTGCAGCCCTTGCTTTTAGTGCCATGCACAAGCTCTACTGACCAAGATCTTACGGCATTGTGTAGATCATCGATAAATAGATAAACTGATAAATAGACTGAGAACTAGGCCCAGAAGGTTCACCCAGGAAAGAGACCCTTTCAGATACTTGCTCATTAAACTACATCTTAGGTTTTGATATTCTTCAGTAAGGTGTTCTTTAATATATGTATGCCTTATTATCTTCATGTAAAGCAAGTTTCACCTGTTGTGTGGTACTGAGTTGACGCCTGTTGTGTGGTACCGAGTCAGATGAATATCAAACCATACTGTACTGGTGTGGCTGTCTTCTGCTTTCTACTCAGCTGTCTACTGACATCAGGCCAAATAGTCCATATCTTCCGAGTCATTTTTCTGTGTTTTAAACTAAGAAGGCACAATTTGGCATTTTCTGGTATTGCCCAGGGCACTGGGGTTGTCCAGGCAGAGTTTAGGGTGGGAGGTGGGACCGAGGGCTGTGGGTGGGCCTGAAACACGCTGTGGAGGATGGGGCAGAAAGGAGGCAAGCTCAAGGAGAAAGACTGGAAGCCTGTGCTCATTAGATCACACTCCTGCTCAAAGCAGGGATGGGATCTAGGGTTCTTAAATCTCACCCTCCTTCTGCAATCACCAAATAACTGAGAAGTTTTCTGGTGAGTTGTGCCTTGTGTTCCCTTCCAGTGCTGGTCCACGCAGATGTAACAACCTTCCCTGGCAGGCGTGGTGGTGGTGGATCTAAGGATGTCAGTCCCAGCGGTGAGCCTTGTGGTTCAGCATCAGTCCATGTGATACAATTTCTGGGTTTTTTTTGGGTTTGCATTCAGTAAAACATCTTCATTTGTTGTAGAGGTGGTATAACCATTGTTTAATGATTAAGGCAGCCGAATGACGTTCTGGAGAACTGGAGTCTACCCTTGCCATTGCTACAGGGCTCTACATTTTCCTGGTCAGGTTATTTAAGCCAAATCTTCTATAGGCAATCACGGTTTTAATGTTTGTGAAATAAGACCTGTGGGAAGGCTAGACACTCAAAGGTGAAGTTGACATAGTGAGAGCTGTGCTTTGAATCTATGTAGTCCTATGTAATGTCAAATACTTTGAAAAAGCAGGCTCCTGGCATCTCCAATTGCTATTTTTTTTTCCCTCCTAATCTGTCTTAGGTTCAGTTCAGGGTCTGTAAAATGGGAGTAATAATGGTGTCTGCCATCTAACCTAGGAGCAAAATAATAAAAAATTAGTGAAGCATTCTGATACAGTGATGAATGTCCATAAGGAAATGAGTGATTCCTTTTGGATAGTAGAGTTTAAATAGCATGTGAAAATAAAGTCTTGGATTATACCTTGAATAACAGGAAGAAAACAAAATGTTAGGCTTCTGCTCGTTAAATAAACTCTGTCTTCTCTGCATTGAATAACTTAGAGATCTTGTGGAAGAACAGTGTGCGATCATGTAATCAGAGATCATATATTAAAATCTGATAAACAGGTATGCATCTGGAGGCAAAGCAAAGTCGCACAGATGTTTAGTTCTATTCTTTTTCCAAATCCAGTGCCACTAAGCCACTAATGTGTTAAATATTTTGTTTCAAGAAACGACGTGAAAGATTTTTTATCAGGAAAACAATATAAAGAACATCATGAGCTGTTTCGTGTGTCCATCTCCCCATACTCCCCTCCCTGCCTGTTGCCATATACATGTCGTAAATCCTCCACATTGTTGCTCTCTAAGGAACTGTGCAACTGGTTCATTGTTCGTATGTCAGTTTGCATATGCAAATGGCACGACGCCATACATTTCAGCAGCAGAAAAAGCTGTTTCTATAATCAGGAAAACTAGCAATTAATGAGGTGGGAGTAGGAGCAGATATTGCTATAAGCAGGAACAGCAGGCTTTTGTGCTGTTTCTCCATGACTTTTTGTGTCTCCGCTTGGGTTTTAAAACTGTTACGTAGCTGAGACGGCCCCTGGTCGTTGTCTTTCTGGTTAACTCTGCCTTCCAAGGGCTCAGCACCAGGTAAACATGCAATTGAAAACTCATTGACTCTGAAAATGAATTTAAAGGTGGGGAGACTTGATTTGAAAAAAACTATGTTACTGAATAGCAAGCTTTTAGAAATCTCGTTTCCTTAGCAGATGTGTTGCTCTCCAGGCTGTCTTACAGCTGAAGGAGGGAAAATAGGAAACAGCAACAACCGAGGCAAACTTTCACCAGAGGTGAGCATGTGTAGGAGCTGGGAGATGCTGCCTGGAGGGACGATGAACAGGAGATGCTGCCTTCTGGACATTTGCTCTGCCATGCTTTCTGTATATACTTTCACATAACCCCTGTATTCTACCACTTTTATCTCATAGCACTCTACCCTGGTATAAACTAACATATTTTACAAATGCTTTTGGATCGTAGCATGGTATTTAAAAGGAAACACAGATGTGAGAGAGCAATTCAGAGAGGAAATGAAAAGAGGAAGAGCATCTGGAGACTTGAGTCTAGGCTGGAGCTCTGGTTGTTGGTTGATTTAGTGCTCCTGGGTCTTTGCAATCAGATCTGGCCTTTCTGCTTTTGAGTAGGTGCCCCGAAGTATTCCCCAGCATACCTGACTTTGCTCTGGGCATGGGTCTCTGCACCATGCAAATTCAAGGCTTTGGAGGAGGGACAGACAGCTGAATTGCTTTGATGCCAACTCCAGTTGCAACATTCACAGCCACAGGTTCTAGATTTTATCAACCTTCTGGTAACGCTGGTCTCCAGAAAGAGTTGTCTGTGTTTAGAAAAGTTTGGCAAAGGACAATCACCCAAAGAAAAGGGAGTCTGGGGACTCTTCTCTACCTAAGGATTTTGTGTTTCACTCACTGCTTTGAGTTCAGGTAAAGCTGGTAAAAATTATAGATTTAATAGACAGGCTTGTAAGCATCTGCACAACAAACTGTTACACCACCTGTGGCGATGATAAATATTTTATACTCTGCAGAATTTGTGTCTTAACAGAACTCTTGGTTACAATTACCTGCATGTTTCTGTTGTGCTTGTGTCTGTTTGCTGAGTTTGTGCAGATTGTACCTGTACATCTGAACAGGCTTGGCAGAAAATTCTTGCGTTATTCAGCTTCTCTCAGGACAAGGAATAGAGAGTTTGGGAGCAGTTTTATGTTAGAAATAAAGAAATGCAACGTTATCGTAATTCCCTGATATTTGTTGTGGATGTTATTTCCTTAACATCCCCACAGCCCTGTACTTGCTCTCCCTCAACGTCTCTTTGTCCTCGGTGAAACGTGAGATTTAATGAAGGCTAAGGCTTATATACATAGTCAGTCTCTCTTCTGAGCTACATTTTATTATTTAAATAAACATTTTTATATTTTGCACCCTTCCGCTGACTTTGTCAATGCATAGTCCTGGAAATATTGAGTGAGTTATCTTTTACTAGCAGGGATGTAGTTTATGTCTCCTAATAAGTAATATAGCCATTATCTGTGTTTAATGTAGAAATTTCGTCCTTTCCTTGAGCTTTGGTGCTGTATATTATATGCTGTCTAGATCTAGTCAAACTTAAAAGCAACCTAGAAGACATTTGATGGAGATCAGCCTTAAGGTCAGTTCTTTGTTGTCTTTGGAGTTTGCCGCAAATAGTTTGAAGGAAAGGATAGAAGCAGTGAGATGGGAAGGTGCAGAGATTTTTTTCCCAGACTTCTTTTCCAATTTATATTTAAAATGATCAAAAAGCCTCATTAATGTAAATTGGAAAGACAGAAATTCCCTTTTTTTTGGGGGGGAGGGTAGTACTTTCTTCCATTTTTTTCTGTTAGAGGGACATTTTATTCTGCTCCTGGGTATTGACCATTTTAATCCTCCAAACACACTATTCAAACCTCCTGGAGGTTTCTGCCAATACAGCTAATTCAGGCTCCTAGGACTGCAGCGGGAGAAAAGTATGCGAATACATGCAACACTTGTGGAGGCTGGAGGTATTAAAGGGTTCAGGGAGGGGTAGGTCCACTGAGGGCTGTTAAACATAATGGTCCAGATGCAACTGTGGTGTTAGTGGAGATGTGGACTCTAAATGCAAACTGGTTAGATCAAGAGATTTTGAAGTATTATATATGTGGGTTTGGAGATGTTTTTATTTAGTATGTGGCTGTTTTCTAGATAACAAAATCATATATGAGTGTTGCAAATATAAATTTTTTTTTCTTTCTCAAAAGATAGAAAAGAAAATGTACCCAGCTGTTTATGCCCTTTATGAAGCTTCCTTTAAATAATACAACATATAGGAGAGTAGAACAGCTTGAGGTTTAGGCAAGCTAGGCAATGCTCTTTTTTTAGCGACTTGTTCTGTTCTTTTTGGAAATCCAGTAGTTTTACCAACATGAATAGGATTGAACCTTAAATGCTGAAAAATTAGCAATGCTAAATACATGCAATTTAGATAGCCACAAATTACATAGAGTAGCAAAAGTGAACTGAGTACCACTAGCAGGACGTGTAAAGGAGTGTGCATATGGGTTATGGTGAGCTTCAGCATTTAGAGGAAAAATGATGAAAAGAAAGAAGAAAAGCGAACTGCTTATGGAAATAATTTTCCAGCTATCCTGAGTCATAAATAATTTGTGCCAAAACACAAAGCACTAAAAATATTTCTTCAATGCAGGTTTGACTGTTCTAGTATTGGCCCAAGCAGCTAAGTTTGAACAACTGCTGTGTGCATAGCTTGCATAATTTTTTTAAATTGTTATCCCTTCAGGTATAATGGAATATCTGTCAGCTAGGACACAGAGAGAAGTTTGCAGCCTTCAACATTTTACAGAAGAAAAAAGAAACTGCATGCGTACAAAAAAAATTCTTAACTTCTTTATAAAACCAAATGACACCGTTGTTGACTCCATCTGAACAAGACCATGTGGGTTTTTTTACCCCGCATTCATTGTCTTTTAAAGATAATGCAAGTTTTGATGGTGCCTTTATGTGCCATCGTTCTTTTCATAATGTGAAAAATGCTTTCATGTTTCTGATAGGGAAATGATAATTTGCAGTCTTGAAGAGATTGTCACATAAAGGAGATTGCATGTACTGAACTGCATATGCTGCACAGATGAGGTAATGTCTGTGGTGCACACTTGAGATTAACCTGGTTGAAGCACAGAATACCATTTTAATGATGAATTAAAAAACAAAGGGGGGGTGTGTGTGTGAACATATAACTTTGGGCAAAAAGGTGAAATCCTTCTCTAAGAAGGTTAAACGTGAGAGAAAAATGCTGTGCTGCAGAAATGAGCTGGAGAATTAATGCATTGTCAGAGGGAATTTGGAGGAAAAGAGTATCTTCCCAAGTTGACATATGACTTAATGAGGGGCTGAAGAAATGTAGTGGAGGTGTAGAGGGGAAATAGATAAAAATAATTCCAGTTTCCTCTTACCATCAGACTTCCAGGTGTTACCTGTTTTCTTTGCCTCTTGAGTCTAATAAAAGACTTGTGGGAGTCAATGAAAATATTTTTGTCTCTGTGTTCTATTTTTCCCCAATAATAGAAATTTTGAGAAAAAATGAAACACCATGGTAGTCCAAAAGGCATTTCTTTAGATAATGTAGATATTGCAAATTATTTCCTTACAGGACAAGCAGTATAATCCTAGCTCATAGTTCAGCTTTTAAACAAGTTTTGATCTATTTTCACAAAACTAAGGCTTTAAGAAATTTAATTGCCAGACAGTTTAAAAATGTACTTACTATTGCACGTGATAAGCTATGTTGAAACATACTCTTTTGAAAATAATTTAGGTACTATCAGTGCATATGCTACCTGAAATAAATTGCTTTATGTACAAAATGGGGGAAGAGCATGTTTCATAGATTACTGCACTGAAGCTTTAGAAATGTGGCACAGTATTGAATAGCTATATAATTTTTAGCAATTGCTGAGAGTTTGTAGCCTAATGATTGAGAGTTTTTACATTTTCCAGATGCTAGGAATTTCAGTCTCTGTTGTGCAAAGAAAATTTTTGCTTTAATTATAGATACTTCTTTTAAACTGGAATCATAAGCTGCTTCACTAACATGCTCCATTTATCATGGCAGCCTTAAGAGTGCACCTTCAAAACCAGATTTTGTGTAACTGCAGGAGTGGAAAGGAAAGCTGAGAGGTAGTTTTATTAATTGAAGAAGGTTAACCTTGTATGGTGAACTTCTTGTGCGGATAATCACAAATCTGAGCAAAACCTCAATTGTTTGCCGATGTACCATTTCCACTGCTTACAATGAAATACATTATATTAACAGGATGAAGGATTATATTAATATAAAAGTCCTTAGATAAATGTTTCTAATGATAGAATATCGTTCTTGATGAGCAAGTGGAAGAAACAGCTATAATTAAACAACTGTATATAATGTCAGTAGTTTTATGCCAGCCAGTGAGAATCCTTTCCTCTGGAAGGTAGCTAGAAATAGCGACAGAAGCCTGATGCAGGTCGGTGGACTCTAACCCGAGGATTTCTGCTTGAAGTCAAGCTGCAACCGCCAGTGAAAAGTGATTTCAGTTAATGCACCTTCCTGCACAGCCTCTAGAGAAGTAAGTGGAGGGAGGTATTATTCCTGGTTTTGTTTCATATTACATTTCAGAATACGGGTTTGTCTCCTTGTGTCTCCCAGGCCCAACAGCATCAGCAATGCAGCTGCCATGACATGTTTCATTTTACCCGCCGAGTGAAGGCCACCACACCGTTCGTTGTGTGCAGGGGATTTCCCAGACAGAAATCGCTATGCTTTTACTGTGCATAGCATGTGCAATGAGCCTGAAGCTTCTGGGAAGTATTGGATTTACTGTAAATGTGCAATAAATTTGGCACTCGGGGAGCGTTTGGGCTTACTGTGAATGTGTGAATCAGCCACGCGGGCTGTTAATGGCAAGTCTGAAGCTTCCAGGCAGTGTCTGACTTACGGTGTGTGAGTGTGCAGTTAGAATCACAGGTTGGTTTGGCTTGGAAGGGACCTTTGAAGACCATCTAGTCCAGCCCCCCTGCCATGGGCAGGGACATCTTTCACTAGATCAGGGGGCTCAAAGCCCTGTCCAACCTGACTTTGAACACTTCCAATGATGGGGGCATCCACAACTTCTGTGGGCAACCTGTTCCAGTGTTTCACCACCCTCATTGTAAAAAATTTCTTCCTTATATCTAATCTAAATGTACCCTCTTTTAGTTGAAAGCCGTTGCCCCTTGTCCTATCACAGTCGATCTGGACAAGAACTTCAGAAACGCATTGCATTTCCAAATGACAAGTAGCTGGCAAAGGGGACATGTTTGGGGAGACCAGGGCTAGGGCAGCTCAGTGCAGGTTAGGTCAGTGCCTTCTGGCAATCGGGGAGACTTCAGGCTTTGTCTTCGGTTTGTTGTTCCTTAAAGTGAAAATTGCAGGGTACTGAACTCCTGTAGAGAGATTAGAGGGCTGTATAAGGTCAGAAAAAAATAGGTGGGTTTTTTTCACTATGGCTTTGCATTATCTTCCCATAAGCCGTGTTTGAGACAATGACGGAGTGGAGAATGTGGAGCTCCCGGAGAGGCAGCGTTCAGGGGGAACAGCTATGGGTGTGAGTCCAGACTGGTCCTCCTCATGAAAGCAAAGTGTGCTGCCGTCTCACTGTACATGTGCTTTGCCTGTTTTAATAAATCAGCTGGAGAATGGATTTTTTTTCTTTTTTATCTCATTTGGAATCATTTTGCTGCCTAGTCTTGAACCTGGAGGCTATTTTTATTTTTGAGAGGATTTCTCTCTTGATGAGGTGATAACTTAAATGGCACAGGAGGATCTGATGCAGTGTGTTTTCATTCAGGGGCTCTGTTTTACAGTCAAGCCTAGTGATAGAAAAAGGAAGCTTGAAAAGAAATTGTTAACTTTATAGATCTAAAGATGTTCACTTTTCTGCACATGTGTATTTATGGTTTTGAACATCACACTACAACTTATGTGCCAAAGAAATGCTTGGATCCCATGCAGTCCTCCAATGGGTTATACGTTTCCAGAATCTTATTGTATATGTAGAAATACACATATTGCATAAAGAGCATCTCAGAGAAGAAGCTAGGGAAAGCTGCCCAGCAGAGGACAGGAGGGGATTTGAGGATGGACTCCTAACAAAACACTGAAGAAGATTGGCACTACTTACAAGGTTAAAGCCCAAACAAAAGCAGCAGGGCAGAAGGGATGTTACCACATTAGGAAATATGCACTGACAGCTAATACTGTTGCTGCGGATGGACGCTTCGGGCACAATAGTTGGTAGCTGTCCCAGGACCAGCACAATTGGTGCTTCTGCCCTACAAAGCAGGTTGTGGGTGGTGAAACTGCTGCCTTAAAATCAAGTCAGGCCACTACCATCCTTTTTCTTTTCCCTTATTGTTTCTCTCTAGAATGACTGTGACTTCCAGGGGCATCTTTAGTAATGTTTCCTTGGCACGTGCACCAAATTTTTTCACTTTGCGTCCAGAACAGCTGCCTATTTCTTTGTTTGCAGCCCCCACCCTCGCCCCGAGGCCATGATAGCAGGCTGTGAGCTTCTGGAGTCAAGAATCAGCCCCTTAACTGCCATAAAAAAGTAAAAAGAATCAATCATCTCAGTGAACTTTGGCGTATTTTTCTAATTGATGTGAATGAGATGAAAGGGATAGCTGACTTCCGTGACCTCTGCAGGATAATTGTGTATCATGTGTTGCCTGAATAAAGGGGAGTGCCATAGCTGCAAAAATGGGAATTGACACCACCCTGCTCTTTAACAACATCCATTGGTGTGTGTCGTCCAAGTACAGTAACAGCTGTCACCCTTCGTTTCTCTTCTGCTCACCTCCCACATACTTTGTTCATTTGCATGATGCAACTCGGTGAGTTAAAAAGTTTGATGCTTAGAATCGTTGAGACTCTTGTTCCAACTTATTTTCATAAATGCAAGTGTAATTATTGGTCTGCTGATACTCTTTCCATCTTTACCAGAGCAAGACAGCAGAACAGAGTCAGCAGCACACCTGGGCAGGTTCTTCCATGCGTTGCTGTATTGGAACCTGCTGTAGGAGGAACGCTTGACATACGTCTACATTACAGGTAAGATACTTATCAAAAGAATAGGTTCTCCAATGGTGCAAACCGCCATGTACATTGTTAGGACTGAGGTTTGCTCTCCAATGTTTTTTTTTCAATAAAATTCTTTTGGGTTGATTTGTGGTATGTATTTCTTAATCAAAAATGAGTAGTATTAAAAAGGCTTTGAGCAAAATTGGTTTTATATTACATATTTGTGAAAGAAGTATTATTCCCATGTTTTCATTTAATTAAAGCTTTTGTGTCTGGCTGTAACCAAGCTTCTGCCATGTCTTACTCCTCATGGAAGGTTTCGGAGCAATCCAAGCTGAAGTGAATCATCTTACTACATCGCTTCAGTCAATTCAAAGGTGAAATGTTCATGGTTGTGTTTTAAATTATGTATTTAAGCTTCTTTCTTCTGGAGTTGAGAAGAAGGTCTAACACAGACAGTATGAACTTGCTTTCCCTTCCCTTGGTTAGGATAGAGAGTTACCTTGCATACAGAAGCTGTATGGGACGAATTACGCTGCAGGAAAGCTAGCACATACTCTGTGTGTGTGCTGGAGCTCGATTTGTTCTGCTCTCATCTGGACTGTGGGAATTTATTTGACAGTTGAAGGGATGTTTGAGCTGGCTGCTAAGTGCTATGGGAGCATTAGACAAATGGGACTGAAGATACTGTTCAGGAGAAGGTCTGTCCAAACATCTGTCTTGCTAACTAATTATACTTAATATAGTTACACTCAGTAAACCTTTTGGCAAGAAGTTTGACTTTCCTTGTACAGCTGCAGTTATGCTGTAAAGCTTTTAGGACAGGTACAGTCATACTTCTTATGGCTGGTACAAAGCAGAATGTACTTCAATAAGCATCCTAATTAAATATTGGAATATGGGCTAACAACTTTTTTAAAGTACTTTTACCATGATATATCCAGATCTATGGTAAGAAAGACAGGAAATATGAGTTTATGCTGGCACTGCTAAAACAGCAACACCTTTTAGTTTCACAGGGACTAATTTGTGTGAGTCACTGATGATTAAAAGGTTATGCTTGAAGAACCTGGTTCAATAACTATTGTATTTAGATGGAGTCTTTCCTGGGCTTTGGATCAAATTTTAATTTCTAACTTAAGGTATTTGTAAGTTAGAAGACATTTCAAATGCCTCTGGATTTCTTTTGATGTGTTGAATGTGTTCCAAAGTGAATAATGGTTCAAAGGAATGGCTTGTGCTTGACAAGGTGGACTTTAGAAATAGTACTACCTACTTTTTACCACTGTGAATCATCTTTGCTAACAGGGAGGTCATAGTTAAAGCCTTGTAACTGTAGGGAGGGCAATGCAAGGGAAGTAGGTGAGACCATTTTCTACTACAGGGATTAAAAAACAGAGCAGTGCACTCTGGGCTGTGAATTAGTTTGGAAAGGTAACACTTCAAGTTGTGGAATAAGCAAGAAGGGGCTAAAGCACTTATTGTGAGCAGCTACACAACATTAAGCTACATGGGAGGTCTGTTTAAAATCACTTTGTTTAGCAAAAAAGTAACAATTAAGATTAGAAACAGTTTCCCTGCCTAATTTCCTGGCTGTGACTTCATGGCAATATCTGTATCACAGGAAAGACCTAAACCCAAACATTGGTCAAAAAATCTAGAAAATATCCAGAAGTATGTTTGTATGTGATCCCCGACTGGTTTCTTTGAACTATCTGAACCTTTCCACCTTCCATTTTCAGCATGAGCTGTCAAATGTAGCCCTCCGGTTATGCCTGGCTGTGAAATTATGTTTTCTAGGAGCTGGCAAGTCCTGTCACTGTGCAGACTCTCTTCTTTAGTTGCCCCATGTGATGAGAGAAACATCATAACAGGTTAAGTACATTGGCTTTCCTTCCGACCACTCCTTCCTCCCAGATGTCTCAGATGCTGCTTCTCGGGTTTTGCTCTAGAGCACAGCCCGTCTTTACTTGGGCTGTGGCTGCCTTGCAAGAGCTACGCCTGCCCTGGTGCTCACGAGGCTCAGCGAGTGCCAATTCTCTGTGAGCAGGGTTTCAGCGGGGTTTCTGTTTTGCTCACAGCTTGTGCAGAGTGCAGCAACTCATTTACTCCCTGACTTGAGTTACTGTGATCCTATTATGTCCCAGCTGCATTCTTTATATTGGCTGCCTATAAAGCACGGATTAATTTAAACTTGTAGGTTTGATTTTTAAAGCACTTAATAGCATAAAGCTTGGCTATGTTTGAAGATCATCTTCAGCCTTCACCTTCCGGGCATCTGTGGTTGGCCATGGTTCACTGCATAATGCTTCCCACCCTCTTGCTCTAAATTGGGATGTATACTCATCTTTACTAGGGTGCAGCCTGCTTATTTCTCACCCTTTTGAAAAAGCTTCTTTCTATTTTTAGTGTGTAATGGAATTTGATTACTAAGAACAGCTCTGTACCTTCTTTCCCTCCTTCTTTGAAGCCATGTTTGACAGGAATCCAACAAATGCTGTTTTAGTAATCTTGCTCATAAATGTACAGTTGCTCCGTGGTAATGCAGGGGACTGTGCCTTTGGAGTGCCAAATAAACAGTGTTTCCACAGACTGGTTTGGGTCACACAAACAGCTTATTTTGATGAAAATGTTCCATGTGGCCATCCTCCTACTCAGAGTCTTCTCTGTATTAGCATACTACCATAAGACGTGAGCCCAGCAGTTTAATTATGTTTTGCATAGGTATCTCCCTGAAGCTTTTATTGGATTGCTTTTAAAGATGATGGAGTATTTTTATGGGATGCTATCATTCTGCTCTCTAAGCTGATCAGTTCTCCTCTCTGCTTTGCTCTACCTTTAATCTTACACCATAGCACCTTTCACATTATGTCAGGTGAGAAGGGGACTATTATAAAATGTTTTTATGGTGTTGTCATCATAATATTTTATGCCTTTCCTTCTGCATCATGATCTTTATGTCTGAGATTTTTCTCTTCTCCTTAAGAGAAATCCATAACGGACTGTCCTCCCTGACCCTAGAGCAGCTGCAGTTAATGCCAAACCCAGGAACACGCAGCAGACACCCCTTGCTCAGGGATCTTGTAGAGTATGTTCTCAGTGGCTTCTCTGTATTTTGTTTCTCATTCTCAGCTTTATTCCCCTACTGGCCTCAGTACTGTCTCTTCTTTGCTGCTTCAGAAAAGGTTAAGTTTTTTGGTTTATGCCCTCCCCTTACCCTAAACCCTTCTTACTGGAATCTGTGGCGTGAGTTTCTTTTTCTCCCTAGAAGTAAATGAATCACTTATCAGATTAGTCCTGCTTGATTAAGTCCTCTATCAAGGAAGCTTCGTGCTCAACACTGGTCCTCCTGGGAAGGTGAGAACTTGGAGCACAGTGGTGGGACACTGCTCAGTGGCTTGTTACGTGTCTGCCAGATGCCATCGTTTGTGGAGGGCTTGTGCAGGCAGGCAGTCGAGTAACAGTGTTGGAGCAGCCTTCTGCCTGCCCGCGTTTGTCCCTAGCTGCCAAGTTTTGGGTGGAGCAGGCAGCGTCTGTGTGTCCATCCTCACTCAATCTTCCCTTGTGTCTTTTTTTTTCCCTCTCCTCTTTATAAATTGAGTCACCAGAGGACTAAACTGGGTGGCTTTATCCACTTTGTCCTGCAATTTGGTGGCAATCGAGACAGTTACATGTCTACCTGTCAATGAAGGGGGCAGGAACAGAGGGATACAAACGCAGACAATAAGCCACGTGCATTTTCCGAAAGCGTGGTTGTGAGGAGTGTGTCTGATGAGGACACTGGTGTGGGAGATCAGCAGGCTACATAATGCATGAGAAAATGTTTAGAAAACATTTAAATAATGGGGAAGACCATCTATTTTCTTCCACTTGCTAACGCTCTGGGAGCTGCACTTGCAGCAGCCCCAGGAGCCTTCTCAGCCCTGTAAGGAGCTTTGGTTGCCTCAGAGGGTAAGCAGGGAGCTGCGTTTCAGTTTTGTCAGGCTAGTGGCTGACAGGGGACGTGCCTTGAGGAGCGATACAGGATTTTTTAAGGATGTTACTTAAGTCCAGGATGCAATTTCAAACACTACAGTTCCTCAAGTAACACTAGGTTGTACAGAAAGCACATTTTTCTCCCTCCAGACTGGGGCCTCCAAAAGCACCACTGTGCAGCTGGGTCCAGTTTCAAGGCTACAAATGTATACTCAGCTTTTCCCCTTCCCTGCCACCCCACTCTCCTGCACCCTGGGGTAAAAGAGCAGCCCAGCGCAGAGGGGCTGCAGCTTGCGGCATGTGAAACACAACTCGGAAACTTCTGCTCTAGAGCACTTTACAATGTAATCAGATCAAACGCTATCATTTTTCCTTCCACACAGAGCTTTGCTACGACTGAAGCAGCGGAGCAGTATTAACTGCTAGCATGCTCATCATTGTGCTTAACTAAAAGCAGATTCTTTCCATTGTACCCTATAAAGAGATGATCATGGCTGCACAATACAATTTGGTATTTTAACAGCCTCCCACCCCCAATTATGAAGTCTTTGATGCAGCTGATGTACAAATAAAGTTCTATCTAAGACTGACTACTGAACTAAGTGGAAATACTTAAGAGTAAAGTCCTTCAAGGCAGAAAACATTTTGGTTTTGTTATGCGATTACACAGTGTGAGGGAAGACAGGGCCCTGACCCAGAGTGTAAAGTTCAATTTAGCATTATGCGCCCGGTTAAAGTAGGCACTAATTAATCAGACCTACTTGGGTAGAAAGGGTTCTTATACATCACTTGAATCCAGGCTGCTGGGATAAGCAGGCACATCTTGGGGATGCGGGACTTTCTCTTAACCAGAATCAAACATGACCCTGTTATCCTCAGGTGGTGGAAGGCAAACTGGAATTGTTGTCAGCCCAGTAACTGCAGCTAGCCCTTGTACCTGCCTTGGTATGCCAAATACGCTGTAGAAATTAGAGTGACCAAGATATTCTCATAACGAAATATTTTTATGCATCCACCTAAAAATACATACAACGGAAAAGAAAGTAGAGTGCTCTGGCCTGGGGCTTCCTACGCAGAGGCAAGGTGAAACAGCAGAAATGGAGAAACGTAGTGAGTTAAATCACCTTCCAGGCTTGTATGCAAGTGCCAAACCTCTTCAAAACACAAGGTTCTCACGAACGCCATTTATTCCAATAGGATACACATCGCTAAATAAAATGAGTCACTATAAATGAATCAGATTGAGTGGGAACAAAGTAGGAGCTCTTTATAAACTCAAAACATATTGGGCAATAACTAAAATATTCAGAGCACTAGGTAAGAATGAATTTATGCCAGCTCGCAAAGAAGTATTTTTTATATCTTAATACTTACGACCAAATAATTATTTTATGTCATATCACTGACGGAGATGAGACTAGAAGCTGTGAAAAGGGAGTATCATTAGGAAAGCTAAGATCATGATATTGTTTACTTTGGGAAAAGAGAAAAGCAGTTAGTATTTTATTGCAGTTATAGCAACAACTACAGCTAAGCAGTAGCTGCGTGCTCATTTTGAAACTGCATTCTGTTCAAACAGCAATTATTACAATTTTTTTTATTAGATGGTAAATGGATGGCTAGGAAATTCTCAAAATAGAAATCTGAAAATCCATTTATAAAATGTGACTGACAATTAAGAAGCACCATTTTAACAGATGATTTTTTTTAAAATTAGGCATTACAAAAAATGGAATAGGTCATTCTGTCTGGCTTAAACCATTTTGATTATTTTGTTAAATAAGGAAAGGGAATATTCAATTTAATATGTGCAAAAGCTAATATTTACATTGTTCAGTACAGAGAGGCAGGATCACATTGAGAGAAACTGAAAGAGGAAGAGAATAAACTGTTCTCAGGGTCCACTGTAGATAGAACAAATACTAACAGGCTTAAATTGTAGTAATGTAGAGTCAGATAAGGTATTAGAAAAAATCTTTCTAATGACAGAGCTAGCGAGGCATGGGAAGGGATAGCACAGGGAAGTCATGGAGCTACCCTCCCTGCAAAAGATTAACCCAATTTTCGCCAATGTTTATTTACAGTTGAACTGCTCTGGGACAGACTCTTCAAGTCCTTTCCAGCCCTGTTTTCTAATAGTTTTAATAAGGCTATTGTTAGTGATTTTAATCTCGCACAAATCGCTTTTGCCACTTGAAGATGCTGCTCTCAAGCTCTTCTTCCTCAATCACTTGTTCATGCACAGTCCCTTGTTGTAGCATGAAAGTAGATCTGTGGGCAGTCTCATGCAGGAGTGGACCAGCATCGTTGTCTAGATTAGATTAAAGACAGCACACTGCTCTGTCTATGCAGCCTCTGCTCTTTGCCACCACATTGCATTGTAAAGGATATGCTGATTTCCAGAAACAATACCTGCCGTAGAGAAATCAGGACAGAAAGGAAGAGATGAAACAGATTTCTCCTCTAAGTTAACTGCTCTCTATTTTTATTTTTTTTCCCCATTAAATATATGACAGTTTGAAAGAAACCAAGTGGACAGCACATATAGAGCAGACACTGGATCAAGGTGGAGTATGAGACCATCAGAATGCAACGATCCCACTCGATGCACGGACTTGCTAACTAGTATTACATTGGAAAAGAAGAGGTAAGCACAAGGGAGGGAGCTGGAAATGCAGATTATACATTTAGGTTATGTAGCTGACATAGAAAAATACTGTTTCCAAGAATTTTTAATTTAAACATTTCTTTTGCTGCAGCCCTTGCATTAACAAGCCAGTTGGATCTCCTACCTTGAATATCATCACTGCCTTCAGGTTTTCTTCAGGTGAGAGGGAGAGAAAACAGTTTATCAGAAAAGATATTCTTTTCCTATGCATTGTCATATACACACTTCTACTAAAGACAAGGTCCTTCACCTGCTCGCTGAAGTCAGCAATGCTTATCAAACACAGCGTGCCCTGTAGCAAACTCCACAAAGAGAAATGGCAATCACCCTTACCGATGCAGAAGAGGCAGGAGGGAAACATCACCAGCTAGACGGCTTGGGGATGCCCCTCCTTTGAGAGATTGGGATGAGCAGGACGTCCACAGGTAGCAGTAAGGCCTTGTAAATCTCAGCTACGTAGCTGTATGAAGACGACTCGGAGCGTCAGCTAGAGAATAGTGCTGTAGGGGACTGCAGGAGTAATTCCACTAAACCATTGCTTCAAAAGACAGGGCTGGCTTAAAACTTAAATGTAATATACTTACTGGAAAGTTAAATCCGAGCATGTCCAGAAGTCTTAGGAAAAAAGAAAGGAAAGCCTAACTAACACTTCAGCTGTTGAATAGTTTGTTGGAGCAGGAGAACTGGAGCAGGTTTTTAGATCTGGCACATTGGGCTGGTTTTGTATATTAGAAGCTTTCATTTTATGTTGTGAGGGAGGTGGCACTATGAAATTACCTCCCAACAACCCATGCGCATCTGTATTATAAAAGCAGCTCAAGAATTTAGCAGCCTGTTCAGAGGGCATGGTAGGTGGTTTGAGTGGCATGCACTGGGAACCAGACAGGGAGCCTGCTGTCCACCTTGGCTAACCTGTTCACGTAACGTGAACAGCATTCCTTGAGCACCACGTTCATACTAAACCCTAAGCAGCTGGAGCAGCTGTGTGAAGTGCAGGCTTAGATTAATACTAGAGACATCATTAAGCGAGTAATTAAGAGCTGAATCTCTCCCCTCCCTACCACTTCACCTACTTTTAATAGAATAGCTCCTCAACCATCTTCCCTGTGGGGAATGTCTACTTTATCATTAATTCTGTCATGTGTATTTTACTGATAAAAATATTGCTGAGAATATTGTCTTGCTACCTCTGTGCAATAAACTGAAAGGAACGGAAAAGTGACAAATGTATTAAGAGAATTAAAAATGAGTCAGAATAAAGACAAAAAGACACTTTTCTGCCATTTGCCCATGATGTGCGGCACAGGCTGTATCATGCGCTGAAAGCCCTGACAATCAAAGCCTTGAAATTCTAGATCAGAAAGCCCTCCCTCCTCCCCATGAATTACTTGGGCTTATTCCCAAGTACTTTTTAAATAACTGGTTTGGTGTAAGATCTTACACATGTTAACAAAGTTCTGCCAATCCTTCTATCAATTAACTATTGTGGACGATCTTCCTGTTTTTGTAGTAATATTAGGATTTAGTCCATAGAATTGTCAATTATAAACCTCAGTATTTGCTCTCAGAGCACAGCCTAAGCCCAAAAACCCAAAGGCTAAATGTTTCAAGCCACTTAAAGTAAGCATGGAAGAAGCAGGGTGAAATCTAAAGAGAGTTTTTAGTTTCTTCTTGTTTTTTCCTTTGCGATATAGGCTACACATTCATTTTAACATCCAAAATTCATCTGTAAGAGATCAAAACCATAGCTGAAACACAAGAAGAAAGGATTTACCTAGTGAGTCATCAAAGTGCTTTATTTTATAAAGCCTTGCTCATGTTTGGAGTGTAATCTAAGCACTAACATATACAATAATGAGTCTTCCTTGCCCTGTCCAAATAAACAGTTTATCAAGAAGAATGAGTGACAAAACTGCTACACAAACAAAAAGAATGCTTTGCCATAAACGTCTAAATTTGTCTAAAAATGTACACTCGGCCGCAATTAAGTATGTACTCCAAGTATGTGTACCTCATTTTTACTTCAGGGTCTCCCTGTGGCCTCATACTTTAAGAAGCCACAGCATGCTTCAGAAAATGAAACTTGGGTGAGAATGTAGACAACTGGGGTATACAGGGAGAGGACAAAAAAATATCAAGCCACAGTACCAACTTATTTAAATACATACAATACAAAAGTATACACATACATTACAGTGCTGCGGACATCACTAAGTCAAACGTAACAAAAAATCCTGTAGGAAAGGTCGGGGAAAGGAGAAAAAAATTAGTACACAGCAACAGGGATAGTATTGCCTTTGGCCGCTGAAGAGAGTGTAATGGGTTGCTATTGTATAGGCTCTTCTGAAGTAAACCACTACGTACGTTATGCACAGTTGCAGGCTTAACAGCACTGACATTAGGTATGGAGAAGGCATGCTGGCACTCCTGATTTGAGTTATAAACGATGACGGGGAGGGTTTGACTTCTCTTACATTGCCTAAAAAATCTAACAATTTCAATAAAGAAATTTTAAAGGCACAGCTTTAGCACAGTGTGTAAGTAGATAAACTTTTAAGCATATGTAAATTTGTCTCTTTCAAGCATGGAGTCTTTCAGGGAAAAAGACAAGAAGAGAAGAAATACAATGTTGTTTAAAAATTTTAAACAAGTTAAACATGATCAGCACAGTTTTAGGCAATGTACTATACAATCAAACTTGAGTAAATGGTAGGACAGGTCATTTTGATGCTAAAAGACGACCTTGGGAAAAATCCCTCTGAAATATCCTTTCTCATTTTATTGTAAAAGAGTCTATCACGGAGGTGAGCGGGACATTCACTTTAGTACACTACTGCACATTACACCTTGGAAGATGACGAACATTACTTCATTTGTACTGCAAAATAACTTTACATGTAAACTCAAAAGTCATATATTGTACACAGCTCTGAAATTCAGAAATATCCCTGCTTTCCTAATAATGTAAACAGTAAAATTCAGGTTCATTTTTAGAGGGATAATCTATAACAAAATACCGCTGTTTCAACAGTACAACATAAGCATTTAAACTTCAAATTCCCAGTAAATTACAAGGGAATGGAATTTCTATCAGTGTGCACATCTTTCACGATGGGTGAAAGATGGAGCTACTATTGCCCAAAACTATGCGCTTCTTCAGATAAGCTTTTTTTCCACTTGTAACATTATTAGTTCCTATATTGCAAGAATATAAAACAAATGAAAACTTCAGGTAACAAAGTGAAATAAGCAAAGTTTTCCCTTAACATAAGTTTACTGTAGCAAAAATGTACACATAGCAGGAATTACGTTAGCTCTTTGTAAGATAAGAGACGCTGGCTCTCAGATGTCTGAGAAGCAGAACTTCCTGTTGCAATGTGCTGAAAAGAAGACAAAAACGGGAGAGGGAGGAAAAAAAGGAAAAATCCCAACTGCTAGGAACCAAATGGGAAAAGCCTCCGGCACCAAGGGCTGTTGCAGCTGCTTTCTTAAGGAGTGCCAGTGTGCAGGGTGTAAGTGTAACATTTGCAGTAAGGTTTTTATTATCATCGTCACCATCATCATCATGAAGAATACTGTCATGTATCTTTTTAGTTCAAAAAATAAACTGATCCACAGTTTACAATTTGATACCAATATTGTAGATTTAACATGCATTTACTCTTCCCCACCCCCACCCCACCCCTCTTTGCTCATTTATTCTGTTTCAGCTGGTAGCGTCAGAGTATTACTGTCACAGTGCACTCTGAGTAAGCTGTTCCATTTATTTAATTTATTTTAATTTTTTTTTTTTTGCACACACGAAAGAGTCAGAAATAGCTAGAACTATGCTGGGAATATCAGGCAGCTGTTAAAGCGAGTACTCCACCCCACTTCAGTCATCTTTGCCAGCAGATGTAAACAAAGGGGTTGCTTTCTGCAAGATGAGCGCTTCTCTGAGTTCCTTTTTTTCCCTACACTTGTAGCCACTGCTGCTGTCCCCAGGTCTCGTGTCTGTCCTATGTAACATGATAGGTTACGTCAAGATGTTGGCAATAAAGTCCAAGAAGCGCTTTGAATACTGTTCGGGATTAACAGTTGAAATTTCTGCACCAGCCTAGACAGAGAATTGGGAGGGGAGGGGAAAGAAGGAAGAACCAGCGTTTTATTTCATGCTTCGTCACCGAGAGCGTTACCTACTCAGTGAATTTTATGTGCAGTCTCAGAACCAGACACTAGAAACACAAATTGTAATGGCCCTCAAGCAGAATCTTACTAATGCCTTTTTAGGCTTCACACGAGTACAATGATACTTGGTACTCACCACCATAACTGTAGGACACCCATCTTTCATTTCTGAAACGTATTCTCTTTACTATCCTTACTTCTCTGAACTTTCATTGTACTTCAGTCTCCTATATAATTTCTACTGCATACATAACCATACTACCCACTGATTCATCAACAGATTCTGGTCGTTGAGGAGCAGTGTCTTCATATAGAGAAGACTAAATTATCATACTCAGAACTGGCGTGTCAATACTTGTGTAATGTATATTGCTATCTGAATGCTAAATAACCTGGTTTGCAATGTATGGTAACAATCACTAACATTTTTTCAACATATATGCATTTAAATCTGGACTCACTGAATAAGCTGTACAATTGCTATTTCAATGAAGTCACAATTCCATTCATATTTTTATTCGAGGTTTTCAGAGCCTTAGGCCACATTGGTATTTATATTTTTCCCGTTTTACAAGAGGGGAAAATGGCATGCATGCAATTAATGAACAAACTTCAGTGTCAGGTGGCTCACGATGGAGACAGCAAAATAAACAAAATCATTGTACGAAAGTAATGTTCTGTAGTAAGTTCTAATCACAGTCAGCTTTAATAATCATAGTTGATATTTACAACATATTTCTATTTCTTATTTAAGCCAGAAGTGTGAGTTTTTAAAGTCTGCTACATTCAAAGTTCATTAATAATTGCCAGACAATGGCTGCATATGGTCTGCATCAACTTTTAGCTGCTCTGAGAGCAGAGAGAGAGTAATGAGAGCATTGCTTGAGAGAGACAACAAATACCTTCTACAGGCCTGTGCAGGGCTTATTGCTGAGCATTCCACATCACTCTCTACTGTAAACTAAAAAGCCCTGAGCCCTTTGCTTAACTCCCCGCCCCATGCCCTGATCCTTTAGATACTTAGACAGAGGAGGGATTTTAGCCTCATGAATGATTATGCTCTTTTTAAAAAGTTTATGAAATTTGAACCTTAAATCACCATAGGAGTGATAACGGTAGATATAAATCGTAATTCTGGAAGACTAGGCTGCTCCACCATGATTCTTTGGTGTCTGCTGCTAAGCAGCAAGTTCAGTCAAAATAAAGAAATTCATGGCAGTCAAACAGAAGCCTTCACTTAATGGTCTCCAAGAATTTAATACATACATTTTACTCTTAATTTTGCAAACCATACTTCTTTTTTTTTAAGAGGTCTTATCAAGTGAGCCATGTTATATGCTGAAGAATTAACTTTCAACAGGCTGTACCAAATAATGAAACCATCACCAGGGCCCTGCATCTGAAATAAGATTCACAACAGCTTTCACAGAGCTGTATACTAATATAGGTGTCTGGTGAACAGCTTTGTTTGCAAGAATAAGATGTATCTCACAAATTTAGGACAAAGTCCTAAAAAGGCATCGCACTAGAGTTCTTTATGGGTAAGAAAGCTATGTGTACAGCTGAAAAGGGAGTTCTACTCTCAGTATGTAAAGTGTAGCAGTTACTCTGTACTTTCGTATTACATATTAAACTATAAAAAAAACTGAAAAAATTCTGATCTATTTCCCCTTTCCCTAGATTTCCTGACAAGAAAAATGGAGAAGTATAAGTGGAATCAGAGGAAAAAACCAACCCAGATACTTACCCCATGCTTTACCGTTTTTGCAGCATGGGCAGCTTTCTTTTTTGCATCATAATGAGTAAGAATGTCAATAATGGCCATAAAGTATACTTCCTTCCTAGGTGCATCTGCAAATGGCAAACACATGGCAATAAGAATGACTTTTGAGACATCTTAATCATGAGTCCTTCTTCTAACAAAGGGACTTTATAAGGCTCAATCAGCAGCTTAGACAGGTTAATATCAGCCAGAATCACAGATCTGTAAAGACCACAGGCTCAAGCTGTCCTTAATTGAGAGTTTAACTGCACTCATATATAATGCAAAACTCTCTAAATGAGTGTAAAATAAAACACCAGCATACAGAAATAGGAATTATTGCTCACTTAAAGTAATGTGGATTTCATTTTCCTTTGTGGAAAAACTATGAAGTTTTATATGAAAGGTAATGCTTCTGCGTCAACAAACAAGATCATATTTTCTTTATGAATCAAAACATGTATTTATCCATGTAAATGCTAAAGAAAAAAAAAAGATAACTTTCCTGTCTTGAACAGCCACGGGTAACTAGTTATACTTAGTTTTACACACTAACATTAAACCCAGTTTCAGGCTTCTTACATGCTCCTTCTGATGACTTAGCTGGAACACAGAAATTAGGTATGAGTGCACAAATTTTCAAAAAGCTACCAAAAAAGTGAAATATAACTTGGAATGCTGCTTTTCTCATTCTTTCTAGACTGTTTTTAACAGTGTTATCTTACCTGCCAGGAAAAGAACAATTATAGATACTAGATTTCCTGAAAGGGATGAAAAAACCCATCAATTAACTGAGAACTGCTGTATCTGAATAGCTAAGCCAGTATACAATTTGATTGTGTAGTAGGTGAATTATTTGACTGCATCCCCACACATCGCAATGTTTAAGAAATACGTTCATAACAATGCTGAGCATTATAGGTGTCTTCTGCTTTCTGCTGCACCAACGAGCAACTAATTTCCTCTTCCGCAGAGTGAATTTATATTTTGCAGTTTAACTTTGCCTTTATTTCGTTGCGAAGACTTTAGGATTCTGGTGTAAGAATCAAAACATCTTAACATAAAAATATTTATTACTGCTTACTTTCATGGGATTTTATTCCATAAACATCAATAGCTGGATCAAATTCCCCTGGAGCCAAAGGCAGTGAGCTGTTCAGTGTGTTTCCTGGACTGTCTGGAGGGGTTCCAATGGGGTGCGTCCCATCACTTTCACCTTCCTCTTCTCCATCATTCTCTTCACACTCTACTTCTTCCTGTTCAGCTCTTTCAACATCATGAATTCCAACCAGCAAACTGTAGTCCATGAGTTTTAACTGAGCAAGGAACTAGAAAGTGATAATAAGCAATTTATCAATATCACTGAAAAATGTAAGCTCCACTTACAAACAGGAGAAGTTACACAAAGATGTCATCAGTTGAGAAAAACAGGCACTTCTAAGAGGGAGCAAAAGGGAGGATTAAGAGATAAAGCTAGCAGAGAGATAGTGGAATTTATTAAGATGTAGTAACAGCACACAGGTCACTTGCAACTTGTATTATAAAAAGCTGTAGGCCACTCTCCCAAATCCTCAGGGCAAAATGATTTTTCCTGTAGTGAAGACCAGTGCCTGTGTGAGCTGATGACTGTCACTCCTGACTCGTGTTTCAATTAGGGCTATCCTAATTGACTGTCACCGCTCAATGTCCAGACCAGCCTCTGTGCTATCAGGCGTGCTACAATCTGGTGCTAAATCCGCCCCCTCACTCCCTTTTAAGCCTTATTAAAGAATGATGAAAAAATGTTTAAATATTCTTGCAGTGGAAAGTAGGGAAGTTTTACGCCATGAAGACATGAAATGATACTATATTCTCTTCACAGTGACAGGCTCACAATTTAAATCACATAAGCAAAACACGACTGTGAATGAAAGGGTGGTTTTGAACAAAGACTGAGGATAGGAGTTTTTAGAAAACTGAAAGATGAATACACTTTATGTATAGACAAAGTGTTATTTTAGTTGAGGGGAACAGGATAAGGCAGAAAGAGAGGAGGATGGAAATAAGGAAGGTATAAAAGCAGGAAGATGGGATAAACACTTCCCAGGGGTGAGGGGTAGGCATGGCAGAGCTGTGCTGCAGCCAAAAAGCAATACTGCGATTTTGAACTTGTGGAGCCCTTGCTTATGGTATGCAGAGAAAGAGGCTGAAAATACAAATTGTTTCAGTTTTTAGAAACTCTAAATGGTTATAAAAAGGAAGTTAGAGCAGACGAGAGAAGAAGGGATTTAAGCCAGACTTTGGAATAGACGAAAGAGATGAGTATAAAATACTAGGAAATGAGAAACTACAGTTTGTCAAAATCCTGATTCTGAGAAAAGAAAGGAATCAGAGATAACAAATCTCTGATTGCAAATTCAAATGCTAGAAGAAATATTGTGAGATTAAGAAGAGGTTTTAAGAAGAAAGAAGAAACTGGTTTCTAATAATTTAAATATAATAAAGCAAAAGACTCTTCACAGGACTAGAAGAGATCTAAGTTTGAAGAGATGATGTACAATGACATACAAGAAGAACTGATGAGACTGGCCAAAGGTGATGGACTGGAAAGACTCCAGGCATATCATTAGGTACTTGATAAATACTGAGAGAGACAGGAGAAAAATCTACCAATAATCATACAAAAAAGCACAAAAGAGGACAGACTCTTGGGAAAAAGAGTGAACTGTGAATTAGAAGAGAACGGCTCTTGGAAATAAAGTGTGCTGCTGCTGACAGCAAAAAGACTTAGGGAGATAAGCACAAGGAAAAGATCACCTGATTTAATATGGAAAAAATATCCTTATGTGCTTTTTCTCAGGACATTTTCAGTGGAATGAGGAGGCAGGAAAATAGACAAGAGGACATCAAATCAGCAGTAACAGATATTTGTCTGTTTGAACACAGGAAGGGGACATAAGACTCAATTATGAGAGAAATATAAAAAGAAACAAAACTTACTTAATGACAAACAAGAATGGATATAAAGTCACATAGTTTAGAATACTACTTCATAAGATGTTTAACTATAAATACTGTGTGATAAGATAATCATATGCTAAGTGTCGTGCATTTCTTTTCATTGTAGTGAAATGTGAGTGTTTACACATCGGGTACAAAGTGTATACTATCAGTTATCTAACAAGGGCAGAAGAACCAATAAAAGAAAAACAAGGTTAAAGAACAGCTTGCCGTTGTTAAAATCAAGTGCCAGATCACTTCACACTAGTGGTTTACATGGATATTTAACAATGCTCTGTATATATTTCAAAACCATAAAAGATAGCCTCTCAAGACATGATCTGGAATCTGCCATTATATTCACAATCCAGTAAATGATGCAGAAGATTGCACACAATCCACTTTCTGGGGTGATAAAGTATCTTCCACATTCCTTGCACATACTTAAGATCTTGTCTGCAACCTACTTACTGTAAAAGCGTTAGTAGCAACACCAATACATGTTAAATGAGCACAAAACTTAAGCCCAAATAAACTTATCTCTAGAACTGTGACATTGCTAGCGCAATATTTTAAATATAAAATTGATATTTCACACATTGATATTTCACAAAATATCAATTTATGTTTTCATAATTATGATCACTACAAATTTCTCATGGTTATTATGAGTGGAAATTAGATTTCCTCAAAAGCAAATTATTGGGTGAATTCTAAAGTTAGAGTGTTTTGTTTTATGTAACTACTGAGATGTAGATCTGAAGAACTAGACAAGTCAATTCACAGAGCCATTTTGATATAAGCAGCTGAAAGTCTTATTAAGTCACAGACACATTTTGCTATCAGATCTCTTCCAACAAGGAAAACAGATTTTAGGCTCCAAGGATAGGGATTGCAAAGTACTGTGTTTAGTGAAAATTTTCAATTATGGAAACTAAAGTCAAGCTGTATGAACTAGTTAGCCCAATATTTATTTTCTTTTATTTGCTGAACTAAATCAGTTATAATAAAATATTACATTAAATTCACATATTAAGACTTTTCTATTAAGTATTGTCTATATTCAGCCAATTACAAATTTATACGAGAAGACTGCATTAAGATAATGATTCCAACTGCTGTATACAAATTTCTGAAGCACTCTACTGTTGCAATACTAAGGATGATTTAAAACTGGATTACTAATATGAAACAAATAGAACATGCATGGCTCCGTGTAGGGAATGCTACATTCTCTGTTACGGACCACAGTCCGTGTATGGCCTCAGCTCTGGTGTACCTCCGCCTGTAAAATACAACTCACAATACTCACCTCTTTTTTGGGGGCATTTGGAAGTACTAGGCTTGTAAAGCGCTTACGTACTAAGTACCATCATTTTAACATCACATCATCAAGGCAGGGACAATGTATGGCAACCAGCTATGGCAGCAAGCCATTTATCACATCAGCAAAAGCAGTGATCAACTCCTGAAAGTTTAAATTGTGTTTCATTTAAAACAGTCTTAAAAACAAGTGTTTTCATTTAATGAATTACAGGTATGATTTCCTGGGCTATCTGTAATTTGCCGCACATTTTAATCACATATAACCGAACAGGCACATTCTTACCTCAACATCTTTTTTGAGTTTCTCAAGGAATATCTTTTTGTTATTCTCATCAATATGAATCTTCTGGCCATCATTAATAAAATCATTGTCTTTGAACGTCGGCAGTTCTTTGGCCTAAAATAAACGAAAACTCCTGTAAGAGCGGGATTGCAAAGAGGAGTGTGGTGAAGCTGCTGGCCCAGCGTGGCCCCCCCGCCAGCAGCGGTGCCTCCGGAGCTCCCCTGCGCCCGAGAGGGCACTGCCGAGCCGCCGCTCCGGGGGAAGCAGAGGCACCTCCATTGCACACAGCTCGCCGTCACTGCACCCACGGAGCCATTTACTTAGTTTATCCCTCCTGTCAATGGCCTAGAAGGTATACGTTTACTGGGCACGCAGCAAATGTAGCTAAGACAAAATCTCATACTCAATAGTTGATTTGCATCGAACCTTGATTTGCATTGAGCTTCTTCCAAGATGTCGTTTGTCAAAGTGACTGGCAATAAGTGAAGTCGAAACACAATCTATACCTCGTAACAAAGTGCTATTGCATCAGATCTTAGAGATGAAGTCAGATTGGATTGCATTTTACAGAGCTTCTGTGAATGTTTATGAGTGCCTAACATCAAATAATTATTTAAAAAGCATCAAGTGAACATGAATTATGTAATGCTGCTTAGAAGTGGTAAATGTCAGAGAAGACCACTGCCTTTTAAATAAGTAATTAAACATTCTTGATGTTGGAGCATTAGCTGATTATCTTCATCTTTAACTCTCCCACAAAGTGATTTGCAACAGCATTAAGGAAAGCTAGAAACTTTCACATGACCAGCGCAGACAGAGTAACTAACCACTGGTTTCAGTAGAATCATAGAATCATACAGGTTGGAAAAGACCTCTAAGATCATCGAGTCCAACCGTCAACCCAACATACCATGTCCACTAAACCATGCCCCTAAGGGCCTCAGCTACATGTCTTTTAAATACCTCCAGGGATGGTGACTCCACCACTTCCCTGGGCAGCCTGTTCCAAGGCCTGACCACTCTTTCAGTAAAGAAATTTCTCCTAATGTCCAATCTAAACCTCCCTTGGCGCAACTTGAGGCCATTTCCTCTCGTCCTATCACTTGTTACTTGGCAGAAGAGACCAACACCCACCTCGCTACAACCTCCTTTCAGGTAGTTGTAGAGTGCGATGAGGTCTCCCCTGAGCCTCCTCTTCTCCAGGCTAAACAACCCCAGTTCCCTCAGCCGCTCCTCACAAGACTTGTGCTCCAGGCCCTTCACCAGCTTCGTTGCCCTTCTCTGGACACGCTCCAGCACCTCAATGTCCTTCTTGTGGTGAGGGGCCCAAAACTGAACACAGGATTCGAGGTGCGGCCTCACCAGTGCCGAGTACAGGGGCACGATCACATCCCTACTCCTGCTGGCCACACTATTTCTGATACAGGCCAGGATGCCATTGGCCTTCTTGGCCACCTGGGCACACTGCCGGCTCATGTTCAGCCGGCTGTCAACCAGCACCCCCAGGTCCTTTTCCTCTGGGCAGCTTTCCAGCCACTCTTCCCCAAGCCTGTAGCGTTGCCTGGGGTTGCTGTGGCCCAAGTGCAGAACCCGGCACTTGGCCTTGTTGAACCTCATACAGTTGGCCTCAGCCCATCGATCCAGCCTGTCCAGGTCCCTCTGCAGAGCCTTCCTACCCTTGAGCAGATCAACACTCCCGCCCAGCTTGGTGTCGTCTGCAAACTGACTGAGGGAGCACTCGATCCCCTCCTCCAGATCATTGATAAAGATATTGAACAGCACCGGCCCCAGCACTGAGCCCTGGGGAACACCGCTTGTGACTGGCCGCCAACTGGATTTAACTCCGTTCACCACAACTCTCTGGGCTCGGCCGTCCAGCCAGTTTTTTACCCAGCAAAGAGGGCACCTGTCTAGGCCGTGAGCCGCCAGCTTCTCTAGGAGAATGCTGTGGGAGACAGTGTCAAAGGCTTTACTGAAGTCCAGGTAGACCACATCCACAGCCTTTCCCTCATCCACTAGGCAGGTCACCTGGTCATAGAAGGAGATCAGGTTGGTCAAGCAGGACCTGCCTTCCATGAACCCGTGCTGGCTGGGCCTGATCCCCTGGTTGTCCCGGACATGGCTCGTGAGCACCCTCAAGACGAACCGCTCCATAATCTTCCCCGGCACCGAGGTCAGGCTGACCGGCCTGTAGTTCCCCGGATCCTCCCTCCGGCCCTTCTTATAGATCGGCGTCACACTGGCGAGCCTCCAGTCGTCTGGGACCTCCCCAGTTAACCAGGACTGTTGGTAAATGATGGAGAGCGGCTCGGCAAGCTCCTCCGCCAGCTCCCTCAGTAAGTACTAAGACCCCTCAAACAGGCTCTGTTTTCAGAGGGCAGTGACTGGAAGTTTACTTAAAAAAAGCCAGCAACCCAACAAAACAAACAAAAAAGCAGTTCCTTCAGGGTATTTGGTCAAGCAAACTATAAGCAATAGTAGCTTCTGCCATCAGAGCCTTTAAAAAATTGGCCCATTAAGAGCAATGAACCGCCTTTTTCCCTGCCCCCCACCTTTAATAAATAGTAGGGAAGACCAGGTTTTCTTCACAAAGAAAATGTTGCAGAACAACCAAGTGCTGCAGCCCTCAATGACCATGAACTTAATGGGTACTTCGAATAAAATAATTTCCCCTTAATCTGAAAGTCCTTCTGCTAGGAATAAAAGGCAGCCAACATCAGCCTACTGGAATGTCCTCCATAAGTTTAATTAATCAGACATTGCTTATAATCTTACTGGAGACAGTATTTTTCATAAAATTTATTTTCTTTCTATGATGCAGTAAGGAAAAGAATCTCAGAGGTTCTTTTCTCTTCTCCAAAATGTACACATTGGAATGCACAGCATTAAAATGTGAGCATCATAGCAGACCCTGAACTGCCCTTACAGATCTTCACAATGGCCAAAAGTTCTTTTTGCTATTGGGCTGTGCACAGAAGTGGCCAAAATACTCAGTTCCCCAACTGTCCAAATTTATTTTTTGGACCTGGAATTTGCGAATTGCTCAAGATCCTGCAATGCTGCTTTTGTTTAGAAAAGTGACCCTTCTCTTCCAATAACTACTCAACACTTAAGCAATTAGTAACATTTTAATAGTTATGAATCCATGTTAAATCCATTGCATCCTGACACATGTGAACTCTGGAAAAAAATAAGGTCCTAGTCTGGCTACTCTGAATTATTACTGTGTTGCATCTAGAACATTCTGATATACTAAAATACGCTCTAATAGAGACCCTCTAGTTTAATTTGAAATGAAAGGAAAAAACCGCACACAGCTGAGATGGAGCTATAACCACTCATCCATCCCAGACTCCTTCCGCAGAGGAGTCATCCTGCAGTGCTCTGCTGCTTTACTTGAAGATGACGTTAGACACTTCTTGAAGCTCACAATGAATTGTTCACTACAATATGACAGCACAGCATCCATCAATTTTCTTCTGGCCTACTCAGTAAGTGGTTTAGGATGCAAATGAATAGGGGAAACATCAGATAAGCATTTCAGACTAACAGCTGTAGAGATTATCATACACAATCGAGCAAACTGTCCCATGGATGAGGGCTAATTCTGCAGAGGCGGGCCTGCAGATCCAGGGATGTTGCCAACACTGGAGGATGGAATCCAGTGCGTGGGATGCTTAAGAATGGAGAGGAGATTTGGAGAAATTAATTTAAGATGAAACAATAATGAAAAGAATGCAGGAAACCAAGCTCCCTTCATTTCTAGCCCAAAGTCACAAAAAAAAAATCCTCAGATTATCTTTCCACCTAGTATATCCAAGTTAGTTATTAAACTCGGCAGAAGTTAAAGTAAAACAAACCCATTAACACTGAAAAAAACCCCTATTAATGCTGTTTAAAGCTGGGGGATGAGTGAAGAGGAAGGATGTGCTTGTGGTTAAGATGCTGAGACGCAGGTTCATCTCTAGACTCTGCCACAGACTTCCTGCACAGCACGGCATCAGCCAGTCAGACCCGGCGGGCGGTGGGAGGGGGAAGCACGCTTCTCCACTGAAGACAGTCCTATCTTCAGTAAAAATAAACTTAAATTACAAGCAATGTCTTTTTTGGAAGATGCTAGAGCTGGTAAGCCAGTCGTGCAGGTGCCATACTCCACTTTCACCTTGTCTGTAATCTATTTTTAATAAAAGTGAGCTAGCAAAGCTGACACAGCTGCATTTCTTGCCTGCCATCACAAGACCCAAGGGGTACTCCCAAGGACATTCAGGGCAGTGAATCAGCTCTCCCAAAAAGCCAGACTCCTTGCTGCCTCGTGTGCAGGCTCCCCCAGTCCTCAATAATCCCTCTGAGGGTTTTTATCTGAGGTCATTTTTCTTCACTCAAATGCCCGTAGCTGTGAAGACTTGGCAAGTGCAGAACCACATAAATTAAAAGCCAGTACCGAGGCACGCGAAGAAAAAGGAAGAAGTAAAAGCAGTGGGTCCCATATAAGAAACTGAGGCTAAAAAGCTATGTGCCAGTGGTTGTCCTCACCACATTATTTGTATGATGCCTCCCAGCTTATTCTATTCCCTCTTTCTAAGTGTTATTAGACAAAGCTTTTTTTTGGTGTGCTAGGCAATATCATTCTCCCTATTTATTTAAAGCTGAATACCCCTAGGATACTGTTGCAGTCCCAAATATTACTAATGAGAGCCAGCACTAGTAGCAATTCTAGTAGTGCTTTAACTGAAATTCATGTCTTAAAATTGATATGTGAATTTCAGAATTAAAACCTATGAAATATGCGACTAGGAGGGGCTCTCATAGTTATTTAAAATTAATAATGTATTTGTTCATGTTGAAAAATCCTAATGTGTACATTTTCTTCTTATGCACTGAAATAAATAAATACAAAGAAAACCACATTGTGGCAGTTTAAAACACTATCTGAATGAAAAAACTGAGACTTTGCTTTAATGAAATAATTGATATGGTTAATTTTTAATGAAGTCTCAAATATTTCCAATGAAGCAAAATCCTCGTTGGAAAAAGATTCTCCTAGACTGTAATTCATTATAATGAACATATTACTATCATTAAAGAACTAAATATTTTAAGAGCTGCACAGGAGATGAACATCTAACTACTTCCACTAAATTAATAATAGATTTTCTTTCTGAACCATCTCCATCGTTTTTAATCCCCTACTTAAAGATGCAAGAAAGGCACAATACATTTTACAAATATGAAGTATTTATTTATTGAAAAAGCATGTTATTTGCACACTTCAGGTTTGCATTCCAAAGTTTGCCATGGTCACAGAGAATTTTAATGGCAGAAGATTTCACTGCCTTTGAAAAGGCTGAAAAGAAATAAAGATTTCTTTGACTAAGATGACAGAATGCATAAAGCCTGATTCAAAACCTAAAATTATGGTGAAACAGCCCACTGACATTGGTTTTTGGGGAAAAAAAAATCTTGAAAGGTAAGAACCAGGTTAAGTTTTATTTCTAGATGAACATGGAAATAGTTTTTGCAGATTTCTTAACACATCTCAATTCAGCATCCTATCCTAATGTGTTGAAATGAATATTAGCAATTTTTTTTCCCCCAAGGGATTTTTGTGCATCATGACCAAAAATAATGATCACGGCTAACATTAATGCCAACAGTTTGGAAGAAGCTTGCTAACACAGCTGTAGGACAGTTAAGTTTCAGAGTAAGTCTTGGACTGAAAAAAGAAAAAGACTAATTGTCTTCACAATCTGGCAGCATTTTCTCACCTAACAAAGGCAATTAGGTTGTAGGAGAAATGTTCCATAGCAGTCTTATTGTTTGTTTGGAACTGGCCACAAGTCACATTATTCACACAGCTAATCATGGCAAAATTTGGCTTACAGTTTATAACTTTCGAAAATGGTATAAAACATCTGCCAAGAGTGAAATTCCACACCCTGGGCTTCTTCTCACAGTGAATGGCTCACATACACCTTTTTTTTAAAAAAATTAACTAAGTTGGATTAACTTTAGACTGACTGGGCTCACCAGTATATATGGAAGGCAGTATTTTTGAAAAAAGATATTATGCTAAATATAGTTTGCAATAATTTATCCCAGGTTGTTTTTGAACTGAGTCAAAAGTCTGGAGCCACTAGATCTACAAAATGGAAGAATAACTAGAGCTTCCTTTGGAAGTCTGAAGACTGCAGCTTCTTCCCTCCAGTAGTTATGGCAGATGGGTCCAAACTTTTGTTGTACCATTTGCCTTGTCCTAGACAGGGGTTTCTAACCAAACAAGAGTCTGCAGCTCCACTTGCCATCACAGCACTGTAAATGGCAATGGAAATAGAGCTGTAACTCCAAAATGGGGTTTGAGAGGGAACACTGGAATGGTTTTACCCAGTATAACAGGCATTTTTGTAGGACAAAAAAAATTGTACAGGACATCATAGATGGATTAAGAATTTGAGAATGTACCAAAATAGTAACTATACATCTTTTCAATGCTCAGGGAAATGCATCTAGAATTATCCCTAGGGTTAATGTCTTCCGGCTGCAAAATGAACATGCAACATATAAAATACAAGACAAAGTTGCCCTTTTATTTTTTTTAATTCTTTTAACATATGGAAAACAGACTTTTAAACAAAAAAAAAACCCTAAACAAACAAAGGCAAACTAGTGATTTGTTTTGAAAAACAATAATGGGGTTGGTGTCACGTGAAGGCTAAATACTGAAATAGGAATCTGAACTCTGAACGTCTATTCCCATCTTTGCGCTGTATTGCGGTGTGATGTTTTGAAAGTTATAATCTCTGTATATGCAACCTTGAGATTCATTTCACAGAGAAATCTAAGATATGCTTCACATGTCTGTTGTGTGAGACTGGCATATGAAGCAGATTGAAATCACTAAAAGAAACAAGTAAAAAAATGTTGTTCTGAAATTAGCAATTTTAAAAGAGCAGGAAAATATAGCTCAGGGTTTGGGTGATCTATCTTGAATGAAGTTTCACCTATTGACATCAAAAGAAGAAAAGTAATTCGAGACTAAATAATCTTGTTGCTAAGCTCCTGTATTAAAATCCTTCTTCCTTTAGTTGTAATTGTCCTCTCAGAAATCAGTTAATTACTATATGTTGTAATATATAATGTAAAAAGTAAAGCTAAGAAGTGATTTGTTACATCTAGCAGCATCTTCCAATCTAATTATCAGAGCTATGTATTTTGCATACAATTTAACTAAGATGTTACATAGCTGTCAACTATGGCAATTTTTTTCCAAAAAGGAACTTGAATAGAAAATCCTTTGTTCAAATATATTTATTGTAATTTTGCTGCATTTATGCTTATTTATGAAACAACACATACCACAGAGGTGGCAATGCAACCAGTTTTAGATTAATTAAAAACCATAATCATCTATGAAATTCTGAAAAAAGATGAAATATGGTGGGCTTCAGTTCAGTTAGGTTTTATTTTTCTTCTTCCAATTGCCATCCCAGTTGCTCACTCACAAGCAACATGCTTAAGTTCTTTATAAGTACAAGTAGACTTAGCTGTAACGGCTAATTTGATGTCGTACTGCAAGCATAGCATAACTGTGAGCAGACAGACCACCAGGGGAGTTCTGCATTATCCTGGTTTCACTTAAGAGGGCAAAATTGTCCAAGGAATGAGTAGAAAATGCCCACTATTAAAATAATAAAAATTAAAAAATAAAGAGAACTGAAGCCTAAAAAAAAATAAAGGAGTAGCTGTCAGAATTTGACAACTGTTGAAACACCCTGTTCTTTTAAAATTCAAGACATCTGTAAGTGCATGTTATGATACCTGTTGCCAAGAAAGTGATGCCTTTATTATTAAAAATATCAATTATAATGCAAATGAGAGGAATTGTGTGTTAAGGTGAAATCTAAGGGATGGAGCTTGTCTCCGCACTGATTATCACAAAATATTGAAATGACAGTTTCAGAACTTCTCATCAGTATGTTAGGATATTAAACAGTTGAAGACAGTCAAACAGGAGATAAACTGAAAACAGGACAGAAAAGTAACATTCTCAAAGTCATTCCAGCCAGCTTTTCTTCCTAAAAACTGATTTAAAAAAAATGTTTGAATACTAATACCTATTTTACACTACAAAACTAAAGCAGAAAAATACTTTTTCTTCCTGATTTCTTATTTTATAGTCCATTAAATCTTTCTGCATAATTGCCTCTTCTTTATTAACTGAGTAAATAAGAAAAGAGTAGTTCGATAGGGAAAAGATTCAAAAACATAGTAATTTTAGCCAAGTTTGCCATTTCAAAGCAATTTATAAAAATTTGCAGTCTGCATTAGAATGTGATTAAAAGACTTGCTCTTCTGTTTTCTGGCTTCTGCAGCTTTAAGAGAAGCTAACATATTATGCTCAATATTCTGAAAACCGTTTGATTACTTGAATATTGGCATTTGAAATTAAATATGAATTACTTAAAAGCCCATTTAAAAACTACAGCATTGCCAGACATTTTAGCTGTACATTTTAGCACCAAAAGCTTCCTGTCTTTTATTACTTTTCTGTTTTTCAGATGTGAATAGCAGTGGATATCTTTATAATAAGTAATTAGATAATGCTGCCACTAATTGAAATTCTATTATTATTAATGTTATTTCAGGGCGATATTAATAAATTGATGATTTAACTTGCCTCTGGCTAAAAATTAGCTAATAAGTTACTACACCAGCCAAGTATTTGAGATTGTCTGGTTTTGTTTAATCATTCAGAGCAATTTCTTCTAACATAGGAGACGCCAAAATCTCTTCAGAGCATTTGCTAAAATGCCTTTTTTTTTTTCCTTTTCAAGCTAAAAATTTTCCAGGCGTTTTAACATCTTTAAGATTGGCTTGAGATTCCCACAGAAGACAACAAACAAAAAGTTTGAAATAGTGACATCTACTTAAGTGAAAATGGAAGTGAAAAGCCATGCTACAGGGCTCTCACTTGCCAGTTACGAATAACAGACCATTTACACACTTATGTCAACACTGTCCTAAAAGTCCTGAAATTAGTGCCACACGTGCAGAGACACATCTCATGATAGCAAGTCTTTAGCACTGCTCAGAGTTTCAAAAACAAACTTTCCTTGTCCATTTGTATAAATACACAACCCTCTTTTAATTTAAGCTTAAAAACTGTGCGTTAGAAACACTTGAGTACTTTTGATGAGTAAACCACTGCAGTTCTAGTGCCTACTGCAGGAGATTCAGATCGCAGTGATGACGAATGTTCTGAACACCTACAATACAGACACGCAGAAGTGTATTCTTCTGACCCTTTCAAATCAAACAGCAGACTCCAAAGCTTAAGACAAAAAACATGTAATAAGGAAAATATTATTTTTCCCTTGCTCGAATCCCTAAAAGTCTTTCTTAAAGTGTTTGTAAAATGAGGTTCCCTCTATGAACTTAGAAGTCTACTCAATTAATCCCTTTTCTTAGAAATGTTTGTTCTGAATGCTAGCTTGTGGCTTCCCTGCTGCACTGCACTGACGTTTTGAGGGGAACGATGAGTAACAGAAGGCTGGTCTAACAGCCTCAGACCGTCTGTTTGCAACATCAATAAGCTTAGGGTAGTTCTGTCTCCAAGAAATCAAACTCCTTTGAAAAGAAAATAATGTGTGAGAGTTAAAAGAGCAGAAGAAGAACTTGAGGGACCAGTTTCTTTTACATTTCTTTCATAGAAGTACTCAAAATAAAAGGGGAGGTTCTAGATGTGTTGAAGTTGATAGGAATTTTTGTTATTGGCCTTACTGAGGTTATAATTTCACATTAAATTTGGAGAATAATTGTAGTATACAGTTATACAAAACTACACAACTTTGTTTCAACTTAGGTTCTCATTCAACGTATTAACTACAGTACGTGTGTACTATTATTAATCTATTTATTATTATGAGATATATTGCTAAAACTGTTCAAAACCACTGCACTAAATATCCATATATATATCCAGCTCCTGTATAGCTGAATATATGTAATATTGTTAAATTTTACATTACTATTCCAAGCATTAATGTTGCAACCTGAAGTAGTCCCATCCAAATAATTTTCCCTCCTCATTTCTATCTGATTATTTTAGTACTACCAGCAGCTGTTTTCAATGACACTGGGTATTGTTTGTAAGACACCGAAGGGTTAATCCCTCTGCTTTAAAAACACTAGAGTTGTGCTACTAAACAGAACAAAAATAGACCACAAAGAAAGAACAGAGACCATTCAAGACATGATCTTGAGGGCCCGGTACAGCAAAAGAGAGCTAATGCTGACTACTGTAACTGCAGTTGGCATTTGGGGCATGGTAGTTGCCTAATGCTGGAAGAAGAATTGTAAGTGTTCGGTAATACCTTAAGATGAAGTGGAAAAAATTCGTACAGAGTTTTTCATGCAGCGAGAACTGTAGGACTGACAGCTACTGCATGTCCCTTACTCCTTAGTGCAGTTGTGTGATCTGTAGAAGACTCAGAGGGGCAGGTATGGTACAACTAACGCTTAGGAGAAAAACAAATGATCTGAATGGAATTTGGGGACAACATAAAACGAAGTCTTTTAAGTGAATTGCTGAATGATCTTATGCTAATTCAGAAGGAATGTGCTTGGAAAAATTAAGAAAACACGGGTCATGGGTTCCTAGACTTCACCCAAATTTCGAAATCTAAGAAGTCTTAGATGATGGAGACTATATGCCACCTTCAATCTTTAGACAAACCTCTCCTAAAGTGCCATCAGGCTATTTCACTGAAACCTCAGAGAAATGTTGATTTTGAGAACATTTTCCAAATGAACTGAAGTTGGAGATTGAGAAAAACAAAGAGATCAATTTTCTTTTAGAGCAAAGTTTCAGCCCAGAATTTGAGGGAGACTGCCTCTCATTATAGCTACATGTACATCTAAGTCAGTTGTTTGCTCGTTTGTATGAGCTTTACATACCCAAAGGTTCTCACAATTCAAGGTTTGGTTCATCTTTGCATTCACTTTAGAAGTGGTGCCATGTCACATCATTCCATTAACTGACATGGAGTATCCATAAATCTCAATATTAAAGAGCAAGATAAAGAAGATGAAGAAGCAGGAGGGAAGAGAAGAAAGTCCTGATGTTTTCCTACCACGGGGCAGGCCCTGAAGAAACTAAGAAGAGAAGAGAAAAAAGGAAAAGGAGGAGGTAGAGGATTGGCTCACTTACCTCTGAAATCTCAACACCACTGCAAACCAATATTCAAAGGTCTGCAGAAAATCGAGGAAAGATAAAGGAGGGAAAAAGGTAGAACTCAAGAGGGGAGAATGACAGAAAACAAAGAAAAGGGGCAGGACAGCACTGGTTATGTTTGTCCTGAGACTAGCTAGCAGGTTAGGTAACTGAAAAAGAAACAGAAATGCACCATACCTTTTCTTTGTCACTGGCTTCTCGAGCCACAGTAGAGCCCTGAAACAGAAAAAATGGATCTAAAAATGTGCATATGTCAGAAACTAATTTGAAAATGTTACGATAACAGGTCAAAAAGCGGATGAACTGCATCCTTCTGAACTTGAGAGCTGTTTTAAAGAAAGGTGATACAGTAGGTAGAATGCCCACGGCCGCCAAGCTGTTGCAACCCCTTGAAGAAGATGTATCATGAGAGAAGAAAGATGGATTAAATCCTCAAATGCTCTACATCTATTGTCCTCCTGACTGCTGGAGCTTCTTCCTCATGTCTCATCCTCATTTTGAGACTATCATCCTGGAAGTTCAGTTTGCTTGGCAGACTTCTCATCTTTTTGTGCCAATTTAGCTGTATAGTTATGGAATAGCCTATTCTATATAACTGTTTGGAAATATGTAATAAACGTTTGAAAAGGATGTCACACAGTATAAACACATAAAAATATTTAAAAGATCACAAAGTACAAACAAGAACAAAGCACCTCACAGCAACATGAAGTCAAAAGAAGAGATGAGACCAACTGTGGATACACAAGATTTACAGTGCTTGCCAAAGACACTTTGGATATTTAAATTATTATTTTTTAAAATTTATTTTTTAACTTAAAACTAGTAGGCAATATGGTGTTTTCTGAATAAGCTGGAGGTGACAAAAAAAATGGCTGTATATATTTCCTTGCAAATTTCTTGGAGCAGGACCACACCTTTAAGTACCCAGCGTTTGTTTATCACATAATAGCACTGCAAGAAATAGTAACTACAAACACGATAACTGTACATTGAAAGATAGGTAAAAGAGTTCTATCGTTTGTTGGAAGGTGTACATTGTAAAGAAGTGCTGGACTGGAGTCATACAAGTTTAAAGAACATGAGGATTCCCAGCCACATCTTTTTATACCATGTTTTATTCTGTGTTCAGAGAGAAACTCAGAAAGGATGGAGAGAAAAGATAAATGGGACAGTATGTCTTAGTTATTATGTGTGGCCCAGCAAGCAGGGATTTCATTGCATTATATTGTTAACTGATAATAAAACCTGGTAAAAGTCTGACATTTTGGTTTACTGATGATACACCTTTTATGTTGTATTCTGTGCTCCAACAGACTATCGGGCCTGAAAAAAGATCAGCTGAAAACCAAACTGGAAGGAAAAAAGTGGATTTACAACAGTAAAAATTAGGGAGATAGCTGATTTGACATTGAAGTAATTTTAATAAAATATCTCAGTGGCCACGAAAATACCTTTGAAATCCTATGCTGACCTATGGTCTCTTTTTCTCAGTATCTACACAGGTAGAGACTTGTGCTACAAGTGAGCTCTAAGCTGGTGTCAAAAATATTCATGTACGAAAAAGGACTCTGAACCTACAACCACAGATGCTGTAGCAATGAAAATCAAGAAAAAGTGATTTATAATATATGCAGTGTCACTATAAATCTGCTCAGTGAAGGAGTTTGTTTTGAAGAATAATATGATATTGATGTTAAATTTAAATTGCAAGAGAAGTTTATCTTTAAAGCAATTCTATCCAGCTGGACAAACTGAATAGAGTACAGAAGCATTCACAGAGGTAAATAATAGCAAGAGCTTTTGACGCTAATGCTAAGAACATACTGTATATCATTTATGTTTCTTTGTGTTGTGCCTTCATCCCTTTTTTAATGCATCTGGACATTATGATGCTCTAAAACACATAGAGTTCTCTCAAATTAAAAAAATATCTTTCTCAGGTAAGCTCTGCTGCCAATAATACTAAATACCAAAAAGTCAATTGTTGACAATCTGGAAATCAGTTCTTATAAATCATGTTCAGTCAACTATCTAACCAATTGCTAGGTAGATACCTGACAGTAGGAAAGGATGGTGCAGTACGTAGCATTACAAATCCCTTAATATAGAATGCTAAATAAACATCTTAAAACAAGTTTACAGATGCACTTAGTGGTTCAACACATAGAAATTAAATGTATTAGAAAGAAGGAGGTTTCTAAGGGGAGACTTTATGGAGGAAATTAAAATACAATCCCTTAGGTAGAAAGACTAAGACTGTATTTTGGGCATTCGTTGTAAGCGCTGTCTATTAACTATTGGCAAAATTACAATGAGCAGATAAATGTTCTGAAACAAAACTAAAACACACCTTATGATAAAAGCAACAGAAATTTTGTTTTTTAAGAATCTTCTCCTTTTTACTTGAATTATTTTTAAAATATAGAATGAAATACGAAGCTTTTGTAGTAATGATGTACTTTGTTAGTAGCATTTTATTGGTTTAAATGATGATGATATTTAGTTATTTTATAAAAGCTCTCTGCAGAATCAGCTGTGGCTTTTCATAATGTTGATAAAAACCTATAGGAAGCAGAATTATTATTGTATTTTCGTGAAGGGTTTTACCTTTAACCATTAGTTACATTTAGCAAACATACCCGGTTAAATTGCTCCAGTACAAATAAATTTGTACAATTTCTCTAAAATCATCCTTCAGTTTTGCTAAACCTAGATACAGAAGTAAACCAGTTAATGCTGGCTCTTACATAACACAATTTAAAATTAATTAAAATTCTGAGCAATATTCAAGCAGCAGCATAATCTAACATTTATAGTAAAGATTTTCAGCTACTTTGTCAGTTATTTCATCAGCAGTTATTTCTCACCTTTAAATCATATTTTCTATAAACAGATAAACGATGGCTGAACACATTTCTTGTAACAATCATATATACTTCAACTCCATCAACAGTAAGCCGGTACATGCCCAAAAACTGGGGAAGAAGTGTATTCCCATGACACTCCACAATAAACTGCAGGAGCAAAAGAAAAAACAGAAATGAGGATGGATACATATTTATAAATATATATTTATACATTTTTAAAGATAAAACACCCAGAAACAACACATTTATTTGCTGAACATATATTCGTATGGAGACAAACCTTCAAAAAAATCATAGCAAACCAAACCCCTTCATCAGGAGGTTATCCTGCTTTTAGGCCAGCGTTTAAAAATTCAAATCTTGAACTCTTTAGCTTATAACTCTTCACTTCTATAGACAATCTCTATAGAAAGAGCAGGCTCCATTTGACACACCTTTCCACTTTTATGGTCCAAAGAGCACACCCAACGCAGATAACGTAATTGGTACTGATGTCAAAAAACAAATATTTTTTCGAACCATCACACTGCTGTATTTTGTACTCTGTTGTCCCAGATTATATTTAATTTGTATGTTTCTCCATTCTCAATATTTGTTTATTATGATGAACATTTATGGTGCTGTCACCAGCAAGGGGTATTATTTATTATCACCAACTTTCTCCTAGTTCCCACGTGATGGTTGCATTTCAGGGTCAATAGAGTTGAGCAGTGAAGCGCAAGATCCCTGTATTTTTTTATTTACGAATCATTGTATTTCCTTAAGTCACCATATTCCATTACAAATGGGCTATTAACCTTGAAAAGATTTGCCACCTGCACCTGAAACCTTAAGCCTCACAACTAATAGTTCGAATTTCTATTGGAAAGACTACTGGAGGAAGCAGAAAAAGTACAGACTACACTGATGACAAGAACTATTGACAAATGAATATTTGTTCCCAGAATAAAAATGCCCAAACTGTATTAATCCTAAAACCAACTCAAACACATCCACTCATATTTTGTGGAACCAAGGAAAAGTTAAGCCACAATGATGCAAACCAGAAAAGGACTCACCAGCTTTCCTCTTTCTATTATTACCAAGTCTCAAACAGAGGAACTTGGAGAAAATTTAAACATTCAAGCCCCAAATAGGAAACATGAAAACTAACCAACAGCCAGCTTTTAAAGCAGATCAGCTTTTAAATGTTCGTTGAATACTGAAGCTGCTGTTTCTTTTGTGCCAGAGTGACCTGGTTATTAGAAACACATTATTCTAAAATACAGGAGATTTTAGAACAAGTTAATTGAATAAGCTTTTTGAATTGTTTAACAAAGGTAGTTTGTATTTGGTAACAAATAATATAACAAAGCTCTTGGAACCCTGGAGATTTTGCAATTTTGGGCTCCTCTGCTAATTTTAAGGAATTTCTCTCACTAACTTTATACTGGAATCTGCACACATCACATACAGACTTTCCTTTTTTAAATGGCAAAATAAAAATAGAAAGATTTAAGAGTCCTGAAAACAATCCTATCCAGCAAGAAACCAAGGGAATGAACAACAAAGATGGAAATTGTTGACTGTGAATGGAAAATAATTTTGACTAACAACTCTGACACACGAGCTCTGTTGAATCTTACTGGCACAGTTTGAGCTGTAACACTCCTTTCTGTCTGCCCTGCAGCTGTACTGGAGGTTACAAGCTCTGAAGCAGAGAACACGTAATCATGATGCAGTTGTGCCATTTCACAGTGAAGCATTTTTAAGCTCAAACTGCCTATGGATGGGCAAAACATCTTAAGCCGCTGCAGAGGCTCAGTGAATGCAAATCAGAACCTTAGGACGGAAATATGATTGTATGCCCCAAAATACAAAGAAGTTTGACAGTAAAAGGCCACAAAAGCAATGTCAGTCCTGAGCAGTGTACAAAGATTGATCAGTTTGCACCTGAGAAAACTTCTGTGTTTAACAGATGCAGAAGTTTTAAGTTGGAGTTCTTGAATTGGAGGATTTTCAATCATAGGGCTGTTATGAACCTCACAAAGCAGTTATAACGTGTTACAGGACACATAGCTCATTTTGACCATCAGTAGTTTCTCTTAGAAAGCCGATCATAAAGTGAAATTAGAGCTATTAATGCTGAGGTTACAGAAAACTTGTTTAAAATACTAATCCCTATTAGCCAAACTACATTGATTATTTTGCTATAAACATCAAGTACTTGGCATATATCCTAAAGGTAAATACTTTTCTAATGCTTTACAGAAGGTGGGAAGGGTTGTTCTTGTAAAAACATTTACTGAGTGATTCCTTCTCTCAGATGATTAGGTTCTGCAAGGATGATAAAAATGAATCTAGCTTCCAAGAAGAGTTTAGTGCCACAGAATTTCAGGCCACTTAATTCTTCAACGGATCCAGCCATTCATAATCTTACAGCTCTTAACTACAGAATTTTAATTAAAATAAATACTATTATTCCAATTTTCCATACGGGGATCTGAGACGCGGAAACTTTATCTGAAATCATAGAGAGTTTGTGCCACACGAAGGAACGGCAGCTAGGCATCTCGAGCACCAGACTAATAACCCCCCGCCCTTCCTCTCAGCTGCTAGGGCCACAGCCTTGACACTTAAACCAGCTCTTCAACCCTAGCTATTGCTAACTCTCCGATTTTAACCTTCCTGGTCCCGAGTGTCCCCATCTGTAAAACAGCAATGTCATTAACACAGAACACGTGCCACATACCCACTGTGATAACATAAAATAAATCCTGTAGTTAGCAGTATACAACCCTTCCAAAACTGTTCCGTATTACATAACAAGGAGAAAAAGGCAATTAATGAGAGTAACTTAAGTCCTATTTGCAAGTTAGGGTTAGCCATTTGCTAACGCTGTTGTTTCATTTTAATATCTTGCAAACAAGCCTTCTGAAAGGGCAGTGTTACTAGCATGCAACACAGGCCATGAAAAGCTCCGCTAGTACTGCTCTTCACTTGATAAAAAGGGACTTGGCCATGTTCTTGCAGACTTCTAAGAGACCTTCTCAACGCAGAACATGTACTGCAACAGTTGTTTCCTACTCACTGCTGACTGTGAACACTCGTGCCATTGCAATTTAAAGAAAAGCCCCTAAAATTATTTCAATGTTTCCCATGACAGCATTTCTTATCCTGATGGGGAGACAAAGGAAAGAGGGAGGAATGCCACTTGCTTTCAGCATCTACAAGGTTGGTCTAGAACTTCCTACCTTTGAAACTATCAATCCCCCATATCTGCATCACAGAGGAGGCAAAACGTGTCATCTGTTTGGGTGGGAGTCCAGCAGGACTTGCACTGGTGACTGTGGTTGGCAGATTTTCAATTTGTCGATCTTGATATAAATGAAGTAGCAATTTAGTCACCTCAAGGTGCTTTTTAGGAATGATTTCCTGAAGTTCCCCACTCACAGCTGGAATAAAAGTGAGCCTAGAAAATAAGCCAGTACATGCTTAACAGGACTGCTAAATTTCAGTGAAAGAAAAGACCTTCACTCCTTTATGTTAACTCTTTCTAAAAAGAACATTAAAACAATTCTATCAAGCAGCCTTGCTAAATAAAACTGTAATACTTAGCTAATACATTTACAAGTCCTTATATGCAGTAACAAAATCCACCTTTTTTAAAAAGAGTGTTGTAATAAACACCTCATCATTTTTTGCTAATTCAGACAATTTTCATTTTTCTGCACAGCATGAGGACAATATTACCATTAACAAAATAAAGTATCATCAGCATGTTGACACATTTTATCAGCTGTGCAGCACAGGTTTCAAATACGTAATTACCTGAGCTCTCTTGAACCCCATGCTTAAAGTTGAAAATTAGTAAGAAATTCTTTATGACCCTATATTCTCATTAATTTTTGTATAAATACAGCTTCAAGATTCCTTAATAAGAACAGAACTTTTCCTATCTCATTTTACATGAAAAATAAGATTCTTCGCTTCTTGCTTCCCCATGGTAATGCTAGTGAGATATCAGGATGACTAAAAAATAACATAATACATATAATTTATTGGCAAAGAAGTTATGACATTTTTGGCTCTTTTTGGAAAAACACGGGGTAGAATTCCTGTTTCTGCTATTTCTCCTCCTCCCCTTGGAGATAATCTGTGGAATGATTTGACATCAGAGAAGACTAAATCCTGAATTATATCTATCTTGGTTCTATGTGAAAACTCAACACTCCTATTTCTCACAGGTAGCCCTATTTCTCAAACATTAATTCATAAATACACAACATGCTCATTCTCTGTTACCCTTTTATATATTATTTTCACAATTTTCTACATCATCATTAAGGCAATCATGCTTGAATTATCAAACGCTTATGTGACAAGTCTATACATTCATTAGGATGCTTTCATTAAAGAAATTGAATGGCAAGCGATATAATTATTTAAAAACATTTTAGACGTTGTGAAGTACAAGATGTTGATACTCCTTTTTTGGGCTCAACTTTCTCACCAATGTGTTATGTGCACGTGCATTGACATGTGGAATCACTCCCCAAAAAGGAGGCTGAGTTGTCCAGAGTTACATCATGTTTCAGAATATTCCGATTATTGTCATTTTCTTGAACCCTAATAATTTCACAGAAAATTATCCATTGGGTACTTATGTGACACATCGAAAGGATTAATTAGCCGAACTACAGCACACAACAGAAAGTTACAGATTTTCAAGGCATATAAAGCTGTTTTCTTCTAGTAAGTCATGTAAGAAAGTAATTTCATTCAAAGAAGGGTTCAATAAATACACAGGTTTTCAGATACAAGCCCTATGATTCACAGCCTTACATTTCATGTTGTTTCAGACTTGGGCAAGTGTCAATTTTACTTCGAAGTGCAACGTAATCTAAGTGTTACTACCACGTGTGATTATCTAGGCTGCAGATCTGCTACCAGGAACATTATACTTGGTACTGCTACAATCAAATGAGTTACTGGGCGTGCTGATTTCTTCTGAAAGTGCTGTGCACAGCATCAATAGCTTATATACATAAAATACAATAAATATATAGAAAGTATCTGCTGGTGAAACCCAGGCCTCAGTAGAGCCAGTGCAGCCAAGTCCATTCTGCCATTTTGTGTAGTTAGATATCTACCTACGAAATTTCACATCTTTCAATGAAGATTTTCGATGTGTTTTCCAGTAACAGTTCCAGCCTTTAGTTGTATGGCCCTTTTGCATATTGCCATTTTGCAGTTCCATCTAACGCCCACGCTAACGACCCATTTTCAGGGTCACCTCTCCTACAGGAAACAGTGGGCCCATGGATGCAGGTGGAATGTAGACTGTTCGGATGATATTCTCATCTCTACTTTTTCTGCTTCTCCTGGTTTTTCAAATCAAAGCTGTTTTATAGGTCGGTTATCTTAGCCCAGGGCAGAGGCCATGTTCTGTGCAGCCTCTTGATTTGCACAAGGAACTGGCTGAAGGGCTTTTCTCAACTGTGTTTCTTCACAAACCTACCACAAATCTTCACCTCTTACTACATTAGGACATACAGAGAGACAGGGTCACCATTACATGGTATGCATCCTTCTTCATGAACGTTTGTGTTTAAATAATAGTAGATCATATTTTGCCTTGCTTTGCCTTTTTACCTACCCTTTCCCTTCTTTTTGTGATAAATACAGATGCAACTCATGAAGAAATAGCGGGGAGCTGGGAGGAAGCAAGCCATTGATAACCTGTGCGAGTAATGACACGGAAGGAGGATGACACAAACTTAAATGTCGCTCTCCTTTAGCAACCCACCGGCTTGATGTCAGCCCATCTCAGTGCAAATTCCTAGACACCTAGTCCCCACTTTCTTTTCTGGGGGTGTCACCAATTCTGTGACAAAATTGCTTTTAGCTGCAGTAACGTTTTTCCACTTATTTATGATTTTAATGTTTTCTCCTCCCTTCCACTCAATAACCTTGTGCTATTCCTTGATTACTGTGCAGCCCGGAACCTCGCTCTTGGTGCGATTTCCCCTTTTTTTCACCTTCTGGCCTATATTTTTTTCCCTTTCATTTGCCTTCCTGTTTCTTTCATTTTTTTTTCCTCTCCAGAAGTGCTAAGGTCATTTTTTTTTCTGCTTTTGTTTTCTCCTTTATGCTGTCGTCTCCCCTTTTTAGCTCATTCTATTCTTTCCTTTCTTCCCATTCATTTCCCCATCACTCCACTGTTTGCTGCCTCCGGTAAATGGGCAGTCCCTCTCCTTTACCACTATTCACTATTTCTGCTGGTTGCCAGGGAGACTAACAGGCAGTGCAATAGGTGTCAGTTCTGCATACGATTACCTGTGTAGGGAAGAGAATGTGCAGTCAACAGGGACAGCCACCTATAGAAAACCTAAAGGGTACCTACACTCATGAGTAGTTTTATACTGGAAGGCTTGTACGCTAACAATTCCCTCTTGTTCAGCTGCTTTGAGATGGCTTCTCAATTTCTTTTCTTTACTGAAGTCATCTGGGTGTCAGCACTGAGGAATAATAAATCCCTTTTGAAGTTCATTTTAATGAAAAAGAAAAACAAAGGTGTGCAAAAGGTGTTGTTTTTTTCTGAGACACTCAAGTTGCTTTCATTTTATTTTTAAAAATTTCCATCCTGCCCGTCATCTATTCTTGAAGAGCACAGGATTCCACTTTTACATCAATTTACACCAATTTAATCTTTAAAGCAAGTCTAGCTCACTAGGAAGGACAAGGTGTCTTGATTCAGACATTTCAGAAACTAGAACATCTGCCTACAGAACTGTCACTGATTTCTGCCCTTGAAAATAATATTCAAAGTTTACAAAATATTTACATATATACTAATATCTACATTAGTATATTCTGTATTTTATGTAAACTACTCAATAAATTTTTTACACAGGAAAATACACCCAAAAGAAACATATAAACATAGCTTGAATATATGCTGACATGAAAAGTGTTCCTTTAGGAGGAAGCAGGGTATTACCTATTCCTTAAACATAGGGTGAAATCCTGGCAACACACTTATCACAGATGACTTTGCTGAGCTCTCCTTCAACAATGCCAAAGGGAGAGGTAGGTTTAACTCCAGTTTTCTGGTCCATGCTCTTGGGGTCAGGAGCATAGGTTTAAAACAAAACAGCACAGATTTGGAGGTATTTCAAATGAATATTTTATTTTGTCCTCAAATACTATTTAATATTTAACATGAACATGCTTGATTAACTTACACAATTTTAAATGATCAAACTATGATTGAGAGTAGGTAAGCCCATACAGCAAAGACTTCTCTAATATTTCAAAGTCTGACCAATTTGAGCATAACAATGGTTCTAGTGCATTTGACAAGTAAATGATGTTCAGCTAAGTAACGCCTGAAGAGCAGTGAGAAGAGTTCTACTAACTGATAGTATAACGATAATATAAGCAACCCAAACCAATTGCAAATTATCATTAAAATGTGACTAAAAAGCAGCATTGTACACTACCTATCAGAAAATATTACAGTAGTTAAAAACTGGTTAGCATGCATAAAAACCTAACATGTCATATATATTCGTATTTACCGTAACACTTACAAACCTACCTGGTTCATGCTCTAGGCCATTTTGTCTTTAAATGGACATAGAAAGCTGGTCCATGCATGATGGACTCCATAATCTAGTCATAAATAACAAGATGCTTTGCAACTTTAAGCATGCAGAAAGACATTATTCCCCCCTATTTGGGTAGAAGTGGTGGGCTTCGTGTTTGGCTTTTTTTTTTTTTTAAACTTTGCAAGAGAAAATAATGATCTCTAGTGTTCCTACTCTGTACTAAAAGTGTCAGACTCATCTGATGAGTTGACAGAAAGTGTCAATGTTTAGACTGAAGTGTTCACCATCTGTCTGAGGTTGTAGGCCTGACTGCCACTAAAAAAAAAAGGCATCACGTCAGACAAAGTAAACGGATGAATGTAACTCATAATTTTGGACAGCAACTATAATTTACAATTGTCAGGACTATTATTTACAATTCAACAGTTTTAATTTGGAATTGCTATATATATTTATATGCTGTTTCTATAGTAACTTCTCCTGACACTCCTTCTAGTCTGGTCCACTTTTAGTCATTTACACATTTCTAGTATGTAGCCTTAGGCTTGAATTTTCATCTTTTTGTTTAACTCTGGATAATATTTTTTTTTTTAAATAGTGGTAATAATACTGTAAATTTGGATGCACCTAACTTGGTTACTTTTGCAAAATGCCACGCAATACTGCAATAGAACTCTACACAGAAAGAAGAAAGCTAATAACTCAGCCAAACTAACTTATTTTATTTTCATTCCTAACAAGTTACTAGCCATTCTGTTTCCTGAAAATACCTGATTTCTCTAAAGTGTAGAGTCACGTCCATTACAACTTTGCTTAATTAAAAACCAGGGAATCTAGACTTGGTATTTTTAGACTTACAAGTGTTTACAGGCTATGCACAGTTCCTTTTGTAAATACCTAAGAATACAGACTGTAACTATAACCTCAGTTCCTCACAGCTCCAAAGAACAGACAGGCTATTGCACCTTCAGACAGATGGAGAGAGGAAGGACGGAAAGAACTGGATGGGTCTGTGGACTATACATCTCCATGATCTCCAGTTACTGATAATACAACCTTTATTTCTACTTTTCAGTCGCAGACTACATGTCTCTTTCTAACCTTTTGGTGACTTCACAAAAAATCATTGGTACTTGGAGTTGGATTTTGGAGGCGTTCATGGGAAAACTGCCCTGCTACGTTTCTCTGCTGACCACACTAACTCCCAGATGCCTCATCGGTAAATTCATAGTCAAAAAGTGTGCAAGGAGAATGACAGCTATTTTGCAAGTGCCAGGGGTGAAGACTATTTTGGTGAATGAAGAACATATCCAGTCTCTCACACTTCTGACTTGACATGTTCCCCTCCCCAGTATTCTTTGTTTAAAGACAGCTATCCTCTTGTATTTACTGTTAAGCAGTTCAAGCAGTCTTGGAAAATGTTTCATAAGGCTTGTTTGGTCCCTAAGCAAGGACAGGTACTTCTGAGGTCTGGAATGATTCTATCAGCTTGGATGTGTTAGCCTTAGTAAGGAAACAGGTGAGTAAGTATTACGGTTTAAATGAAACTCATCCAGAGTTCCAACCTGTGGAAGAAACCTGGAATGAATTTGTAGAGGGGAAAAGAAAAAGCCTGAGAAAGAGAGAGGAAAGAGATGATCTATCATAAATGGCATGAATTTCACTCATAATCATGTCAGAACTAACTGGAAGATAATTACTGCCGTCTTGGGCAGGTGAAGGAGGGTGCAAGATACCAAGGGTTCACAAGTTGCTGTTCATAACGGATAGATGATGTAACTTCAGGTCCTTTGCGGGTACTAGATCTCTAACAAGGGAGAAACAGTCTTCTAAAATTCACCTGAATCATCTCCCTAGTCTTCATGCACCTGAGAAAGATTATTCCTCCCAGGATGATCCCTGCACTACATAACTGGGTCTGAACATGTCTGCACGCTCCCTTCCTTGGAAGGCTGAACCTTTCAAACACAGCTCTGCTCTAAGAGCAGTCTGGCACAGGGTATGATGTAAGGGCATGCCGCTAGAAGTCCCAAACTAGTCCCAAACACAATCACACCTGGGCTGTGAAGCACACTTAGCTGGGCCAGAAATTTTCACGTATGTGGTGAGTTGCTGGCGATCAGTGAACTGAAACTGGAGAAAAGCTAACAAGCAGACTTTTCCCTAAAAATCCCATATTTGGTACTTTTGTGTGTAATTACAGTTAGCTTCTTTACCTGTAGCAGCAATTACAATTAAGGAAGATACTAGGCAGTAAGGTAAGTATGTAAATCAGCACAGGGAACTCGACATTTCCTCTCCTGACAGAAGAGAGTATGCCAAAATAAAATTGAACTCAAAAGAACTTGTTTTATTGACAAAGATTTCCACAGGAGTACCAGTGCAGTATCTGAAAAGCCTTGTACTACTGCAACTAAGCAAGCCAACAGAACCATAAAGTTACATCCGTACCAGTGAATTAGACGCGTCTTGGACCGTCCTCTGGCATCAGTTCTAGTTGGAATGGAGAAACTCACATCCAAATTATTAAGTTATCCTCTAAAACAGGATGCTCATATTCAAACTCCTAAGTAGGAATAGTAACTCGCCTGAGTTAATACCTTGAACGTTGTGCTCAGAATTATTTGGGACACAGCTGGCTGGCCCAAAGCAAAACCACAGTAGGGACCATTAATGAGCTCAAGGGCCAGTAGATGTTACCTGGCATTGCATCGTTTGCTAGTAGAAAGATAGTCTAAGGCCAATCTGTGTGGGACGACTTGGTCAAGGGAATTATTAAAACCTTTCCACCAGGACAACGGGTTCTCTAGACTTTGTCAAGCAGGCTAAGACAAGCTTCACTTGTCTGAAAAACATCTAGAGAAGTGGGAGGACAAGCTGCTGAACCTAATGATTCCAAGCATTCAATTTCCAGGAGCAACACACAGGAGGTGGTATCAGCCATCACCAGAGCTAGTGGGATTTAATTTAGATTTTCTTTAATTAATTCAAATGATTTTGTTCAGTACATTGCTGAAGATATGGAAATTAACTTATTTTATTAAAAAGTCCAATTATTAAACCGTCTCTGTACTTGAGTTCTTCTGCATTTACAACGTGTTGCAAAGTGCTCTCAAGTTCTGAGACAAAAAGAAATACAAGTCATATCTTTATGAATCTTTTGCAGGCACCAGTGACAGCCTTCTTATATGGATGTTTTTCCAGCATAAAGTGAAATTAGATGCCTGGTACAGATAACTTTCAGATCATTATTCCTTGTAACCTAGCCTATCATGAGCCCTGACCTTTGAAAGCATTAATGAAAAAAGATTCCAAATGATGAAGTTCATTCACGTTAGCACTGTCTTCATTGACAGTCTTGAAAGAAGATGACTGTTTTGAAAAGCAGGATGACTTTTCAGCTGGAATAAGTCTCAAAATCTGGATCATTAATACTAGCTTCTAATGCCAAATAAGAAATGGACTAAAACTTTAATTCTGCTGCACTGCTTCACAGATCAAAACCCTTTCAAATCAAAACTCAAGTTGTAAGTTTGAAAACTCTAATAGATAATAACACTAAAATTACAATTAGATAATATTTTAAAATTTCTCTTTGGTAAAATTGTAATTAAAAGATGAACATTTTTGATAGTGACAATATTTATCTACATTAAAACAAACACATGGTGGTCCTACATTTTATTTAAACAGAAGAACAACCTGCAGAGAGAGAATAGAGTTTTTATCTAACTCACTGAAGGTTTCCCAAGCTACTCTGGACTTGGATGGCATTCAGAGATCTCCCTTCAACAGAGGAAGAGCAGAGAGGGAGACAGCCAAGCAGCACCATAAAGTTGGCTGCCAATACCTTCCATCCCAAGCACCCCAAAATCATGCTTTTGCCCCCCTTCAACCTCAAAAGATGGCTTTAGAACTGGTTTTACAAAAGTAACAGTATTTTTTTTTTTTTAAAAAAAAAGGGAGTCAAGCCCAAATCAAGGAAAAAAGGAGTCAAGCTGATATTCACGCAGTGCTGCTTGCAAACTGGAGTTTGAGATTCCTATTACGTATTTGTTGACGCTGTTAGAAAATTACTAAACATTGCAAGACAAAAAATAAACCACCAAAAACAACAACAAAAGACCCCCAACCCAGAATGTCCTGAAGTCTTCACCTGAAATCCCAACCCACAGAATTGAGCTGGAGGACGGAAAGAAGGATTAAAAAAACCCTTCTTTTGGGTATCGTATTTTAGATTATTTTTAGAGATTTTTGTGATTCACGCAGCTTTAGACCTTATTCAAACACATCTGGGGCTAAGAAAATTAGCACTGATTTTGTTAAGGCTTCTCATATTTCCCAAGTTCTGCTCCCCTCCATGCCATCCACACACATTATACACTGGCACAGTATGACAGCTATCAAGGCTGATTTGAGGGATCTCCACTGTTCGCTATTGACTGTAACGTTGTTCCTAGAAATTCACATGGCAAAACCTGTTTCTTTATTAGCAGAAATTTTACATTAATTATAGGCAATTTTTTATTTCTCATACAATACAACTCTTTAATTTTTGGAAATCTGTTTTTAGTGAAACACATAAACCATTCAGTGACCAGAGCAGGAAGAAAGAGGTCACCTGCACCATTCATACACACGTACGCAGACATCACCACGCTAGCCCAGAATAAAGTAGCTTCAAGCCTGGGAGTCCACTAGCTGAAAGAAAGAGCATCTTCCTAGTAAGGCAAAGGAGCTTATGGCCTCCAAGTTAGCATCTCTGTATCATGTAGATGTATCATTTTACTTAAAGCTAGCTTAGATATTTAGAAAAGTGCAGCCTTGTGAATTACAGACATGCAATAAATTGCTCATGCAAAAGGAAAAAAGTTGGAAGTGACTCTTTTTCCACAATTATTCATTTGAAGCTTTTAGCACTCTAAACAAGATTAGCATTATAATATTTAAGAAGAGATCCTACACCCTGATAATAATTAGTATATTACCTGATGGTATTTCTTCAGTATGTTGTGCATTTCTGCTACATCTTCACTTGTTATTGTTTTGATGATATATCTTTTGTCGTAAGATGTATGAAAGCGGGCACCACTGCGTGCCTGGGAATCATTGGCAAGGGGTGCGCTTCTTGTCAATGAATTCTGTCAATTGATTTAAAACAAAAAAAGCATCAAGTCAGACAAAAATATGCAACTTTTAATTAGAACAAATATAAACCATTTACATTTATTTTTAAAATCTTTTTCAATATATCTGCACCAAGCTGAATTCTGCGAAGCATGGAATCACAGACCGCATTATCTTGACAGATCACTTAAAAAATATTCTGAGAACAAAGAATGTTTGGGGGAAGGTATTGCCCATCAGTGGTTCAAAAGACATTCTCAACGCTGAATGAGAGTTTACTGCACTTTGTTATGTAAACATTATCAACTTTTGGGAAGAAAACATACAGTAATTAAAAAGGAACACTGTATTACACCACAATAACTATAAATAGAGGATTCATCCCTAGTAACAGTATCACTTTAAAACTGAGCAGGATTTGCTCTTGAGCCAGTGTGATCTGGTAGATAAACAAGATCATAGCTAGGTTTCTCAGTTCTAATACCAGAGCTACTCCAATGATTTCGTATCTAGTGTTAAGTCAGTCATATTATTGTACTGTACCTCCTTTTGTAAAATAGACCTACCTTCCTACAGACTCAAGAGGGGAAGATTAGTTAATGACTGGATAGTACTTAGAAGAAAAACTGCTAGAGATTAGTGACCATTTTTAGACTGAAGCTTGAGACTACTTGAGCTTCAACAGTAGCAAAAGAAGCCTTCTGCCTTTTTCAGAAAATAAGAAGTATTCAGATTATATTTCTTTATATTTAAAAGCAGTAAAAACAAATTAGACAAAGTATAATAACTTGCTTTTGGCTGGAAACATCTTTCTTTACCAGTAAGAGTTTATGCCAATTGTTACATACTTGAACTACACGTTTTTTTTTTTAAAATAAGTAGTAACAGCAGTAGCACAGCCATGAGAAAACACAAGGATGTTCTTACACCCCCTGTGTACTTCCATAAAAATTGACCATACTCTGAAAAGGTTAAACAAGTTAATTACAGACTGCTGGAACACTTCTATATTTATGAAATAAACTTGCAGTACCCATTTGGTATATCCCTACTGGTAGTAGAAAACCCCAGTTCCTGCTATCATTCCTCATTGTATCATACTGCACAAACAGCTGTTGCTAAATTGAAATACACTTCCCCCCTTCCACACTCACATAGCGTAACGTTCTCCCTGCTAGAAGAAAAGCCACTTCCACAGAAAGTTTTAATAAAATTTTGTATATAAATGTAAACGTTGCAGATTCCTAAATAGCAAAAGTTCAGCTCCAGCAGCTACAGAATATGATGTGATCGTGTGGTTTAATAAGGCACCGTGAACTAAGTCACAAAACAGATTTACACTGGAAGAACAATGATGCTTTCAGAAAGTAATTACAAATAGTCTCAGTCTACCAGGTACCAAACCCACAAAATTTTATTTTTATAGGAGCTATGTCTTATTTGGAAGTTTTACCATTGATAAAGCTGTTCACAAGCTCTATGGACTTCAGCAGGAGCTGGACATGCAGATTCAACCCCAGTGATGGAAGGTCAGTAATTATTATAAAGTAATAACCTCAACCAAGAGATGAGGGCAACTATAGCCCCAATTTAAGAAGACACTTGATCCACATACAATTATGTCTCCATATTTTGGAGATCCATTGACTTCAACAGCCCTTCAGCATAGTTAAATCTTATCCCAAATGTGGGATGCTTTCTGAAATAACTTTAATATGAAATAAAAACATTCTCCCACAAGGTAACTTTGTTCAACTGAAATACTCAAGAGTAGTAGGAATAACAGTAAATAATCTAAAAGCACACAGCTCTAAAAGGTCTAATTAGAATGAAAACCTTAATTATGACATGTAGGAGAAATAAATCTTTGCGCACTTCTCCCTGTATATTTCTAGCCTTGTGCCATGAACTAGAATTATTACTAATGTCTATGATATTAAAATGATGTCTTTCTCCATTATCCTCTCTATTCACTAAAGAAAGAAAGGATGTGGGTGCTTCCCTCATGTTTGGCTGGAAAGCTGCCCGGAGGAAAAGGACCTGGGGGTGCTGGTTGACAGCCGGCTGAACATGAGCCGGCTGTGTGCTCAGGTGGCCAAGAAGGCCAACAGCATCCTAGCCTGTATCAGAAACAGTGTGGCCAGCAGGAGCAGGGAGGTGATCGTGCCCCTGTACTCGGCACTGGTGAGGCCGCACCTCGAATACTGTGTTCAGTTTTGGGCCCCTCACTACAAGAAGGACATTGAGGTGCTGGAGCGTGTCCAGAGAAGGGCAACGAAGCTGGTGAAGGGCCTGGAGCACAAGTCTTATGAGGAGCGGCTGAGGGAACTGGGGTTGTTTAGCTTGGAGAAAAGGAGGCTGAGGGGAGACCTTATCACTCTCTACAACTACCTGAAAGGAGGTTGTAGTGAGGTGGGTGTTGGTCTCTTCTCCCAAGTAACAAGCGATAGGACGAGAGGAAATGGCCTCAAGTTGCGTCAAGGGAGGTTTAGGTTGGATATTAGGAGAAATTTCTTTACTGAAAGAGTGGTCAGGCCTTGGAACAGGCTGCCCAGGGAAGTGGTTGAGTCACCATCCCTGGAGGTATTTAAAAGATGTGTAGATGAGGCACTTAGGGACATGGTGTAGTGGGCATGGTGGTGTTGGGTTGACGGTTGGACTCGATGATCTTAGAGGTCTTTTCCAACCTTAACGATTCTATGATTCTATGATTTATAAATAAACAACTTTGTTAGACTGATCAGAACACAGCTTTAGGGACAACCATTGCAAACTCAGTTCCTTCTCTGCACTGGCTTTGGACAGCCAATTTTAACAGATGCAAGTCCTGATACACCATCACTTCACATGGTATTGAAGACACTAGAGAAAGGAATTTAAGTATTACTGCAGTTTCCTTTACCTGTTTTCAGATGTTTCCTACTCAAATTCATTTCCCACCACTCTACCACTGAAATGTTTTCTATGTACTGATGAAGTCTATTCAAGGGAACAGGTAGCATAAATGGATCAAATTTTCTTAATGCTACACTTGATATCAGTACTCCACTAATTTTTAAATTGAATTATAAATAGAGTTAGTCTTAGAAACCATCCTCTGCAGCAGCCCTCTCTGTTCTAGAATCAAAAAAATTGTGCAAATGCAGTTACCTCCATCACAAACTAGAAAACGTAATGTAACATAATAATTATTTCTAATTTTGAAAAGAGCTAAAGCATGGGTAATCATTAATGTCGTGAATTGAACTACTGCTAAGTTATTAGGCTGTAATTTAGTTAGCAATAATAAAGGCTACTGGGTAATTATTTGTTATTGTTCCCAGCAGAAAAAGGTGCATTATTCTGAGGTTAGCTATTGCAATAAAGCAGTGACCACAGTTTTCTGAATGTATTTTTCCCAGAGAACCCTAGTCTTCAAACTGTAAGCCATGTGGTATAAACCTTGAAAGCAATCAACCTCGGGGGAGACTAAAGTTGTCTTGCTATAAAAAATTGCCAAAAAAGCGTACTTGCTAGTCTGCCACTGAACCTCTGAAGGAAGAGGGAAAGAGGGAGGTATGGTAAGGAGGACCTGAACTAGCATTATTCTCCAAAATTTCAAATACCTTTGGGGTATATTTTAATATTCTTCACCAAAGTCTTCAGATTTGAATGAAATTCAGACCTGGGAGTACTCAGTATGAATGAAATATCTTGCTAACAATGTCTTGACTGAGATACAACACATGGGAGATGCTTCTTCTCTGGACTTTTCAGTTGCTGAAGCTCAGTTACTAATTCTGTGGCCAGAAAGGGACAAAAATAAGCACCTTTGTCTTCAAACCTTCCGAATGCTATTCCTATAACCATTTGCTCTTTTAAAATCTGTCTCCTTTTGTCTTCATAAGCACTATTTGCACAGGAGAGCTCTTCTAAGTGTTAGGCCTTAAAATAAAGTTCTTCCTGCTTTCCAGGAACCTCCCTTCATCCCATCGTTAACCAGGAATATCTAGCATATACGTATATTTATGTTGCAACCCATCAAAACAAACATAAATTTATTCAGATTTTTTTCCCCATGATGGAATATGATACTTCATACATTTAAAAATATGGACAGCATAAGCAATAAGAAATTCTGACTTAAAAAGAAATAACAGCTGTTACAGTAAGAGAATGAATCACCTAATACTCCTTTTATCATGCTTCTTTCATTACAATTCAGGCTAGACAGAAAAAAATATAGAAACTAGTCAGATTCAAATAGAAATTAATAAACTTAGTCATATTTTAAATCAACTGGAGGAAACCCTGTGAAGTCACTGACTTTTTACTGATTCTCATTTTTTCCAGCAATAGCTTTTTTTCTAATGGAAATGAATTCTGCCTGATTGCTAACTATAATGACAAGTTAATTTGCAAATACAACTATCATACCGAAAATGTTGCTAACAAGAGAATATAATACATCTGTGGATAATTATTTAGCACACACTTTACTGTTTCTTAATGTTTTAATGGGTTAGAAATGGTGATGCACTTATTTTTTAGTGGATGGCTATTTTATTATTAGTTATCTGTATCAAGCTTAATTAAGAATGCATACAGCTATCATTTTACCACATGCATATTAATCTGTTAGAATAAACCAACCAACTTTATGCTAAGCAGCACCTTTACATACATGCGCAGGTAACCCAAATGCCCTCTCTACAATACTGTGACTCTAATAATAATTTAGAGTTTAAGATCAGATGTTTAAACATTAAACATGTTTAAGATAAAAACAACCTCTAATTAAACAACCTTTTTGATGCTTTATTTTTACTAACTCTCCATTCCTGTGATAACTCTCTCAATATAATGCTCTCTTCAGATACAGAATGTAGTTCCTTTGAACTCTGAAAGAAGGTGGAACATGGAGGATATTGTTAATATTATTATTTGCTGTGCTTTATTTTGATACTCGCATAAGTTTCTTAAGTATGGTTTAAAAAGCTGGGGGAAAAAAAAATCTAATTACATCATATTGTGCTGATTACTAGTAATTGCATTACTACTTTCTTGTGCTCATAAATGCATGGCTGAGTTTTGTCTGTGGACAGTTTTATTTGTAATGGTTAACTCTCACTTCTGTGCACAGAGAAAAGTTCAAATTCCTTCTAAATTAAAGCTTCTAGGTACGATGCGAAGTATCTTACCTCTCAACTATACTAGTTATATTTGTTTATAGTTAGAAATCAGTCTTCAATAAAAAACATATACTGTTGCCTGATCATGACAATGAATCTTGAAATAAAAAGATGACAAGAATTAGCTTGCACTGGTAAGTCATCATTAGCAAGTAAGATCAAGGAACAGCTTCACTGAAAGGATCAAAATAGAAGAGTTTAGGGGCTTCAAAGGGGAAACAATATGGCTATTTAGAAATACTTTAAAAACACTAAGATCCTCCCCTTTTGATGTAGGTAAAGCTAATTTACCTGTTTGACCCAACACTATTAAGTATAAACCAAAGCATTTTGCGCCCCGTTCAACCCTGCCAAATACTAACAAATTAATAGTACGTATATCAGAAGTGAAGGGATTCTTTGTTGGAAAATGTTTCTCGTAAGTTAGCACACAAAATGGCCAAGAAGGTCCTGCACTTAAGCCTCTTTAAAGCACAGCCACTAGTAAAGCTATAACTGGGAAGAAATCTCAGACAAAAATATGAGTAACACTACGCATGATGTCCGATATGCACTTTACACCACAAAGACTGTGGAAAGTTTGTGGGGTTTTCTCTCTTAAAATTAGATTTTAGATATATCTAGATAAGTAAAAAAGTTTAACTTATTCTGGGGTTATCTAACCCAAGTTTTTAAGTCTCTTACTGTCTCTTTTTTTGTCTCTTACTGTCAAATGCAGTTTTGTGAGACAGTACATGGTAAAACATCCCTGTGATCCAGATGACTTTTGCCAGAACACACAGATAAATTTCAGTGATGATTTGTACAAAAAGTGAGTAAAATAAGGTGTACTATAGACATTGGTGCACAAATGCCTTGGAAGAAAAGCTGATTGAACCTGCCTAAAGAGAGCAGCGTAGGCTCTCCTCTGCTCTCTTGTTCAGCAGTAAACTCAGCTAAGGGAGAGGCATGGCCGTGCCCAGCTGCAGTATCTCCCTCTTAGGTGAGGCTTCTGTAGGGGACTGGGAAGGAAATAAAGAATGAAACTTAAGCATCTCCCTTTTCCAAACGGAAAATGTAAGCAGGGTTGAGGGAGGGGGAAAGGAGAGACAAAGATAGATAGATCATGGCAAATACCAGTCTGAATTCCCTCTGGCTCTGCTTCTTAATTAGGGGAGGACTAAGTGGAATATGAACAGATGGGAAACGAGCCACTCCTCACTTAGCACTGATCTGTGAGCCACAAAGCCAGAAGAGGGAGGATATCCTTCAGACATAGACAAAAAACCGCAAAACTCATCCTCCAAAAAATACAGGTTTGATGATCTAACACCACCTTTACCATCACTTACTGCTACTACATAGCACTTCCATATTGTGTCAGGAACCAGTGGCGCATGTATCCAGCTGTACAACGTTGGAGCACTAGCATTAGCAGTAAGTTAATAAAGATCACCTGCTTATACTATAGCGTTAGTGAGCATAAAACTCAAAGGAAAGAGGGTTGCAGTGCCCTGTCCCCTTCAGATTTTCTCAGCCTTCTCCAACTCCGCCACGGTGTGCCTCAGTCCTCTGGCACAATTAAAACATCTGTCAGCCACACATACCCTGTTCCACTTAACAGCTTCACCTAGCAACTCACTGCAAGTCTCCTGCTCCGAGTGTGCGTGTTCTGCCAATTCCCCATTCACTTCTCATTTGTGAAGTTTTAATCTTGTGCCTGCTGGTTTTTTGGTCTCAGGAGAAAGAAAAGGTTTTGTACTTTTAAAGTGTGAATACTTTTATGAGGTCATTTAAAGACTACGCTAAATTACTTCTGTAATTACTTATACAACTGAAGACACATTTAACATGCCAAGCTCAGAGATACCTCTACTAGATAAATTTCTCTTTCACATACGTCCCCCTCTCTCCCAAATGGTTTCCCTCTGCGAAATCACTGGCTGGAAGTCTCACTGCCCTTACATAAATCAATATAAAAAATATAATCTATATTGCACTGAGTGGCAGGCAACCGAAATACTAATCTGGTCTAAGAGGCGACAAATCACAAAGAATTTGTCCCATACCACAGAATTAATTTCTGATAAATTAATAAAAATGCAGCTTTAAATATAAATGGGTAAAAGCTACACCACTTACTAGTATTTCATTTCCCAAAGAGTTCTTGATACAAAAAGTTAATCAGCACACCTAAATTACATGTCATCATTTTACCCAAGAACGGCATATTCTTTAGCAAATCAACTGAAAGGTTATTTAGTTTTACTATAGACCCACTCTCTTCCCTCAGCATCTCTTTCCCAAACTCTCAGCAATCTGCACAGAGTTTTATTTCCTACAGTAAAAATATATTATGTAAGGAAAAAGCTTTTTTCCACAGGTGCTCTTAGGACCTGATCCATAATTCTCTGAAATTCACAGAAGCTTTTCTGGGGCCTTCAACAGAATTTCATAAACTAGAATCCAACACAACCACTACCCATCAGAAGCCATTTAATTTCACCCAGCCATTCCTAAACTGAACTGCAGTCTCTGCTTTTGGTCAAGGTACAACATCCAGAAAGGCAGTCTTGATTTTTCCAACTTCAAAAGACCAAGATTCACCCCTGTAGTTTTTCTAGTATTTAATAATTTGTATTGCTGAAAAGGTGAGTCTAATTTTGAATTTAAATTATTTCCTTTTCCGATCATTCCTACTTATTCATTCCTAAAGTATCTAGTATTGTTTTTCTGCAAGGATATTCACATACTACTCACTTCTCGATTCTAATTTTTGCAACTGCAGCAGGTCAACTCTGCCACTCCCACCACAAAGCATTCTCTATGTCCTTAAATTCCTTTGACGCCATTTTTCTGTATTTTTTCTATAACCAAATTTTTAACATCCTTTTTTAAGATGACTAGCACCAAAACTATATACAGTATTAGCTTCAGGTATAAAATAAACAGATGTTAAAAAAAGTTAGAGCTCTTTCTAGTCTTATTTTACACCTTCCAATTTATCCACCCAAGGGTGCCGTTACTCCTTCTAGTCAGGAGCTCGCACTAGTGCTAAATTCTTGTCCTCTTTGACCTCTTGTTCTTCTCAGAGCAACTACCTCCCTGAACGCAGCCCTCCCCTCTGTAGTTCTGCACTCCTTTTATCCATATAACTATTCATCTGACCATATTAAAAGGCATCTCATTTGGACAGGCTCAGAATGCCAGGTGATCAAAGTGGTTTTTGTACAAAATCCTTGCCTTTATCCCACTTCGTCGTTTGGACGGATTTTGCATCTTCTGCAAGTTTTCACTACACGAAATGTCAATTTCTCCCTGACAATTAAATTTTGATTGTTGTCCCCTATCATCTATTATTTATATAATTTTTTTTTTTTATTATAAAGCCCCACAATAACTGGCAGTTTAAAAATCAAAGTCACAAAATATCAAGCCAAATATTGTGTAAGAAGCATTCTCAAGAGTCTTGAGAAGCCAGCTAAAACACTACCTAATGCTTTATACTTTGGAAGTCTTTTTTACTTTGCACATCGGCCAATAAAAATAGCAGCCTATTGTAATTAAGCAACACTAATGATATTATTGATAATGCTAGTTACACCAACACCAGATATCAAAAAAAAGTAAACTGATTTCCAGAGAGACTTTGGTTGTTTCTAAGAGCAACAAGTTAAGCTGTTCGGAGCTATTTTTTCCAACTGAAACCATTTTGTGAGAAAACACATGGAGCAGAGCCACTGAAAAAAGCTTGCCCCCCTCCTCCATAATTGCAAGTTATATTTATAACTGGCAAAGTATTGCCCTCCTCTTCAAAGACAATCTGCTGGTGAGGCTCTTCCTCCTCTGCCCACTTTGCTTAAAATGTTCACAGCACGGATATTTATCTCCACAGTGGGAGGCCAAGGATTAGCCACAGTCTCCAAGAGGGTGGAGAGATTTAAAGGTCAATTTAATTAGCTCATTCTAATCTTTTACACGTCTAATGTAAATGTCATTGTTTTCTAACTGCTACTTTAGCAGACAAGATTATATTTTAGAAACTTTGAACATGCAAACTATGTGTTGGATGTAATACAAGTACTTCATGTAACTAATCTAAAAAGGGAGCCTAATAAAAATTGTCATTGAGTCAGAGCTTTTCCTAAAAAAGAGAAAAAGGGCAATACGAAAATTCTAGTGATAAAGCATGGAGAGCTTTAGAAGAACAGTAATCTTTCAAACTGACTGGCTTAACAGCTTCTCATTGATTTAAATCTTTCCCATTTTGCGAATGTCTGGACAAAGGCAAACAACGGTTTCTGGTACTGTGATCTCATCCGCAAGTCGTGGAATGCTAAAATGAGATTCACAAGCCCAACGTACCCTAAAGACAAATCAGATCACATCCCAGGCTATTTAAGAGTGCCTCTGGGCAAGCTTTGCATGAACGAATAGGCAAAAACAAGCGCACAGATGATGCTCTGTGATGACTGAAATCGTAGGTCAGTGGAAAAGCCTGGCAGTGGTTCATCGCTGTTAGAGAATTACATACACATGGTCTGGCTCTTCTTCTGTGACAGCAGTTACAGTGGTGCTGCCTGGCCCACGCACAGCTTCTCATGAAGACAAGCTTGCAGCACCCCCGAACCTTTTTCCTTTTTACAAGATCTCAAGAATGATGGATATGGATGAATTAGACCTGGATTACTGAGTAAGAAGCATATCAGAGAGACACAGTGTCATACAACTGGACATAGATGCTCCAAGTTTTTTTGCTGTAATTTGAAACAAGCAGCCCACTTCTGGGATGGTGTTCAGGACAGCGTTTTGCCAGCAATTTCTAGAGAGAAGAAAGGCAAAGCACTAGTATTTTTATGTAACAACAGAAGCACCAAACCCAGAGATGTCTGGTTTCGTCGTATGGGAAGGGTAGGGAAGACTTTGGGGTTTACTTTGTATGCTGGCACCGTGCATTCTACCATTGTCATTGAGCAGGTTCATGTCTGGAAACACTGATGAGGAAACACGATCAGGAAACACTGGCATGTGTTTAAGAAGTCTGACGTGTAGCAAAGCATACCTGACCGGTAACATACGCTATAAGCACATTCAGGGGTGTGACCTCCCCTTGTCTTTGGCAGCTGTATGGACAATACTGCACAATGATTTCTTGCCAGCTCAAAAGCAGGGCTCTCAAAAGACCTATGGTGAATGGGGCCTCCAAAAGACAAAACCAGACCACCACTGGTCCTGTGGTGCACCTGTCAGAAATATCAAGTCCCTTCTATGATCTCGTTAATATGTAGCTGTACACTGTCCTGGTTTCGGCTGGGATAGGGTTAAATTTCTTCCTAGTGCTGTGTTTTGGATTTAGTATGAGGAGAATGTTGATAACACACTGATGTTTTCAGTTGTTGCTAAGTGCCCTCCTAGTCCAAGGACAGCTCCCGTGCCTACTGACTGAGCTAGGTACACAAGATGGGAGGGAACATAATCAGGACAGCCAGCCCAGCTGGCTAATGGGGTATTCCATACCATGTGACGTCACGCTCAGTATATGAAGGGTAGGCGTGATCCAGGAAGTACCGATCGCTACTTGGTTATCGGTCAGCGCGGGTGGTGAGCAATTGCATTGTGCATCACTCATTTTGTATATTCTATCATTATCATTATTATTCTCCCTTTTTCTGTTCTATTAAACTGTCCTCATCTCAACCCACGAGTTTTTCTCACTCTTCCCCTTCCGATTCTCTCCCCGTCCCACTGGGGGAGGCGGGGGGAGTGAGTGAGCGGCTGCGTGGTATTTGGCTGCCTGCCAGGTTAAACCACGACATACACTCTCAACATTTATTAGCAAATTGTATTCAGGGAGTGATTACTGTGGTGAAAGACATTAAAAAAAAGAAAGGTGAAACACCAGCTTTTTCGTTTTTTGCACTGAGCTACCCTTGCAGGAGAAAGATTATGGGTTCCTTGACTTGGTCGAATGAGAGTTTAATGAATAAAACATGTGATTCTTTCCTAAATCAAGTTATCCTGTTGAGACTGTAGGTCTGGATTTAGAGCTGTCAGCTTAAGGCATGCACTTGCTTTGGGAAGAGTTAGGGCTCTTTTTCTGGGAGCTTCTCTCCTTCAGCCCTGCAAAGCTTGGCTTGATGCCTCACTTTCAATGGCTATCTCCGTCAGAGCTCAGGGAGCACCTATCAGCTCATTGTTTTGATCTTGCCAGCACATGCTAAATTACTTTTTTCTAGCTTGAATACCCAATTGTGAATGACACTTAGTTTAGGCAAGGAACTGCTGAAAGCAAGGCAAATTAAATGTTTTCTCTAGGGAAGACCAAGAGAAACCAGAGGTTTCTAAGGTTAAGTCGCACAGTCCCTAAATTCTTATTTGGGCTCACACTTAAGGTACCAAATCCTAGAACATAATATTCAGATTGCAAACTTCATTTTTTACATGCTGGAAAGACGACAACACCACAGTTTTTGTTAGTACAGCTGGCTCAACACCCTACCACCACTACTGTCTATGCCTGTGTCAAACAAGACGTCAGCAGTTCTGAACGTCTTGGTGCCAATGTCCATCCGGGATCCACAAACTGTATACTCTGCTACAGGTACCTCTCTCAGGTACCTGACAGATGAGCTCAAAACTTTTCATGCACTGGTAGACTTACCATGCTAAAATGACCAGCACAGGAATTTTCTTTTCAAGACAGTTCTTGCTTCCAGGATTTTTTTTGTGCATTTTATTAAACATTCAATGAAAAGATCATGTCTAAGGAAGAAGATCCAACTCCTAACGTAGTTGTTGCTGAGATATTTATTGCTGACCTTGTTGTCTGCAGTTTGATGCTAGAGGTGGCTTGTTCCTTCCCAAACCAAGGGCCAATAAATGGAGGCATGAATTTCAGTGCAGAAGCACCAGCAGAGTTCTGATTAATATTTGTTTGTCTGAAGAAACATATCACCTTAGACTGTAAAATAGTTTTTAAGCTAATATGATGTCTTAGGATTGGATAAGGCACACAAAATGAGCAAAAATACTCACAGGGTGACAAGAATTTTGGTGATCTGAAGTTCAGATATTTAAAAAGAAAATATTAAAGGCTGACTTCTGAAAAATGAACCTAGAATTTGCATTATTTACCTGATGCCATATTAGAGTCTGAACTATAAATCCCTCTGTATAGAAAGCTGCGAGAGATATCCAAATGTAAGGAGACACCCATATCAGGAGAAGTGAAAGATACTGAGTTCATATGGTTTGTGTATTGGGTTTGCACGGCAAGGTTTTGGTAGCGGGGGGCTGCAGGGATGGCTTCTGTGAGAAGCTGCCAGAAGCTTCCCCACGTCCGCCAGAGCCAATGCCAGCCGCCTCCAAGACAGACCCGCCGCTGGCCAAGGCCGAGCCCATCAGCGACGGTGGTGGTGCCTCTGTGATAGAGGGGAAAAAAAACCAACTGCACAACTGCAGCCAAAGGGAGGAGTGAGAATATGTGAGAGAAACAACTCTGCAGACACCAAGGTCAGTGAAGAAGGAGGCGGGGGGGAGGCGGGGGGGGATGCTCCAGGAGCTGGAGCAGAGATTCCCCTGCAGCCCGTGGTGAAGACCATGGTGAGGCAGGCTGTCCCCCTGCAGCCCATGGAGGTCCATGGTGGAGCAGATATCCACCTGCAGCACGTGGAGGACCCCATGCTGGAGCAGGTGGATGCGCCCAAAGGAGGCTGTGACCCCATGGGAAGCCCACGCTGGAGCAGGCTCCTGGCAGGACCTGTGGAGAGAGGGGCCCATGCTGGAGCAGGTTTGCTGGCAGGACTTGTGACCACTGGAGCAGTCTGTTCCTGAAGGACTGCACCCCGTGGAAAGGACCCACACTGGAGCAGTTTGTGAAGAACTGCAGCCTGTGGGAAGGACCCACGTTCGAGAAATTCGTAGAGGACTGTCTCCTGTGGGAGGGACCCCACGCTGGAGAAGGGGAAGAGTGTGAGGAGTCCTCCCCTGAGGAGGAAGGAGCAGCAGAGACAACGTATGGTGAACTGACCACAACCCCCATTCCCCGTCCCCCTGCGCCACTGGCGGGGAGGAGGTAGAGAAATTGGGAGTGAAGTTGAGCCCGGGAAGAAGAGAGGGGTAGGGGAAGGTGTTTTTAAGATTTGTTCTTGTATCTCATTATCCTACTCTGATTTGATTGGCAATAAATTAAATTAATTTTCCCCAAGTCAAGTCTGTTGTGCCCGTGATGGCAATTGGCAATTGATCTCTCCCTGTCCTTATCTTGACCCACGAGCATTTTGTTATATTTTCTCTCCCCTGTCCAGCTGAGGAGGGGAATGACAGAGCAGCTTTGGTGGGCACCTGGCATCCAGCCAGGGTCAAGCCACCACAGTTTGTTATTAGGGAAATTGCTTAAAAGCAGGAATTCTCAATCTTCATTTTAGATTTCAATCTTTTACATGGAAAAATGCACATAGAGAAATAATCAGCATCTCTAAATTAAAAAGAACTTATAGACCATCTGCTAAAAGTTCTTTTTGAATTCTTTGCCCTCTACAGAGAACCTCTACAAACTGCTCCTGCAGACAGGCAAAGTCAGATCTGAGCATGTCTCCTATTACACCAAATACTAAAACTTTAAGGAAAATCAGTTGTGCTCTCTCCCATCCCCAGTAGAAGGCTCATTAGGTACACTGGGACACGGGTGCCCTCTGGTAAGAGCAATTCTATTTTATTGGGCAAGAACCCAGTCTCCCTCTTTTGTCTAGCAGAATCCAGATGTGGGATTCAGCAATAACTTTAAGCAAGAACAGATGTGTTGGAGCATAGTAAAGTATGTCTCCCTTTCCAGAGCAACAGCAGCAGAAGCATTTGTAACTGTAGTAGATCCTATTTTTCTAGAGTTTGTTGGGGGAGGGGTGTTAAGTTAGCTGCTTGCCTGTTAATCTCTCATAATTTTGCAGTTTACAGAAGCTATTCCTGTAATTCTTCAGACAGAATTGTACTCTTGGATTTTGTAAGGTAAGAAATTATGTCAACCAAGTTGAAAAGAAACTCCAAAGTTACCAGAGCTACCCCTCATATTTTGGAAAAAAGAGGCCTTTCTGTAGAATGGGGGAATGCAGAAATTAAAAATCAGTTTAGGACTGTAGTGAGGGATATACTTTACTACATCTATTTTCTAATCCCTTTTTTTTCTCTTTTCTGCTAGGAAGTCTCAACTATTTTCCTGTCAATTTTAGGAGGATCTTAAAAGAGTTAGGAATTTTTTTTCAATGAAATAGAAGACACTAAAAAAATACAAGATCAAGATAAATTACCCTATCAAAGCAAAATTTGTCATTATTTAATGCTCTGGGTTGTGGAATTACTTTGACACTTTTAAAAATTATCTCCAATCTGAGATCCATATGTACTTACTTGTAACATCCAACAGCACAAAACATAGCAATAATCTCTTTCCCTTTGATAATTTACAGTCTATATAAGTGGGTTTTCCATTATTGAAATGCAATTTTTATTCATACTGACTAATCATCACCTGTGTTCCCCCTTCTAAGAAAAAAACAGACCATTTTTTAATTTGATGCAATAAATATCTTAGTAATATGGGATCACCGAGAAGGAAGATTGGGGTCTAATAAAAGATTTTTTTGACATAAGAACAAAGTTTCTTAACCTAGACTGAATACTTAATTTGTCATAACACGTTTCTATAGGCAACCTTTGAATAAAACTCAAGGTTTAACTAACTTCATACTACATTTTCCACATTGCTGTCCATAATAAAGAATGAATCACCAAAAAAACCCACTCAGTATTGGCAACCACACATGTATCTCCACGAAACTTTAATCCTAGTTCAGTGCTAATCAAAACGTCTCTTGGAGATGCCCAACCAAGACAGATAGATGCAGGACAGATTATCAAAGATACCTCAAAAAAAGGAGTTGGTTTTCATCATGTAAAGGGAGGGAGTCCATTACAGGAATTCTAATTACCATTACTAGATACGGCTTCCCGTAAGGCATGAACCATATACAATTTAAGGAATTCCCCCAACTCTGAAGTCGGATGCTTGTAGGAAAAAACCTGTAGTTCATGAGATTTAAATCTTTCTTCAGGGATAAAAGAAGATGTCTGTAAGAGGAGATCCCTATATTAACAATTCCATATGTGAACTAAGCCTATGTGTTAAGCAGACCACAAAATTACTGTACAAAGTGAGTAACACAATATCAAGAATTAAAATTAGCATAGTCCAGTAATTAGAGCGTACACTACCAAATTCTTTTCAAGAGGTAGGGGATTTTGTAGTCTTTCCTTATGAGTAAGCACTATCTGCCCTCTGGAATACTCATCAAGGATATCTGCAGAACATTCTGAAAACAAAAACATCTAAAATGAATGTTCTTCCTGATTTAAACTGATGTGTCTGACTAATGAACAAGGTAATTGGGTTTATTTATCTAAGCCAATCCTATCTTGCTCAATAATGGGAATGACATTGTTCACAATTGATTAGGACTCCCTTCCTGAAAATCATTATATAAGAAAAACTATCGAGAAAATTATTTGCTGTCTCTTCCTTAAGCTTTCCCTCAGTTCAATACTGCACAGGCTTCTTCCAATTCATGTTTGGCTCTGAGTATAAGACAATCATTTTAACCAATATTCATTGGAATAACTTCCTTGAAGACAAAGATTATCTGAAAAAAAAGTATATATAGTGAGTCTCCCTTTGTCAAATTAGATTCCCTTTTTAAATCACAGAAAACATAACATTAAAATGAAAGCAACTTCTACTTTTAATAGGGATAATCTCTATCTTACACATGGGGTGACTTGAATTTTCATTTATGTGTATTTCTGTAAAAATAATTTAATTTTAAAAGTGTGTTCAAAATACATTATGACTTTGAGCATTTAAAAAAAAAAAAATTATCAGAACAGTCCAGTACAATAAGAATTCAGAGTGATAAACTGCTTGGATTGACGAAAAAAAGAATAGTGAATGCAGACATTGCCTTCCCTTGGGTCAAAATTAATATTAACTATCTTCTGGTTTTTGCTAAATATACTTGAAATACTAAATAGCATTGAAGAATTTTCTTCTAACTACTACGTAGTTGTAGTCAAAAACCAGGATGTGGTTGCATTTTCTTTTTTTGGATTGTTGTTTGGGTACATTGTCAAAAAACACAAAACACATAGCTACAAGTATTTTTGTTTTTAATTTGAAAATACGGACCATTTTATTTATTGACAATCCTTTAGCATTGTTTTATCACTGTTATCATTAATAAATCCAAACAGCAGTATAACATAGTAACAACAGGAATTTATGTTGTAGAACAGTACTGGAGATGGAAACATTTCACAGTGCTGTGGAATCCAACATTTTTGATTATGCTAAATTTGCCAGTTTTAACTAATGACAGCATCTTGTCTTCTAATGTACTTACTGAAATATAACTTTGATTGCCTAGCAATGTCATCACCCCGTCTTCTAAAAGATACCAAACATGAGCTGACACCATAATTTTAAGTTTAGCAGCAATCTTCCTCTTTGATACACTGATCCTTTTCCTTTGTCAAGAAAAAGGAAATCTTCATATAAAGGGATCAAATAATTTCCCAAACAATAGGATCCTCTTTGGTCCATCAGGAAAATTGAACCAGGAATGCAATCTGATATAACTGTTTTAACTGTTGGCCTGAGTCTTGGTGTATTTCTCCTTAAACAGTTCTTCAGTAAACAGGATAATGAAAAATTATGCGATAGGATCACAGCAGCTCTACCAAAAGAAACCAACCCAACCCTCTTCTCCACCTACTGGCAAAATGTCTTACCAAAGCTACAGTGGCCGTATATTGAGATCCATAACCTAATCTCCATCTACACTCCTGCAAGCACGTTTTAACCCATCTATGCATTTTTAACACATTGCTTGATATTGAAAAGGGGAAAATTGGTAAAGGGGGTAGTTGAAGGACTTAGATGTAGATTTCAGCTGCAGTATTCAGACTGCTCGATGTAGCAAGAACAGGAGTGTTAGGACAAACACATTTTGTACAATTGGTTTAGCTACTTGAAACCATTTATTAAATATCTTCTCCTAATATATCTTACTGACAGGCTACAAATACAATTGCAGGCCACATCAAAATAGTTTAAAAGAGCAAGAGAGCACAACAGGAAGCGGCGCTGGGTTACACAGCAAGTGCTCTTTTGGATAGGACATCCCGCAGCGTGACTGCAGAAGGAATTATCCCTGTGACTGAAATAGTGTGCATTAGGAACAGTTAATGGAAAAGGGAATGTCAGTGAGTATTGGCAAATCAGACTGAAGCAGAGTTCAAGAACTTTCTTTTGCAAAGACAGAAAGAAGCTTTGACTGCAAGGAACAATACTGCCAAATCTAGAGAAATTTGTTTTGCTTTATCTGCTCTTCATAAGCTATTTGTTTCCAGATCCTTTTAACAACGGGAAAAGGAGACATAATGAAGCAGTATGAAGTTGGCAGGCCACAGGTCACTCTTTTTTAAACAAAAAGAGTGTGAAGAAAAAAATGAAAAGCTTTTTGAAGATGTGGTTTCTGAAACCACATCTCACATAGACACATCATTGAAGCAACTGTTATCTAAGTGACCCAGCTGAATATAGCATCTCTTGTCAGTAGCGTCCAGACGTTATTTTTTCCTCCTATTGCAGGAGGTATCACTTCTCAGTTTTAATAACATGGCTTATGACTGGGAGGTACTCTAACAGGAAACAAGGAGGACTAAAGATACAAGAAGGGTAGGAACCAGAAGACAGCTAGAGCAAGCAAAGAGGTAAACAGAAATATTCTGCTTGCAGGTGGGGGAAGGAGCAGAAAGAATGTCTTCTTTTTCTCTTAGTTTTCCTCCAACTTATACAGAAATAAAAGAATTTTTCTTCAGCACATCAGCCTGTTTGTTCACATCTGCAGCACTACTGACCTTTAATATCTGTATACATCACCAGTTTAGGTGTTTTGAAAGCGAACTTACCTGAAAGTCTTGATCATCAATTCCAAACCTCTCTCTTAGATTACGGAAAACCATTGGACAATATTCCTTAAATTTGAAATGACTTGGCATGTTTTCTCTGAAAGAACAGAAAACCAAATCAGCTTCATTCACCTGCATATGCAATAAGTAACTACAGTGTTCTGTCTCAACTCTGTTCGTACAAAGCAGAGGATAAGGAGATCTATAATCTCTCTTCTAATGCTTTCTTTTATTCAATGAGATTTGGTCTCACCATGTTCTTTTCTTTTTCTTTACAATGTTTAATAAATTATACATATTTGTCTCTAACAAGCTACAACACAACTGGATGAAATAAACACAAACTATATTTTAATTATTTTGGAACCTGGACTCAAAAGCAGAAAAGGATGTTTTCCCATTCGCCCTAAAATTACTTCAAAGGTGAAACCTTAGATCGGATTACACAAGAATTACTATACCATCTGTGACACCAGAAAGTACTGACAGTGCCAAAGCTTCAAGAAAATTGGACTCGTTCAGTACAGGGCTAATTTTAATATCCTGGTGTTAATTTCAGACTTATACGTGAAAAAAGTTATTTTGATCTTTGCCACAGAACAGAAGACCCAAAGTAGCAGAATTTTTCCTTTTTCCAAATATATTCTTGAATAAAATTCAGGTTATACACAAAACAGCATTAACAGTTTTGTATGTCTGAACATACTGTTCATGGAGCATTTTATTTTCAAGAGACGTAGATATTACATGAAATGATCTTAATACTTTTGGAGCTTCTATATGATTAGTATGATTTCGTATTATGGATTATAAAAAGCTGCACATTATTCAGGTTTGATATACGCTTTAAATTCTCATTCTTGTTCAAACATTTCATTTAATAAAAAGTACATGCACATAAATTTATCTTTTTAAAAATACCCAAATAAATGCTTATATCAGCCATAAATAATCACACCAAGAAAAGATCACCTTCGGTATGTAAGATACTCATAAGGCAATAATAAACCATATGGAGGAAAAATACTACCCAGCAGCCCCTGCAGTCGCTTTTCAGAACAGCACAGATGGTTATGTTTATCGCAGGATTAACTTAATCATCAAAACTTCAGTCCATCAACCGAAAAATAGCAGAGTTCATAGTACTTCATAAAAATATCACTGCCACTATCCACTTCTACAAAGAATTGTTACTTGTACTTACTTGTTGAAAAGGTGATTGTCCACCTTTATCTTTGAGTACGCTTTGAAATCATCTGGCATCAACATAACGGGGATTTGAACATGGCTCAGTTCATTGATCTAGAGAAAACAGAACATATTTAGTTGCTGATGTCTTTGCAAAGATGCTGCATATGTCTTAATTATGAAAATGTTATTCAGTCTACTATTTCTTGTGTATATGTTCTGGGAGCGAATGTAAGTAAAAGAAGAACGCAAAAAGCAGATTTATTCTTTCCAGAATAAACGCAATCACAAGATAGACACTTTGGAAAAGAAGAAACAGCATTCCATATTTATACTCGTTTCAGAAAAAAAAGTGCTTCAAAGCACATCTGGAGTGTACTTTTTATGGCAGGTCAATGAGGATGCCAGCAAAATGGTCTTTTATCCCAACACACTGTTCTTGTTTCATCAGCTGAGCTATGCTCTACTAAGGTAACTCAAATTCTGTATTTCAAACAACTATTTACCTTTGTAGCTTACGAACTAGTCTTACATGTCTGTGTCTTGAACTATACAGAAAAATAAAATGAAATTTTGCTTACATGTGAATGCACACACTTTGGGCTCAATAAGCAGAGGCTTGTTTCTTCTAGTAGTGCAGACCTCAGCAGGGTTTTCGCAAGTCACAGTATTCAGGCACTTTTTTGATTGTTCCAGTCGGACAAACTATTTAAATAGCTAAATTTTTGCTTAGAAATAGGTGCAGAAGTAAGTTCTAAGGTTGTCCTTATTTTGTTATATTTATAGGGACCATCTATTCTTTCTAGTTTTGAAATAAATACCGTCAGTCTTCTCAAGATAAGGATTTTTCATAGATATTTGAAATATCTGTGGCCACATCTTTATGATAAAATGTAGACAACTTTACTGTTACCTAGTTTGTAGGCACGTTTTTATTATTGCATATATTAATCTACCCTTACTTTAGTAAATTTTAACTAAAACATGATAAACATAAGAGAGAATTGTGAGCTTGCAACGGTGCTTTCAAATCACGAATGAGATACCCATTACAACAACAGTCACCAAATACCTATGACATACATTTTACCTATGTTCTTACAGTGCTCTACACCCTGGTCACACAACTCAATTTACCCGGTCAAATATTTTTGCTCATGCGGAGCACATTTTGCTTCAGCAGTTTGCTACAGCAGTTTAGGGGGAAAACCCACTCTATTTGAATACAAATGCACGGTAGGAGTGGATATAGCTATACAGGGGTGATCCTCTGCTCTTAGCATTGCTTACCCAACACTCTTTTCCAACTAGGAATCTGTTAGTTGCCTGTAAATACTATCCTGCTTAAGAGAGGCTTTTGGAGAAACCTTCACTGAAGCAGCTATAGGTTATAAATGCTAGAGGAAAAAATGCACTCACTGCAAGTATGACCTTTTGCAGAATTGAAGTTAAACAAAATAAGAAAACAATGAGGAGACTTTTAGCTCTTAAACAGAGAAAAGCAACAAACGCAAGCAGGCAGGTCAGGCAGCCTCATCACTTTTTAGTGCTCTCAAGTCCCAGTAATGTTCCTGCCATGTCTCATTTTTATTATTCAGACCCCTGCAGCCGACATGAAAACTAATAAAATCTGTTGAATTACATTTACGGAATGCTTCTTTGGAAAGCCCTGAAAAGCTCTAGATAGTGGCATAGCAATTATATAGCAGAGCAGAGAAAAGACATAGAAAGATCATAGAATCATTTAGGTTGGAAAAGACCTTTAAGATCATCAAGTCCAACCGTAAACCTAGCACTGCCAAGTCCACCATTAACCATGTCCCTAAGCACCACGTCTACAGGTCTTTGAAATACCTCCAGGGACGGTGACTTAACCACCTCCCTGGGCAGCCTGTTCAAACGCTTGACAACCCTTTCGGTGAAGAAATTTTTCCTAATATCCAACCCAAACCTCCCCTGGCACAACTTGAGGTCTATCGCTAGTTACTTGGGAGAAGAGACCAACACCCACGGCACTACAACCTCCTTTCAGGTAGTTGTAGAGCACGATGAGGTCTCCCCTGAGCCTCCACTTCTCCAGATTAAACAGTCCCAGTTCCCTCAGCCGCTCCTCACAAGACTTGTGCTCCAGGCCCTTCACCAGCTTCGTTGCCCTTCTCTGGACACGCTCCAGCACCTCAATGTCCTTCTTGTAGTGAGGGGCCCAAAACTGAACACAGTGTTTGAGGTGCGGCCTCACCAGTGCCGAGTACAGGGGCACGATCACCTCCCTACTCCTGCTGGCCACACTATTTCTGATACAGGCCAGGATGCCATTGGCCTTCTTGGCCACCTGGGCACATTGTCGGCTCATGTTCAGCCGGCTGTCAACCAGCACCCCCAGGTCATTTTCCTCCGGGCAGCTTTCCAGCCACTCTTCCCCAAGCCTGTAGCGTTGCATGGGGTTGTTGTGACCCAAGGGCAGGACCCGGCACTTGGCCTTGTTGAACCTCATACAGTTGGCCTCGGCCCATCGATCCAGCCTGTCCAGGTCCCTCTGCAGAGCCTTCCTACCCTCCAGCAGATCAATGCTCCCGCCCAGCTTGGTGTCATCTGCAAACTGACTGAGGGAGCACTCGATCCCCTCATCCAGATCGTTGATAAAGATATTGAACAGGACCGGCCCCAGAACTGAGCCCTGGGGAACACCGCTCGTGACCGGCCGCCAACTGGATTTAACTCCGTTGACCACAACTCTCTGGGCTAGGCCGTCCAGCCAGGTTTTTGCCCAGTGAAGAGTGCACCTGTCTAGGCCATGAGCCGCCAGCTTCTCTAGGAGAATGCTGTGGGAGACAGTGTCAAAGGCCTTACTGAAGTCCGGGTAGACCACATCCACAGCCTTTCCCTCATCCACTAGGCGGGTCACCTGGTCATAGAAGGAGATCAGGTTGGTCAAGCAGGACCTGCCTTCCATGAACCCGTGCTGGCTGGGCCTGATCCCCTGGTTGTCCTGGACATGGCTTGTGAGCGCCCTCAAGACGAACCGCTCCATAATCTTCCCCGGCACCGAAGTCAGGCTGACCGGCCTGTAGTTCCCCGGATCCTCCTTCCGGCCCTTCTTGTAGATGGGCGTCACATTGGCAAGCCTCCAGTTGTCCACTTCTGCCAGCTCCCCCAGTACCCTTGGGTGGATCTCATCCTGCCCCATAGACTTATGTTTGTCTAAGTGGTGTTGCTAACCATTTCCCCTTGGATTATGGGGGCTGTATTCTGCTCCCCATCTTCCAGCTCAGGGAGCTGGGTACTCAGAGAACAACTGGTCTTACTACTAAAGACTGGGGCAAAGAAGGCATTATGTAACTCAGCCTTTTCCTCATCCTTTGTCACTGTTTCCCCCCACATCCAATAAAGGATGGAGATTCTCCTTAGCCCTGCTTTTGTTGCTAGTGTATTTTTTGTTGTGTTTTACAGCAGTAGCCAGGTTAATTTCTAGTTTGGCTTTGGCCCTTCTAATTTTCTCCCTGCATAACCTCACGACATCCTTCTAGTCCTCCTGAGTTGCCTGCCTCTTCTTCCAAAGGTCATAATCTCTCCTTTTTTTCCTGAGTTCTCTGTTCAGCCAGGCCGGTGGTCTTTCCCACCAGCTCGTCTTTCGGCACATAGGGACGGTCTGCTCCTGTGCCTTTAAGATTTCCTTGTTGAAGAACTTCCAGCCTTCCTGGACTCCTTTGCCCTTCAGGACTGCTTCCCAAGGGACTCTGTCAACCAGTCTCCTAAACAGGCCAAAGTCTGCCCTCCGGAAGTCCAAGGCAGCAGTTCTGCTGACCCCCCTCCTTACTTCTCCAAGAATCGAAAACTATCATTTTGTGAGCGCTGTGCCCAAGACAGCCTCCAATCGTCCCATCACCCAACAAGTCCTTCTCTGTTTGCACACAACAGGTCCAGCAGGTCGCCTTCCCTAGTCGGCTCACTCACCAGCTGTGTCAGGAAGTTATCTTCCACGTACTCCAGGAACCTCCTAGACTGTCTCCTCTCTAATGTATTGTACTGTATGGTATTTCCAGCAGACATCTGGTAAGTCCCCCACGAGAACAAGGGCTAGCGATTGTGAGACTTCTCCCAGCTGCTTGTAGAATATTTCATCTGCCTCTTCATCCTGGTTGGGTGATCTATAACAGACTCCCACCATGATATCTGCCTTCCCTGATTCTTACCTATAAACACTCAACCCTATCATCACCATCATTAATCTTTAGACAACCAAAACACTCCCTAAAATACAAGGCTACCCCACCGCCTCTCCTTCCTTACCTATCCCTTCTGAAGAGTTTATCCATTGCAGCACTCCAGTTGTGCAAGTCATCCCACCATGTTTGCGTGATGGCAACTATATCATAGTTTTCCTGCGGCACAGTGGCTTCCAGCTCCTCCTGTTTGTTGCCCATGCTGCATGCATTGGTGTAGATGCACTTCAGTTGGGCTATTGATCCCGCCACCTTTTTGGGGAAAGAAACCCTAATTCCTATGTGACCATTCTCAGGCGCTTCCGTGGTTTCTAACACATCCATAACACTTGCATCTTTGCTGCCGCATGGATCTCCATCTCCTACCTCCACTGAGACGGCAGACTGAAGGACCTCGCTAGCACACCGTCCCTCAAACATTGGCGTGCCGCCCCCAGGCTTACCTCTAGCAAACCTGGTTTTATCCCTTTCCCCTTTCAAATCTAGTTTAAAGCTCTTTCAATGAGCCCCGCTAACTCCTGTGCAAAGCTCCTTTCCCCCCTTTGAGACAGGTGTACCCCGTCTGTCACCAGCAGGCCTGGTGTCATGCAGACCGACCCACGATTAAAAAACCCAAAATTCTGCCCGTGATACCAGGCTCGGAGCCAGGTATTGATCTGCTGGCTCTTCCTGTTTCTTCCCTCATCACTCCCTGCAACTGGAAGGATAGAGGAGAACACTACTTGTGCTCCTGATCCCCTAACCAGTCGTTCCACGGCCCTGAAGTCTCTCTTGATTGCCCTCGGACTTCTTGTTGCAACTTCATCACTGCCTATCTAAAAAATAAATAATGGATAGTAATCTGAGGGCTGTACCAGGGTAGGAAGCTTTCTCTTCACGTCTTTAACCCGGGCCCAGGGAGGCAGCAGACTTCTCTAAGAAGTGGGTCTGGTCTGCATATTGGGCCTTCTGTTCCCTTCAGAAGGGAGTCTCCTATGACAGTGACCCATCTTTTTTTCTATATGGAAGCAGTTTTGACGCAGGGCGTAGGCCGACTTAACCTCAGCGACACCTCCAACCTGGGTGAACCATCGTCCTTGTCATTGTTTGGTTCCACTTGCAGAGCCTTGTACCTATTGTGCAAGGGCACCTTGGAAGGTGGGGCAGTCACAGAGGAGACGCGCTTGCTGCCCCGGGCAGGAACTTGTTGCCATTGCCCCCTATCCCTTAAGTCACTGTGTTCAGCCAGGCAGAGAGAGAGGATAGGGATCCTCCGTATCATGCGTCCTGTGTGCCTGTTGAGCCTGTCTCAAGGAAGGTAGGGTGCCATTCCAGTAGTCTATCACTCTCTCGCTCTCCCTGATACTCCTCAACCGCCTCACCTCCTCCCGGAGCTCCCTCACTAAGCAGAAGAGTTCCGCTCACTATTGCCATCCAGTACTGGCATACGAGCAGGGCACAGCCTGCAGCCTGGCACCTGAGATGTTTGGGATGGGCTGAACGTGCTCTGCTCCTTGGAGTTGTAGGGAGAATGCTCTTTCCTCCTTCCAAAGGGAGAGAAAGAAGAAACTCCAGTAAATTTTTGAAAACACAGCTGTACAAACCTAATAAATCATGCTGACACCTCATTAAATACAACATAAAATAACAAAATGTTGATAGAAAATCATTACATCTAACATACATGCTCTTTACTACAGTTGATATTGCTGTACATCAATCTCACCCTGAAACCACAGGGTAGGTTCATGAGTCTGCAGAACTAGTCTAGCTGTTGTACAAATAAAACTAGAGACAAGCAGATATATATGCAGAGATATGAAACTTTAGATTTGCTTATACAGAATTACCTACTCTCTTAGACTGCCAGATTATACAACAAATTTCACGCTTGAAAGAGGGATAACAGAGACCTACATTGATGCATTTCCATCCTAGCCAAAAGTAATCCCAAGAATATCTTCCATTGAATACTGTCAATAATGCTGAATTCACACATCTTCAAATGACCCATCTACAATTTGCAAGTTTGCTTGAAAATTTGAATTTTGGATTACCAAAATTGCATTGATCAAATTTTCACATGCATTCACTTTCTTAATTTACTGATGTAAAGTCTCCCAAATACACCTATAGATTTGCTTTCACGCTGTGAATGTTTAAATTTGTGCTATGACGACACATTTTTAATTGTGCCTGTAGGCCTTACAAATGTCATCTGCATAGTGGAACACAGCCAAATGTGCTCTTATTCGCATACTTTAGGGAATCTTTTAGTCTAAACAAAAATTCCAAAATAAATTCTCCCAGGAAGTTCCCTACATGATATGAATGTGTACACACACACACACACACACACACACACACATCATCCCCATCAAATCAGGCAAAAAATGCAGGCTAACAGAGGGGTTTTGGTTTGGGTTTTTTTGGGGGCGGAGAGAGGGGAGGGTTGGGGTTTTTTTGGAGGGGGTGGATGTGGGTTTGAGATTCATTCAAGTCCGAGGTATGTAAAAGCAATTTCTCTAATATTTTAGGGAATTCCTCTCTAGCAGGACAGGGAAAAAAAAGCAGGTGATGAACACACAGTAGAAATGACCTTTGGTATAGCACACCAGCTGAGTAATGGCATGTCCCAGCGGCACAGGCCATTAATTAATTTAAACCTTTCAAGTATAAGGTCTGGTTCTTCGTGCAACAGTACATTTTTTGGATACATTTGATGAGGCCAGAGTGGAAAGCGCACACAAGACAGAAAGGAATACCCATGTCATTAGATCTTGGTGGAAACTGGAACCACACTGCGGGGGGAAGGGAGAAGAAACAATATCCAAAACTCCCCCACAAACAGCTCTTGAAAAGCTAAAAGAAAAGGGAAAGGTCAGAGGGATCAATTCTCCACTTTGCCATCACCGTGTAAAGAAACATCTTTCAGATGTGACTAAATGTGAAACACAAAGAAGACATTTTGAGCCTTCCAACTCATCTCAGATGAAAATTTTGCTTCTTTTTCTCTGTGTTTGAAAGTCAAGCATGACACAAAATTTTAAGTAAGATGCATGTGATACCTTTGCCAAGTATTATGTGCATCTCTTCACATTACCCGTTAAATACAGCTAGCTCCCTTAGCAATAGCAAATGAAATGTGACTGTGAGGATGAAAGTTCAGTATTCCCAATTACAATGAACGGTGTTACATAGCTGTAATAATTACATAAGAAATAAGAAATATTCATTTTCCTCTAAGGAGTACTTCTGAATGTAACAAAATCATAAGCAAGAAATAATTTCCCACAAGAGAGAATCACGACGCATAAATGAAGCAGAAAGAGCTCACTGGACAGAGGACTGACTTGTTGCTGAGGACTCAGGATCAAACATTCATTTAATTACAATTACTTTTAAGAGAACACACATTTATAGCATCTCTACAACAAACACCATGTGCATCATACCAAGAAAGAAAGCTTTTTTAGTCCTGCAACCTACATCCTTTAGCTGCCCTGATTTGTTGTTGCCAATACAAAATTTTGCTGCAGTTTGTCTTGTTATTTGAAACAATGTTTACTATATCTTTGAGGAATTTAAATCCCATATAATAGCCTTAGAGAATGGATTATTTTAAATATGAATGACTAAGATTCTAGTTGCACAGTAACCACGCATACTATGTATAAATACCTCATGTCTATTAATAACATTTGTAAACTCATGCACACAAGATATTAGTAAGTGACCCAAAAACCTCTCTTTAGGTAATTTTTTCAAATACCTTCCGTGATATTGGTGTAAAACCAGGAGTTATGTGAGATGGAGTCAACCCCCACGACTTATGAGCTTTAAGGAAGAACAATTTTAAATGCCTTAGACTGGCATCGCCCCTTTAAACACATGGTACAAAAAATTGTGGCTGTAGGGATCTGCTCAGAGCTGTGGCTCAGTCATGGCAGGTGGGAGGGGGCCGAAGCGAAAGGAGGCTTTCAGGCAAAAACCGACTGATTGCAACTCATTTTGCTCCTGCAGGTTTAGGATTGAATTCACACTGTCATGAAAACAGAGGTTGTAATTAAACTGCAAATAAGGGAATAATAAAAGCCTACTGGACATTGAATAAATAGTAAGACTCAGCTGGTAATGATTCTGAAATTAGCACACAGAGAGGTGTTCCCACAAAGCCATCTTATATTGGTGACATTTCAAATAAGCTTCTCTAATTTATATGATTTGAAATCAAGCAATGAATATATCATAAATTGTTAGGCATTATTAATGGCCCTTATTTAATTCAGATACATTCACCCTAAACAGCACATTACTAGGGCAATGCATAATTAAACATTAGTTTTCATTCTGTCAGAACATAAGCAGCAATAAATTGCTTGTATGCAAGGCAGACAATGAGATATTTAAGCAGCATATAATAAAGGCAATTTACAGCATACATTGCATCTTTAGCTGAAGGAGCCAGAACAATGATCCTGTTCTCCAACAGATACAAGCTGATGCCTATCACTACGATGCTGCAGCAAGAAACCTGTGTAACACATTACAGCTGGTATTACTCATAAAAAAACCCCAAACTCCACAACAAAAAAATGCTGTACAAAATTGAAGAAGGCACGTACATCAATGTCCAAAATTTCATCCCAAGCACATCACAAATCACATGCAGACTACTTAGCCATGCCTAGTGGTTCCTTTTGAAACTTTCTTCCTATTTAAAGCCTTCATTCTGTACATGGTTTCTTGTATTTAATATCTCAGCTTTAAATGTACAGCATAGATACTATTTCCTTTTAATTTAACATATCAGCCAGCCAGACTCGCTGGTGGAACCTATGGAGGGATGAGGTGTTTTCACGCTGAACAGTTTGATAAAACATCTCAGTCGCAGTTACAGCTCTTGGCAGTTTCACACATGGGAAAATCCCTGCTCCTCCCAAAGCTGGATGTGGCTGAAGTTGTGGAAGTGCTACTTTCTTTTCAGCTCTGTTTATCTCCCAACTCTCTTTCTGAACTGAAAGCCAATTCACAGCAGTCTGATCTGCCCAGACAAACAAGCTACAATTGGTTTGTTACTCTGAGAGAAAGTCAAGTGCATTTTTCACAAATTTGTGTATTTTTAAACACAGATTTTGGAACAAGTGGGAGTGGAAGAGACTTTGGAAGAAAGAAATTATTGAGGTCTAAAAATAGAATTGAACTTTTAACACCACCAGCAGTTCAGACATTTTTATGTTCATGGTTTACTTTCTGCATCTCAGTTTCTTCTTTGGCAAAGAAACTTACACAGAGCTCTGAAGAGAAAAAAAAATCAGACAGTACTTTTCGTTCAGACATGGAGCCACCATTTTGACAGGGCCACAGACTTCTTCAAAGGCACAGTTAATTCACTTACTGGTAGGTTAATGCTTACAAAAGCAAGCCTATTGGCTTCTAATCGATTGCTCTTACAAAACAAGGCTGGAGAACAAGAATGCAACAGAGGAAAACTGTTTGGGGTATAAAATTTCACATTTAGGAGACTATTATCCTTCATTCTTCCGGCACCTTCTTGATAACTGAACACCCTGCAGGCCTTACCAAACAGAGCGTTTCCTGATTACTAGAGCACAATCATCTAGGAGATAAAGTTTCTTAATCTTATTCATTCTATTATCCTGTAAAAAGCCACTTCCAAAGCTGTTCCTATTTTGCAAGAAGTAAGGGTTTAGGTTAAAGCACAACGGGCCGGGTGGTGACAGCCAGAGCTATAGGCAGGCATTCACATCCTCTCCTTCCCAGATGCGGAACATGCCGCAGTATCGCTACTGGGACAGCAAACGCCTTATGTTGAAGTATAAACTGAAAGTGAAGTGATTATTTTACAACTCTTTGAAATCTACCTTGAAGGGTCTGAAAAGGGTGGATGAGGTCAGCAGCTAATCAGTTTTGTGGAAGACATTTGCCTGTTACAGGGCAAAACCATCATTTGATAAATGTCATTTGACAGTTTAAATTACACTCAAAGCCATTCTTGCAAGAGAAATAAAAGGTTAAGCTAAGTTCTGCTGCAGAGAAATAAATCAGTTCAGCAAAATACTCCTTAATTTGTTTTAAATGAGGTTTTCATCATTTCAATCACACAAAAATTCATCTCTTCCCCCCCCCCCAAAAGCACACAGTAAAAAATATCTAACCAGACTTTTTTTTATTAACTCTACAATGTGCTAGTTTAAATGGTATAGGAGACTTCTTCTATAAAAGTAATTTCTGGTTACCTGTTCAGAAACAAGTCCTGAAATTAAAGCAATTATATGACTAAGAAAAACACAGAGTAAAGTATCTAATTTTCTCTGAGTCTTTAGGATCATTTTAATTTAAGGTATATATAGAGAAAAAAACCCAAACCAACATAGAAGTCCACCTAGCTGCCAGAGTAATAGATGATAAAATTTTACACGTCTCAAAACATCTAGTAATTAATAGAGCAGCTTCATGTTTTTACAGTTCAGGTGATACCTGTCATTAGATTGTTGGCTTTCAATGAAATTCAATAATTTAATGCTAGAAAAGTAGGCCCAATTGAACCAAATGTTTTTCAAACTGCCTTAATGCAGAAAGACATACTTTTCCCAACGTACTAAACACAGAGTATCTGAAATACTTTGCAAAAATACTAAATACATTTCATGGATTTAGAAATTCTGAGAAATGAACAGATCAACTACAGCTTATTTACTTTTCATCAAAAAAGTAGCAAGACTTTTCTGAAGTCTTATGGTCTGACTTTGAATTAAAAAAAAAAAAAAAACAAAACCAAAAAGTTTCACAGCAAACCCCAGGTGTTTTCATAAGACTCTTTAGTTGCTGTTTTTAACAGTACAAGGGTATCTTTGGGGAGTGAAGGTCTGTAGTACATCCATCCACGTGGAAAACAGGATATTGTGACAGACCCGAGAAAGCTCCGAACAGGATATTGAGACATACCAAATACAGTCCCAAAACAGAGGGGAAAAATGTTTTTTTTTGTGTTTATCTTTATATTTGGAATATCAGGGCCCCAAATTCAAATGAAGGATTTTGTAGCTTGGTTATCACTCCTGTTCAGAGAATTTACAGTGACAGTGTTTAAAAAACCTACAACAAAAGCATCAAAATCACATTCCCTTTACAAATGTTTTGATGCAAGTTTTCAAGTCTTTCAAGTCTCTTGGACATTTGCACAGTCTAGAAAATCCAGAACATCTGCTGTGTACTGTCAGACAAGTGTAAAGCCACATTTCTACAGATTTGGTTAAACTTCCTGTGAATCTGCCTACACCTTTCAATAAGTGCAAAAATTAACACTTCATAATGTGCCAAATAATCAAAGACCAAATATAAATTAAGCAGCTGAGATATAATGCCTGTCATGATAATCCCCCATTCTCCTAAAAAGCTAGGACAAATGCAATAGTGTGTACAAAGATACTAACGCACATTAATGAAATGGAAAATAGAGTAATAGAAATGTGACTTATTTGTAGTGGAGATTTTTGACATGCAAACCAGTTTGAGTAGCAAATGGCATACAAAAATAAGGTGCAGTCTCAGTCCAAAACGAAACTGTAAAGCAACGAAAGTCCTTCAGATTTGGATGAGTTGTGATGCACACAATACACATGAGCTCATCCTTGTTTGCTAATGTAATGGTTAAGAAGAAAACAAGTCAAGGCATACAGCTCAGACAACAATTTGCAAGCTATTAGCTAGTGGGCTTGCCTCAATATTGATAAAAGAACACTATTTTTTGAGCTGAAATATCTCAAGTCACCCTTTTTAAACTTCAATTTGTGTGCTGGGAAGTTGATGCACTTTAATATAATCTTTCATAGCAATTGTTATTGTTTGAAATACTGATTTAAAAAGACACATACTTGTCACAAGGTCTGGTAGCAATCTGGTCTATATTTTTCTAATTAAAAAATAAAATGCTTATCTGGCAACAGATAAACTTTAGTTCACTTGGCTTTGTCCTGAAAGCTTCACAAGAGAATACCTAAAAAGAGGTAGGTACCAAGTATTTATTTACGACACAGGGAAAGCTTTAACGAAAATAATTCAATTCTATATAGAAAGTAATACACAACTACAAATGTTCTGCTGATTTTCTAAATGATCTTTTGTGGATTCTGGAAGAAAAGTTCAACAAGCAGGAACAAAATGAAATAAAATTACACTTATATTCCATAAATCATGTTACTCAGATTTGGAAAACAACCAAACCAACTGACCAACCAAACAGAAAACAGATTTAAAGGAGTCTATTAAATAATGCTCATCTCTCATAACAGCTTTTAAGATCATATTTTTTAAGTATAACTTTTCTGAACAGGAAAAATGAGTCCATGCAGTTAAACATAAAATTCCAGTAAGCAGTTGAACAAATACGGAGATGCTGTAGCCTTACCTGAATGCTATAACTGCAAAATGAAATTCAATAGAAAAAAAATTATCTTCAACAAAGAAAGGCAAAGTATAATGGGAAAAGAAACCTAAGGAACCATTTCACATATAACACATGCAACTCAGCTGCTTAATAAAGAGGAAGGCTTTAAGAGCATCCTGCCTAAGAATGACAAACTGGGATGGCTGCAGAATAAATGCCATAAAGCAACAATTTAAGGCATCAGATGGGCTTCATTATTGTTCAGAAGCACTAACAAATGTAGAAAAGCCAAATGTTTTGGTTATTTTTATACTGGCATAATGAAGGTAATGTATTTCACATTATTATTATTATTACTATTACTATTATTAATTAAGGAGAAGGAGGACCAATTTGTGAATAGGCTTTTTGGTATCATACTTTAATGTGCTGTCACACATTCCAACCTCACAAATATGTTATTATTTACGAAATTGTTGACTTGTGAAAAGATGACATTAAAACATGATTCCTTCTGGACATTTCTGACTATGGATTAGGTGAAGGCTGAAGCCATGAGGCAAATTTTCTGAGAACAGAAGCAATACCATTTGCATTATATAAATCTAATTTATGAAGTTAATTAACTGAACACGAGTGACACCACAAGCAAGTACACGAAGGTCATACTACAAGTATTTAACTGTTCTGTAAAGCAGTACAGCAGTTATTCTTGGTAACATGGACATACAGAGTAATCAGAGTGCACAACGTACAGAACTTGTTCTGCCAGCATGTGTTAGCCTTCAGATAAACCAGCATTTTTTTAGCTCTCAACCTATATCCTCCAGGAGAAGTAACCATGCAAAATACCCATTTAGACTTCTAGTACAGTAAGTATTGCATCTCCTCGGTTTGGAGAAATCCCTTCATTTATCTCCCTGATGCATCTTGGTTGCACTGTATTCCTCTTGCACTTACCATGTAATTTTTTACTTTGAAGTAGTGTAATGCCTGAGGTCAGGCTAACAGGTCTATAGTCACCTGGGAGGATTACCAGTCTTCCAGATTTTATCAGGATGCTATCCAGACATTTTTTTGCTACATGAAGCCACTGTATGGGCTCTGTTTATAAAAATGCAGTCAGGACAAAAGCAGAACTTGTTGCTAGTCAGGACAGAATAACAGCTCCTGGGAGGAGATGTGAAAGGCCTTAAGGCCCAAGGAAACCAAAAAGAGCCCGAGCTGGGTGGCAACCTCAGAACAGCCATTTGGGATTGCTAAAGTGTTGTTTTAGCACTTTCCTGTCCGCCTCTTCTGTGGTCATCGAGGCAGGAATCTTTGTTCTCTCAAATGTAGTTTCTAAACATGCATTACTCTCTCCTTCCGAAAGATATATCAAAAATACACATTCATTCATATATACACACACACACACACACACTCTGCAGCTTCTTGCTACTGATGCCATGTGTTTATGTGCCAGTTGTTTGGTATTTGGGAAAGAACAGTATCCTGGTGTGTTTACAATAAGCCGGGTTTTGCTTCTGCTCTGAATGTCCTTTTTCCACACAGAATCCCAATTTATTTTAGCAGTAATGCTATATATAAAATTTCATGGATTTATTATCATTACTTATCGGGTATTAACTGCCCAGATATAACAACTGCAACGTTCATTTTGCTGCAGGCCAACTATTTAAATTACTGACTGGTATTTCATAAGCCCAGAAAGCCTTCCCGGCCTCGCAGAAGAAGAGGGGAGTGAGGGGAGGGCGCAGCGGAGCCGCCAGCGGCCCATTGACTCTCAAGTCCCATCACCCTCCTAGTCCAATTACATTGGAAGTTGAAAGGGTTAAACAACTCAAGGTAAACACCTTTTTTATCCCTTGATGTGAAATGAAATGTAATTTATTAAAAGCAATGTAATATAATTGCACGACCTTTTTCCTCAGTTTACAGGTCAGACTTTTGTTACCAGAGGATTTCACGAGCTTAGGGAGACAACAGGACATGTTCAATAGGCGAGAGGACATAAATCCGCTTTCTATTTATGTTTGTCATAGCCCATAAATAAAAAGCAACTCTGGTGGTTTTAGTGCCATTAATCTGAACATGCACCGGTGTCACAGTGCCTCTGAAGGGAGATCAAACAGAAATTATCAGACTTCATCATTCAGTAAACACGGTGACAACAAAACATCACTTTTAGTGTAAAGATAAAGACTAAAACAAACCGTAAAGATAAGAAATTTTCAGCAGTATTTTCCACTACACTATCCATGGTAACGTTGTTTCAAATCCAGTCAAAAAGCATCTTCCCATGATTAGGTGGTTGATGCCAGTATTTGATCAGCTGCCACTCGTTTCCTCTCCTGGACTCCAGAATCACATTTGCAAGACACAGAGAGCAGAACCAGCCCACAGAAACTCTCTGTCATCACTGACTCAGGTTATATATTGCTGATGAATAGTATGAGAAAGAAAATTTCTTTTCAATTATTTCCATACTTGAAAACCCAAATTAAAAACATTTAACAGATTTAATTTATCCCTTAAGCAAGAATTTCATATACAGATACACATATTTTACACACACATACACATATACATATAAATTAAAAATAATTTTAAAAAGCCCTGAGCTACCAACACGCATTTTCAACCATTAACGCTGATCTTAATATAGGAAATTCTCCAATGCAAATTGAAAAAAAAAAAAAAAATTAAGAGTTCTGAATAATGCACCCACAGTGAACACAGCATTACATTTTTGAAGATCTGAAGCCATGCAGTATTAAACCAAGTAGTATTTTTGGGACCAGAGGCATGAGCAGGCTGCCTGCACATTACAAGGGCCAGTTAACGTGACTCACAGCTGCTTTGCATCACCGCACCAGCACAGGCGACCTGGAATGTGCACCCTTATGCCCTCCACATTCCTCTGCACACACATACCCATTTTTCCATTTTGTCTTTCTAAGAAATATTTTCTGAAAAACAATGTTAAAAAGGAAACACTGCCCTTAGTTTTAATTTGAATATAAACCTAAAGAACTGAAAAAAAGATTTTTTTTTTTTTTGTAAAGAGGAATTCACAGTAAAAGCTATTGCCATTTTTCTCAAGGAGACTGAGACCAAAAGCTGCCCTACCTTGTAAAATGCATCATAAAATAAGAAATAACAGTAAACTGCACTAATGACTGGACTTCCTGCACACAAGACAGCCATTAATTTCTACTGTTAATTAATTTCTACAGTGGCAGAAAGGTGGAGTAGCTGAAGGGTAAGGTGGTGGCCCTCCAAGCCACGAGGAGTCAGAGGGAAGCACACATGCAGCAAGTTAAGGAACATGCTTGTCGTTTTTCCACCATCAGGAAAGATACAAAAACTAGGATGGATTAAAAGTATCTACTTCAAGCTTGTAAGCTCAGGCTTTTTTTCTTGCATTTGATTTTTTCCCACAATTATTTATGGAAGCATTTATGATTTTATACAACTTCAACTGAAAATGCAGAGTTAATACTGGGGTATTTTTCAGGAAATCTAGAAGAGATTGTACCTAGTTACAAAAAAGGACTCAAGAGGAAAATAGGTTCAGTGAGCCACAGGTGTTTTCAGAAAAACATATAAAGGCCTGTGCTTCAAACAAGTCAGCATTGCCAACACCATGCCCAGAAGCAGCACTTCCAATCTTCCCTATTTTTCCCTGCTTTTTGCACCATCATTTTTCCTCTTCTGACTTACATGGGTATGTGGTCGGTTGTGTGATGGACCAAAGCTAAAACCCAACCCAAACCAGGATTCTTGTTTATTTGTAGCACTTTGCCAATCCCACTCACTGCGAGGTTGCAAGAGAGTGAAGGCAGCAGAGAAATGCTTCTTTCTGCAATTCCTTAGCTTAAAAGGTTTGGACTACTACAGGTTTTTGAGCTAAAACCCCTCAAGTTGGAAGTGCTGCCTGCAGTCTTAGATTTGGTTACTACAAGGTGAATAAAGATTCATCTGAAAATGTATTTTTGAAATTTAAATGAAGTTTTGACTTCAATACCTTGTAAAATGTATCGTAAAATGAGAAGTAACAGTAACCTGCACTAATAACTGGACTTCCTACACACAAAACAATTTTGACATTTGTTTTTGCTGCCAACATTTAAATACTTAAAAAAAAAATCAGTTTGCTGAACTGCAAAACCAGCTTTGGCTAACTAACTTGTTTTTCAGGTGCAGACAGAATATTTTCTTCATTTCTGCTCATTCAGCTAACAGAGTTGAACAGATAGGTCATTCAGAGTTGAGAAACCAATTGGGAGTCAAAAAAGCAAAAGAACTTGTTTTCCTTTTCTGCTCCCCTAATTAAAAAATGTTATGGAAGATGAGATCTAGTTTTGAACTCTTAAGGCATGTTCATGACTTGAACTGATTATAGTCTTCACATAACACTTCCTTTGTCTAAAAAAATATTATGATGTCAAGTATAAAAATTGCTTCGATTAACTTATTTTCCACATTGTGGATCCAGGATATTTAAGGTTGTTTTATTTAACTTAGGAAAAAGAATGCCGGTTTAGTGCGTTGCTTCGCAATTTATCAGATGGAGCTTGACAAAAGTGATTTAAAAGAGGATTTCTTTGTTAAAAAACAAACTCTTGCCTGCCAGCCCACTGTCAAGAATCTTCAGAGAGGACGGGCATACAGTGTACCTTCCTATTTAGGAAGGCAGTACTCACTTCATTAAATACAAATGCAAAACAGAATTAAACTCAGTTGCTTATCAATTTAAGCTTCATTTAGATTTAAACTTCTGCTTTAAAATTCGCTATAGTCTTCTGCCTCAGCTCTACAGGTTCACTTAAGGAGAGCCTTGTTTGACATGTTTTTGTCTCATGCTACCTTTTGGAATATTAATGGATGAGATTTCTCCAATTCCCAAGTAAACAGAATTTTATCTATTCACAGCAAGAATTCGTACAACTGCTACGAAGTACTGAAGAAAACGAAATAATCCCGAATCCTTGGCTAAGAACTGCCATGACTAAGCCTCAGCAAGACTGAAAGAGTATACATCCTTGAAAAGAAAAGCAATTAGATTTCTTTTTAAGTCTTAAAATATTGTCATTCTCTAATTCAAGTCTGTATGACAAGTTTTCAATATTTACATATTTTTCCCAGGTAAATTTACTGTCTCAATATAAAAGAAAACTCATACCAAGTTTTGCATTTTTTATCAAATGTAAAACAGAGGTATCCTACCTTGGACACCCAGATATAAGAAAAAATACATTTACTCCAGTGACCTCAAGTATAAAAACAAAAACTTAAGGCTAGGTTTGTAGAACTTCAAAGTTTGAAGCACTTAATAAATTCTGAAGTGCACTCTACCTCTGCCTAGGCTTACAGTTGCAGTTATGTATGATCTTCAGATCATCAATAGGTCTTTATCAGCCAGCAAACTTCATATCACAAACTCCAAAATTTGAATTCAAACAGCAGTGAAACTAAAAGCTCTGCTGAACTTTCAGTTAGGAAGATTATCATTCCAATGCTCATCTCTGTTTTTCTTCCTTAGACTGAAGACTTCTTTGCAAGCTTCAAACACAGGAAGGCTGCCAGCCGTGTAATAATTTTTTTCTTGTCTTCAGGCTTTCTGTATTGTCTGCCTCCCACTTCTACTGTCTCATAGTAGATAAGCCCAGAGGGGTTAGATCAACTAAAGCCAATTTTCAGGTGAGCTGCACCTGACACAACATGAGGAATATGTTGTTTTTCTAGGGTCATACTCCAGGAAAAAAAAAAAAAAAGAAAAAAAGAAAAAGAAAGGGGAAGGGGGGAAGGGGGGAAGGGGGGAAGGGGGGAAGGGGGGAAGGGGGGAAGGGGGGAAGGGGGGAAGGGGGGAAGGGGGGAAGGGGGGAAGGGGGGGAGGAAGAGGGGAGGAGGAGGGGAGGAGGAGGGGAGGAGGAGGGGAGGAGGAGGGGAGGAAGGGGAGGAAGGGGAGGAAGGGGAGGAAGGGGAGGAAGGGGAGGAAGGGGAGGAAGGGGAGGAAGGGGAGGAAGAGAGAGAAGAGAGAGAAGAGAGAGAAGAGAGAGAAGAGAGAGAAGAGAGAGAAGAGAGAGAAGAGAGAGAAGAGAGAGAAGAGAGAGAAGAGAGAGAAGAGAGAGAAGAGAGAGAAGAGAGAGAAGAAAAGAAGAAGAAAATAAGGAGAAAAGAGAAAAGAGAAGAGAGAAGAGAGAAGAGAGAAGAGAGAAGAGAGAAGAGAGAAGAGAGAAGAGAGAAGAGAGAAGAGAGAAGAGAGAAGAGAGAAGAGAGAAGAAAAAAGAAAAAACAAAGAAAAAAGAAAAAAGAAGAAGAAAAAAGAAAAAACAAAGAAAAAAAGAAGTAAAAAGAAATGTTTTAGACCACAATGTGTAAACTCAATGGGATAAAGATGACTCATATGGCCCTGTCTGGTTCAAGTGACCTCAAATACTAACACAGATATCATCAAAGAAAACACTAAATAAATACACGTTCTAAAATAACATACCATCTATCTGCCAGTGCTAAGAATAGCTTCGTATTAATCTCTGTTAAAATCCTGAACGATGGATAAACAGATGCTGTTGTACTGTGATCACTCTAACCATAGCAGCGAATGTGCTTACGAGACCCAGGACTGAAAGACCTAGAAGCAAGAACTAGTATTTTGTTCCATGTTTGTACACCCCTCCAAGACAAGGGCCCCTGAGCATCACCTGCAGTGCAAATAGACTGTCATGGCATAAGCTCTAGAGGGACCAGTGTAGAGGTATCCCAAAGAATTGAGATAACTTATCCCCCTTAGAGGTAGAGGTTTTGTTTGTCAGTGACTCATTAATGAGATAAAACATGTCAAGGAGAACTGAATATGACTAGCTCAGATGAATCCCACATGGAAAGCAGCCAAGTTTCCTCAACAGTAACATTAAGGACTAGCACCACCCAGAAAGACATTTGAGTTACTTCTTTTCAGGTTTTAGTACACATGAAAATTGTATACACAGAATGCTATATTCTCATAATATTTCACTTTGTTCTGCCATCTGGAAATTATTAGTTTTATCCAGGTCATAATGAAGTTACAAGCTAGCTCTGCACTTGAAAAGTGTCACGAGTAAACCACCACGTAGGTCTCACGCCAGCAAAAAATTGCACTTTTGACTTTGTAGCTTACTTCATCTCACATGAGCTGGAGACATTCGTACGAGCTGTTCTGGAAGGAGTATGGTTTCGCAAGCAAATTGAAAACACATAGCAGCTCCTGTCTATGAGCTATGCTTGTCAGAAACCGGTTCCCATTAGAAGCATGGCTGGTGCACCTGTGTCTTCAGCACCCAACCTTCCACTGATTTTGGGTGCCCGCTTTAGAGTATTTCTGATCTGATTTTTCATATGTGCCCAACAGAAGCAGCTCCCATTGACTTTTGTTCAATTTGGAGAAGTCTATACTCCCAAGAGCTAGCTAGACGATGTTTCTGATTGAGGTTTGAATATGAAGGCAAACCTTACCTGTGGAGATTTATTTAGGTCAAAGTTTTCAAACTGAAGTAGTATTAATTACTACTGAGATCGCTTGCCTATGAAAACTCTGTCAGTTACAGTGAAACTAAAAATCCACAACACATGTATTAGGCAAATACTTGTGTAAAGAAGTTAGCATTAAGTGATGAATTTACTGTTGACTAGCGGTATCCTGCAAGCTGATAAACTTGTTTATCACAGGTCAAAGAATAACAGCCTAAGGAAAGTATTAAAAACCCAGTGACAGGAAACAGGAACAACTTCAGAAAGTATGAATTTTGATATTAAAAGAATCGTCTGATAGAAAAAATGCTGAAAAGAGTGTGATAATGATATTAAACACACTGTTGTCCAATCTCCCTTTCAGAACCTCTAAACCACAAATTGTCACCAGCTGTAAGGGCGGTTTTTGTTGTTTGGGTTTTGTCCTCCCCGAAGAAAGGAACAATTTGCTAAAACTAACATCACTGCAACAATCTCTCTTCCAGCTCCTGAGACCACCTCAGCACACCAGACATTTGAACTCTGGTTTAATGAGTGCTCTAGAGGAAGTGAAAAGCCCAGACCGTGGGAAGGACTTAATGATCCACTCAGAGAGAGAGACAAAATGCATTTGCAGTAAAATTACTGAAATGCTTATGTGGCTCTTTAAGAGTATCTATCCCATCTTTATACAACTGGTCATTTTAAATTTTTTTTTTGTGGCAGATTCTTCGAAAGGAGAGTCCTTGAAGGAAAAATGTTTTTGAGTTCACAAATTACTGTATTATTGTTTTATAGAAGCTAGGGAAAATTAAAAGTGTAATTTATCCTTAAAACATGCACTTTGCTGTTAACACTTTACAAGTATATTGAAAGCATTTGGTGCAATAAAGAGGAAAATAATATCTGAAACATTAAGTAAATTGTTTCAACAAAGAAATTTATGTAACTTGCTTTTTACCTTACTAAAAGCTACAGATTGCCTTCTTTCTTTACGCTACTAACGTATTATCTGAATACAGACTGAATTTGGCAACAAAGTGCTTTTGAACCCTACACTTAAGCACCCTGCTGACATTAAGGTCTCATGGCAAGCAGCAGAACCAAAAGCAAGTCTGGCACTCACTAGCTGAGGTGGGGGCACTTCCAAAGCAGTTTACTTGTGTGTTCTTACTAAAAAATAAACACCCCACCCCCAAAACAAGCAGGAGACGCTTCACTAACATCTGCTTACCTTTCAGACTGGTTGCTGTTTCAGTTGCTATCAAACAGTTCCCATTCAATGCCTAAATAAAATCCAAGCTCCAAACTGCCAGTCTGTTACCAGCTCACAGGTATACCTGGACCAAGAAGCACCTGAAGCGTTCATACCGAGTTGTCACTATCCTCTTAACCTCCTTGCTTCTTAGTCCACTCCAACCAAAATCAGCCTTTAATAACTCCCGATTTACAGGAAATACAGCAGACACCTAAGTAATTTCTCACTTGCTTCAGTTTCCTTCCTCCATCCTCCTTCAGCAAACTTTGGTCTTCCCCAGACAAAAATTACATTGATTGAAGGACTGGCAACTCAAGAAGAGTGCAGGGATCTTGCTACGTCATGCAGAGAGGAAATCAGAAAGGCAAAAGCCCAGCTAGAACGCAATCTGGCCACTGTCGTGAGAGACAACAAAAAACGTTTTTACAAGTATATTAATGACAAAAAGAGAGCCAAGGAGAATCTCCATCCTTTATAGGATGTGGCGGGGAACATTGCCACTGAGGACAAGGATAAGGCTGAGGTACTTAACGCCGCCTTTGCCTCAGTCTTTAATAGTCAGATCAGTTGTCCTCAGGCCACTCAGCCCCCTAAGCTGGAAGACAGGGACGGCGAGCAGGATAAACCCCCCATGATCCAAGAGGAAGAAGTTAACGACCTGCTACGCCACCTGGACGCTTACAAGTCTATGGGGCCAGATGGGATCCATCCGAGGGTACTGAGGGAGCTGGCGGAGGAGCTTGCCAAGCCACTCTCCATCATTTACCAGCAGTCCTGGTTAACAGGGGAGGTCCCGGACAACTGGAGGCTTGCCAATGGGACACCCATCTACAAGAAGGGCCGGAAGGAGGATCCGGGGAACTACAGGCCGGTCAGCCTGACCTTGGTGCCGGGGAAGATTATGGAGCGGTTCGTCTTGAGGGCGCTCACAAGCCATGTCCAGGACAACCAGGGGATCAGGCCCAGCCAGCACGGGTTCATGGAAGGCAGGTCCTGCTTGACCAACCTGATCTCCTTCTATGACCAGGTGACCCGCCTCGTGGATGAGGGAAAGGCAGTGGATGTGGTCTACCTGGACTTCAGTAAAGCCTTTGACACTGTCTCCCACAGCATTCTCCTAGAGAAGCTGGTGGCTCACGGCTTAGACAGATGCACTCTTTGCTGGGTAAAAAACTGGCTGGACGGCCGAGCCCAGAGAGTTGTGGTCAACGGAGTTAAATCCAGTTGGCGGCCGGTCACAAGCGGTGTTCCCCAGGGCTCAGTTTTGGGGCCAGTCCTGTTCAATATCTTTATCAACGATCTGGATGAGGGGATCGGGTGCTCCCTCAGTCAGTTTGCAGATGACACCAAACTGGGCAGGAGTGTTGATCTGCTGGAGGGTAGGAAGGCTCTGCAGAGGGACCTGGACAGGCTGGATCGATGGGCTGAGGCCAACTGTATGAGGTTCAACAAGGCCAAGTGCTGGGTCCTGCCCTTGGGTCACAACAACCCCAGGCTACGCTACAGGCTTGGGGAAGAGTGGCTGGAAAGCTGCCCGGAGGAAAAGGACCTGGGGGTGCTGGTTGACAGCCGGCTGAACATGAGCCGGCAGTGTGCCCAGGTGGCCAAGAAGGCCAACGGCATCCTGGCCTGTATCAGAAATAGTGTGGCCAGCAGGAGCAGGGAGGTGATCGTGGCCCTGTACTCGGCACTGGTGAGGCCGCACCTCGAATACTGTGTTCAGTTTTGGGCCCCTCACTACAAGAAGGACATGGAGGTGCTGGAGCGTGTCCAGAGGAGGGCAACGAAGCTGGTGAAGGGCCTGGAGCACAAGTCTTGTGAGGAGCGGCTGAGGGAACTGGGGTTGTTTAACCTGGAGAAGAGGAGGCTGAGGGGAGACCTCATCGCGCTCTACAGCTACCTGAAAGGAGGTTGTAGCGAGGTGGGGGTTGGTCTCTTCTGCCAAGTAACAAGCGATAGGACGAGAGGAAATGGTCTCAAGTTGTGCCAAGGGAGGTTTAGGTTGGATATTAGGAATAATTTCTTTACTGAAGGAGTAGTCAGGCCTTGGAACAGGCTGCCCAGGGAAGTGGTTGAGTCACCATCCCTGGAGGTATTTAAAAGACGTGTAGATGTGGCGCTTAGGGACATGGTTTAGTAGGCATGGTGGTGTTGAGTTGATGGTTGGACTTGATGATCTTAGAGGTCTTTCCAACCGTAATGATTCTATGATTTAACTTTAGGCTCCCTCAAGATTTAGGGCAATCGTTAAAGTTGTAAATAGTTTTTGCAACTATTAATAAAATATCAGAGTAGCAATACTCACACAGAGCAGAATTCAACTGACTATGGAAATACCATGAGCTGAGGCACAAGGCTCAGCTGCACTTATCATGACGGAGACCTAGTCAACAACAAACTGAGTCCAGACTCTTCTTGTCAGAGTCAAGAGTTTAAAACAGGCCATAAGATAACGCCCTTAAAGCACCTCTTTCTCTGCGTCAATTCCAAGCAGAGCCGAGGGCAATTGGTTCGGTTCTAGACATCTGCTACTGTAGAGCCAGGGTGGATTTCACTTATTGTTCTTCTGCTACTCCGCTAATCAAATACTTGCAAGGCACCTACTTACTAAGAACTATTACGCAGTATGAACAATTTTTGGAAACCGAGGATAAATATTGTTGACTCTTACGCAAAATACATTCTACCTCACAGAGAATATACGGACAGTCACGTGAGCAAATAGCAAAGAGCACATGCAAAGGTGCTAGGAGAAAAACCCAAACCATCAGTGCTGGAAAGCCAGACAACGAGCAGAAGGCCCGTGAGCAGCTGCTCTTTTTGCAAGAACTAAACCTGTGCAAGCACTTTCAACTAGTAGTAATGCTCACTGCAGGCTGAGGAGGGGGAAGGGAAGGAAGGAAAAGAAGAAAAAATACAAAGCCTCAGTTTTGGTTTCTTAAACTTAATTTGATGCGACTTTTATGTATAAACACATGTCTTGTCAACACACTTCAACATGAAATATGCAGTGTTATTGACAGAAGATATTTTCCTGGCCCTAAGTCTACATCTGAATTACCAGTCATTTACACTGTAACTAGCTTGAGATTTGTTCTCTTTTTAAATCAGTGTATTATGTTTCCTGAACATTTTTCTGATGTTTTAAAATTGTATTTTACAACCAGCCACAGACTGTTATCCAGTTTTTAATAAAAGGACAGGCAGGGAAAAGAAAAAAAAAAAGTCATTAGCCAAAATAATCCTAGACTGGAAAGAGCAACTAGCAAACACATTTATAGCATCAAAAAGTATTTATTCATTTCTGAAGTCTTAACCATCCCAGAAGACTTTCCACCTCATGTGGAGTGAGTCTAATTCTTTGATTAGTATATAATTATTACCATACATCATTTCCATGTGAAATCTTTTACATTTCATGCACTAATTCAAACCTACTCTCATTGGAATTTTAGAAAGGTTCCCAAATATTTTAAATATAAAATCTTGGGTGCACTATTTACCCTATAATCCCATTAAGTTTGATTCAGTGAGATCTTTCTGTTCATTAGTTAGGAAACCTGAGTTAGAAAGGAGAAGGAGAAGCCATGCTTTTCTTATCTGTCGCTGTCTGAATGAAAATATTTATTTGTAGCAGAAGCATTAGCCCTGAGAAATGGTTAATGAACTGAAGCTTAACCATATCTTTAGGAAAGATTTGATGGGACTTAAATCAACTCTTACAAAAAGCAATACATGCACATCCTAAGAGCACAGAGGCAAAAACCTGCTGCCACATTTGTGAGGAGCCATTTAGCAACATGGTGATGAGCAGCAACCTGGAAAGCAGGCTTGTGCTAAAAATAACCAACATTTTCTTTTTCTGGAAAAATCAAAACACACTCAGCTTCCAGAAGCAGAAATCTATATTAACAGAAAAGGAAGTATGCAACAATGATAAAGTCCTAAAGATAGTTTCTATGTGCAATGTAAATAATTCGCTGATTACATGCTGGATTTGCTCTTTGAGAAGACCAGAGCAATCCCAGGAGAAGGTTCTGTTCACCACGCATGGTCACCCACCTTTACAGCTCCAGTAAAGATCTCTACCTTTGAGCAAAGCAGAATTTAAATCCAAACACCTTGATTTCCTTCTCCCACTCCCTCCCAAACTGTACTCTGCAGGAAGCCTTGGACTGGGTGTGATATATAAATACGTGGTTGTGGACACAACGAGTGAGACTAGTTAGCAATATTATGAAAAGTGTGCAAAAGTCTACTGTCAGAAGAAAGATTCCTCACAAACACTTTCTGGCATTCAAGAACGTGGACTTATCTCAATGGTGTCTTTTTAAAATGCATGTCAGGGTCTCTTTCATAATAATCTCTTGGTTTTCTGCTGAACCACCAGTAATCAAGGAAAGCAGAACAGATTAAACTAGTGTCATAGCAGTTTTTTCATGGGTAGCCTTCCCCTCTCTTTGAAATGTCACACCAAGACATTGGATTCAAGATAAAACAAGCCAGAGCCTTTAAAACAGAAAGAAAAGAACAAAACAATGGTTTTATCTAGTAGGAAAAAAAAGTAACGTTTTTGCACAATAGAATTGATGTCAATTTCAATATTCAGTTTTAAGACAAACTAATACGGTACGAAACGTACAACGAAGGACAGGTATTTTAAAGACAAGACATTCCAAGTAAAGGTGCCTTTGACTGGAGTCTAAAGTTAGGTGCTCAGGCAAGCAGCAGTGATGAACACACCCTTAGTGTTTCTGAGTTTGATGTAAATATACCCATGAGGGTCTCGACCAAAATGTAGCAGACTGTGGTCTCCTGATACCAGACAGGATGCACAGTCACCATGTTACAAGCTTCTGCTGAGGCTCACAGGCTTGACTGTCCTTTCATCCCAAAGGCTGTGGATCAAAAATATCTGCACTGACGTCTGTGGAGTTGCCTCATAAACCCACTGAAATAAAAACGGTGAATCAGACTCTCGGTGTTTGTTCTCCCTACATCCAAGAGAATAAGGCCTAGGCTGCTGTATTCAAACTACAGAAACTTCATGGAAATTCCCACTGACATTGACAGGTTAACAGGAAGAAAAGCCAAGAACTGTAGAAAGAAACTAAATGAAGGAGAGGAAAAGTCAGCGACAGGAAGGAAGCAAGCCAAAAAAATCCAGGCAAAACTCAAGGTATCAGCGTGATGCTCAACATAAACCATCTATTTTTGGAGTTACAAGTTGTTCTGGGCACATCATCTGCCCAACTATCTTTGTGCATGTTTCTAAATAAATAAACCAACAGAAGAAGGTTACCTGGCCTTTCATACACAGTGTTTTGGAAAGGAAACAAGACTGACCAATAACATGGGTAAAATGGCAATTCTGCATTGTAAGTAAAGCACTGCAAATTCAACAGAAAAGAGCGTTATTCCTGTTCCAATCTTTTCTGACTCAAATTTTGTTATTGCAAGGAAGAGCTAAGTCAGTCACTTTCTGAATTAATTTTAACTGCTTTTCTATAGGCTGAACAACAAAAATACTAAAGCCTCATTAAGAAGAAATGGCAAAGGACCCTCAAAATGTCCTTTTGTTTTTTTTTTGTGAAACCGCTTTCCATACAAGTCGTTTGTTGTACCTAATATCAAGGCAATTTTTCGGTCCTGTGTTGACTAAGGTGGGGAGCTGCAAACAGCCCAAGCCGATGTGGCGCATCCCCCATCTGTGCCTCTCTCCCTCCTCTCCCTCTCGCCCCAGCAGCCAGCCCCAGCAGGTTCTTTGCTCTTGCTGAGCCACAGGAACAACTACTGTGGTTTTTCCTTCTTCTTTCAGTGAGTTAGCAGGCTGAAATGGCTCACCACCGTGCCACATCAGCGCTGAAGCCAGCACGAGAGCGCAGGATGGGGGGATACACGGCATAACGGCACGCAGTGAATTAAGCAGAATATTATGCTGTTGTATGCTATTTCATCCTGAGCAGTCCATAGCATAACCCTGCGGTAATCCTTCTGTCCATATCAACTCTTTTCATTCATTTATTTCTGGTGCCAAGTCATCAACTGGATCTAAACAAGCAGTGTCTTGCCTCAAATTGAAGGGGACTTTCTCAGGAGACCAATGGGACAGGACTGTGAGAGTCTAATTTGTCGGATCACAGTTATAAATAAGCAAGTGACACAGCACACGCCACATAACTTTCTGAAGCTCCAGAAGCTTGCCGAGATCTACTTTTAGGTTTCAAACACTGAATTCATAAAACATTCTTGTCATGCTATCCTGACAGTTTTAGTTGGAAAAGAATGCTAGCAATAGGTTCTATATCTGATTATTCTGGAGTATCTCTGGTTAACGAGGAAATGCAGGGATGCTTTTCCTCTACATTAAGAAAAAAAAAAAAAGAACCCCAGACAAAAATAAATATTTGCACCAAATCACTCTATAACCTGCTTAACGAAGCATTTAGTGCTCTACATGGGGTGTATTCAATTTTTTGGTTTACCTCTTTAGATAAGTTATGTTTATTTGAAAAGATGTAAAATAAAAATCTTTATGAACCACCACATTTTCCGGTTGGTATTAAGTTCATGTAGTAAGTCCCATTATACTACCTAGAGTATAACCATAATGCATGATTAGTACTAGGAAAATCACATTTTGTTAAAGAGTTATATCTCACTGCCTGACAGGGCATAACACCAAACAATACGAAGCTGCAGATCCTTGAATAGTACGCTATCCCTATTTCCCTGAAAAATACAATGAAATCAGGAAGTCTCATGAAGAATCCCATATTTAATTATAGCACTAATCTTTCTGAAAGTTTAAAAATGCACTTAAAAGTACGCCCCCAAAACTTGAAAATATAAAATGTGTTAAAAGCCCCCAGTTGGCTCAGGTCCTATAAATCCACCCAAAGCAGGTCTTCAACAAGATACGGAAACACAAGGCAAGTTTTTCAGGTTTACTCCAGCAGCAGTTGGGAAGCAAGTTGCAAAGCTGAGAACATACATGGAAGTAATTTTGACCTTATCAGACCTGAAATTTTACTTAGGTCCAGACACATCCAACAGGAGCTCACACAGGCATATCTTTTATCAGCCCGTGCATGCACAGCAGTGAAATACTGCCCACTCAGAGCCCCACCCAGGCTACAAAACCCACCCCAGGAGCTACAAAGCTTACACTTCTAGTAAGCACAGAAGTATGCGTTGCTCCTGCAGTTACACTACTAGCAGTAGTAACAGATCAGTCCAAGTTACTAACCCACCATCAACTCAAACGCAGAGGCACCACTGCCCATAATGGTATTAGAAATCCCTATCCAAGTCTTTGGGCTGGATGCTATCTTCCACTGCAGGGGTAATCTCAAAGCAAAAAGAATTAGGACAAAAATAGAGTGGTACAATCTGCCTTCAACTATTGATATTTCATTATTTTAGCACATTAAAAAAACCAACAACAATAACAAAACCCCACAACTCAAGAACTTTAAACTACACAACAGTTTTGTTCTCACAATAAATATTTATCACTGCATACAGACATAAGAAACTTAAAGTGGACTTCTCTAATAAGTCATTTTATTCTCCCTTCATTCAGTCTTTTTCTGTCTTTTCGATAGGGGTTTGTCTTGTATACAAATGATATAAAATTTTTTACAGATCAGTGAAAAAACTAGCACGAATTAAAGACCAACATTTCATTTGCTGTCGTGCAAGCCTATGGGAGCATATTGGCACACACTCTGCCAACTCTTGACTTTTATGCATCCCTACTGTGGGTTTTGAAAACTAAAAGGTGCTGCAGCAAAACATCTGCAATGACTGAATTAAAGGTTTAAAGATCTTTTCTTAAAAAGGAACAAATGCCAAGCGTTACTAATTATCCCAAAGATTACAAAGTAAGACAGATAAATCTAAAAATATAAATAGTAAAATCGCTCCAGAAAATATTCTTCCTGTGTCATTTGCCTGCAGATGGGGACTAGAGTAGGTGTAGTGGAGGACTGTAGAGGTTGACTATATTTCACTCAATATACTCTTCCAAACCAGTGCCTGATAAACAGGAAACAGTAGATCTAGAAAACCTGTATTTTACAGCTTCTAACACATCCATATTGAAGAACAGTTTATGAAATTCAGAGGCGGCAATAGAACAACATATTGCAGACCTGGTTTTTGTCCTGTCTTACCAAGTACCTGTTAAATAAAATTAATACAGCTTCTGAGATTCCTACACACAATTTCTGTTTGATAAGGAAAATGAGGCACATCAAAAGGAAAAGGTTGACTGTTCATTACACGTATCATTCCTTCCACATGGAGGAAATTCCTTCCTGAAGCCCCATCACCACTGCGGTTGGGTATCCCAGGCTTTTCACAGCTCACCCCAGTCCCACCACCCTTCGGGTGAGTTACCAGCGAGCACAATACAACACGGCAGCAGTTAGCCACCGGTCTCACTGTCAAAGGAAGTTATGGGCTATTTAGAGTTTGATTGATCTTTTTTTCTTTTAGGGGAGAAAGCACCATTTTCCAAATCTCTAAGATTACTACAGATGAGATTGCTATTCCTCCTACAGTATTGATGACAAGGAAAATGCAGCGGCTTGTGCAGCTCATGTGAGGCTGCTGGATCAGGGCAGTTTCGGGAGATTAACTCCTACGCCATCAAGCACTGCGACCTGATGGAATTTTTTTTGGAACAGCCAGAACCACTACTACTTGCCTTTCCACTCTCTTGCAGCTAGTCTTGGTACAGCAAGAAAGTGAATCATGACAAGGACAATGACAACATTCAGAAATTAACTTAGAAAGATGCAGTGACTTTTTTTTTAAAGCATTGGAGATAAGCTAACTGAAGCAGACTATGCTGCTCTGATCAGCTACTGCATAATGCCAGAATGATAAGGGGCATTCTTCCTCCCCTTGGTATGATCCTGAGCTGTAGAGGTCACACAATACCACAGGAATCCCTGTTCTATTTCACACCATCATCAGCTAACAGCACGGTAGAAATCAAAGGATCCATTTAATTGCTAACCACTTGTTGTCAGATCAGCTGTAAGATGCTTCTCTGACAAGGATGCACATAATTTAAAAGAGAAAGATAACACAACAGGAATGACTTGATATTTCTTAGGAATATGACTGCTTGTGTAGGATTTTTTCTTTGACACTACTGAATTTGCTATTTTTGTTACAACCTTCAACCCATAAAAACAGAGGTTTAGTTTGTGTGCTCTGGTGCTTGATCAAACCATCACATTTTCCAAACACTTCTATGGAAAAAATGCAGAACACTACCATTTTAAGGAGCCTCGCCTGTTTTTCTTTAAAACTTTACAGCTCACTAGCAGCTAACAGCAGTATTCATTTGCTCCAGCGTTCACCTTTTGTGCTTGGAGACTCTGCTTATGCTCTGCAACCAGATGACTAAAGAAATCTCTTCACCAGTTATTTGCATCATATAAAGACATCAGCTTTTACAGATTGTGATACAAGCGTATGGAAGAGTAGCAATAGGTGACAAGCAGCTGAGAGGCTTGAAACCCCTGAGGTGTAGCTGCACTGAATTATAACTCCATATTATCACAAACAACCACTACTGACTGAGGTCCTTCTCAGGAAAGCAAATCCACCCCTAAAACATCTACTGCCGGTCACGGGAAGGGTATCCTTTTTCAATTACATCCTCTTTCTCAGCACCCATTATTTTCTGGCAGAATGTGGACTAAATGGATCTTTGGGAGGTGGCATTATTCACGCTGAAGTTCTGAACTGCCTTTGCTCCTTCAACACAGTTCCTGCATTGCTGATAAATTCCAACTCATTTGGGCTCACAGAACTCTAAGGTTAATAAGTAACTTTTCAATATTTAAAGACAATATAAAATAACATCTATTATATACATATGGAAGAAAAGTAACCAAAAAGCCCATTGTGTTAAGAAAGTGAAAGGGGGGATGGAGGCCACACAAATGTATAAATAACGCAGGGAAGGAGGAAAAGGAGGGGAAGTATGGTCAACAAACTTCTCTCTCCCTCATTGCATCCAACATTTTATTACCTAGCAGGAGACTTATGGTGAGTAAGGAGGAAAAGGAAGAAAGGAAAGCTATTTACAGAAGGAACGAGACCCACCAGCTTTTTCTGGTACAAACTATTATATTAATATAGCAGCAAACTTCAGGCAAACAGATTAACAGACTCTTTTCTTCTGACTTCACACAAAAAGAAAAACTTTTAAACCCTTCACTGATAAAGCTTCACAAGCAAGGAGAAAGCAGCACAGATAACATCATTACTGTGATATACCGTTTGGTTAATTAGCATTTTTAACCCCTAAGGAAACAGTAAAAACGGGAATTGCACGCTGTTTCAAGCACAAAGAGAGTGCTACGCAGCAAGTATTTTCTCAGCAATCTCTATCTCCGAGATGCTTAAAAAAAGATGAGAAAGCCTTATCGTATACGTTATTCAGAAGTAGCCACAACCAGGTATCAGAACAATTATTAACATCCTTTTTCGATTATAATAGGTATTTAGGATAGAAAGCATAAATTCAATCCATTAACAGCATGAGCAAGGACTGCAAACTGACCTACTCACTGGGGTATGTCATGTGCGTAAAAACTATTTGATTAAGGAAAGTCTGTGCAGCAAGTTTCTCATGTGGCAACAGCTCGTTCTTTTCTTTCTGGAGGTGTTTAAAGGGGCAGACTGGAAGGGGGGGGAGTGATGTGATGTGATCACCTGTTGCACAAATCTGAAATCTTCGACTGCATTCCCACGCATGCTGTCATAGCAGCATCAATTCCTGCTGCAAGAACCCGCGCTATTTATTACAGATTCTCTTGAAGGACAGCATCCATCAGCAGTAACTGATGTTCCATTCCAGCTCCATTAGACTTAAAGTCTCTACAAACTGTTTCACTCTGAATTTAGTATTCCCTATGTTTTTAAGTTTCCACAGAAACTCATGAACAAATCACTATATTCTAAAAAACAATTAAGTTATTGACTAAAGGTTATGCTACAGCTGGCTCACTATTGTTTCCTCTGTGGCCTCAATATTTAGGGTTTAAAATGAGATTTCAATGGAAATTAATGTCAGTTTGAACTCTCTCATGAAAAGCTTCAATTGCATCCTTACACAAGGATGTTTTTTCATTGTAGCTGGATCTGTACTAGCCATTCCCGTCTCGGTAGGAACACGGTGTCATTAACTGTCACACACAGCGCTCTAAGGCTGCAGAAACACAGTCATACTTGTCCAGTTTCTGTTCTTTTTCCATCACTACAGAAGCAACTGTAGGATCTAGACTAATTTACGTGTTAAAATATTTAATTGCTGTTCTGTAAACTAGGTTTCTTCCATTTCTCCTGTCACAGAGGGATATTTTTTCTAAACATTCATCCTTGCAAAAGGCATTTAAAAAAGGAGGCAGGATAAAGTTGTTACAGTTTGTCATGGCTTAACCCCAGTTGGCAACCAAGCACCACACAGCTGCTCACTCACCCTCCCCCTGCCTGCGGTGGGATGGGGGAGAGAATCAGAAGAGCAAAAGTAAGAAAATTCATGGGTTGAGATAAGAACAGTTTAATACTTCAAATAAAATAATATAATAATAATAACAACAACAACAACAACTTGTAATGAAAAGTAAAACAATGAAAGAAAGAGAGGGGAACAAAACCCAGGAAAAAAAACCAAGTGATGCAACCGCTTACCACCCACCGACTGATGCCCAGCCAGTCCCTGAGCAGCGGTTGCTGCCTCCCAGCCAACTTCCCCCAGTTTATATACTGAGCATGATGTCACATGCTATGGAATAGCCCTTTGGCCAGTTTGGATCAGCTGTCCTGGCTGGCAGGGCATGGGAAGCTGAAAAGTCCTTGACTACATAAGCACTACTTAGCAACAACTAAAACATCAGTGTGTTATCAACATTCTTCTCATACTAAATCCAAAACACAGCACTATACCAGCTACTAGGAAGAAGATTAACTCTATCCCAGCCGAAACCAGGACACAGCTGTTATTTATGATCTGTTTAAAACTCTTGCAATATTATTTTAATCCAAATTGCCCACTGTAAGAAAAATGTGAAGATTAACTTCCTTTTAATGGCTCAAAAACATGCACTTTGAACAGTCAGTAACAAAATTAGATTAAAATGCTTTAAGGGCAACCATACAGAACTGTAATTCTCCAGTCCAGGATGGCAAATTCCAGTGTAAAGTGATTATAATCCTAAATAGAACCACGGTACAGTCTGACCCTTTTCTACTTACAGTAAAAAAATAAAACCACAATCCAAACTTTGAGTCAGATGCTGTCATAAGAACTACCCTGCATGGACAAGAATTTTGCAGTAAAACTCAGCTGAGAAAATAAAATAGAATATGATGCTGGTGTTTGGATGTAAAATTTCTATTCAGAAACACCTGGTTAATGAGCACTGCCAAAATGACTTAAAACCTTCTGCTTTTTAGGTTCTAATGCATGTGGATTAAAATGTACAGCTTATGGGAATTTAAGATTCGTGTAGATGAGGCGCTTAGGGACATGGTGTAGTAGGCATGGTAGTGTTGGGTTGACCGTTGGACTCGATAATCTCAGAGGTCTTTTCCAACCTTAATGATTCTATGATTCTAAGATATTAAACCCCACCACCACTAACCAGTCTGCACCAGTTCCTTCCCCCTAGATAAAGTGGCTAAACTTGGGCTTGTGCAGCAGCATGCTGTACTGACCTGCAGTGGTTAGCAGAAGTCCAGCTTCACCTGTAGACCAAATATCTGTACTGAATAACTGTTGCGTGAGCGTGAATTCTCTTTCTACAGAGGTAGCAACTCTTGAGCCTGTTGCAGGTGGTTTCATAAACCAGCTCTGTGGTCTTTCAGATTTTTTAATAAAAATGCTTTATTAATATGAGGAAATGGAAAGTAAAACTTTTCTAATCAACTTCCCCAGGGTTATACAGAACGTCGTCTGATGGTTTTGTTAGAGAATTTTGGATTTTTTTTTTCTTCTCCTTTCTCAGTCCTGATGATGACAAACAAATAAGAATTAGCTAAGTTCATCAGTATTTTTGAGTAACTGCAAAAGCATAATACTTGGAGAAGATGGAAGTACCCTCAAATGCTTTGCTGCAAATTGTTCTCAGAGTTCATAAACCATCTTTACGTACTTACAATCCTGCTATAGTAATATGAGGATTTCTGGTTCCACAGAAGTATTAAATATTGTTCAGTGCTTCAGTAGATTGGACTTAAGTCTTTGCTTTTAGCAAGAAAAAAAGGTTATTTCCTAGGAAGAAATACAGCTTTCCTTTCTCCCTGTCCTTATATTCGGCCATATAGTATCTTGGAAATGCAGGTCCACAGTTAGTGTTTGCCCACCGGTCCATAAAGAACCACCCCTCCTCTTCTCCCCCGCAAATTAGAGCATATCTTTTTTTTGGAGGTTGAAGGTTTTGGAAGTTCCTGTACTCGCTGTAGTTATTTTACAGTTTAATGTGGCAGCTTCACATGCCAGTGCATCTGGCATGTCTTTATTATGCCACTTGGCGTTCATCATTGCTTTTAGTAGGCTCGTGCAATGCTGCAACCACAAAGGCAGAAGTATACCACTTAGCGAAGACACAAGAGCCCTCAAATGCTTTACTGCAAATTGTTCTCCAGAGATCTTTCAGAACTAACATACCCAGGCAACAACTTAGATGCTCTTAACCTCAGTCTTATCCTCAGCTCATCATCATAAGTGCTGCTAAAACAAATTTTGAAAGTTCAACAAGATTCACCAGGAGCATTAGAATAGCCCATCCCTAGATGAGGATGGCAGAGAAGATGCAACATGAAGGATGAGGGTCATGAATACTTACAATGAGTTATCAGTAGAAGCATCTTGACAAGTCCCAGAGGAAATCTTAGCCTCTCCCACAGGACACATACTTCCCTGCAATAAGTACTATCAGCATGACAAAGGACCCAAAATGTAAGATAATAAAGCCCACAGAGTTCTTAGATATCCTCCTGTATACCTGCTCCTCTGCTTGCAAGAAATTGGATTTTGTAAGTAAAGAGACTTGATACTATTTTTCCCTTCACAAGGCCGGGTGTCTCTTAACCCATTTTTGACAAACTTAGATTTCCCTGACAGCTTCAGCTGTCAACAATAATAAAATAGAAGCAAGTTATGTATTCTCCATCTTCCAGAAAGCTTCTGTAGGGAAATTAGTACCATACAGCTCACCACAAGATATTACAGGAAGGATAAGATTAAAAGGAAAAAAAAAAAGGCAAGTTGATTTTACACCTTCACACTCTCAGATTTCACTCGTTCACTTGCTCACTCCCACGTAATCCCAAGGTTTTGCCACAGAGGGAAACCAACTTGTCTTGTCCTCCTGAAATTTTTGGGGTCCCCAACTGGTGATAAAAACTGCATTTTAGACTGATTTTTTAAAATCCTTTAAATCCGCTGACTGACACTGGGTGGTCCTTTGTCTCAAAATCACTTTAACCTCAGTTTCTGTAAGCGTTAGGTCAGGCTGCATGCCCGTGATCTGGTCTTCCTCCCCAGCAAGAGGAACAGGGAGAGCGCAGGGGATGTGCTGCAGCCTCATTCCCATTCTCCCGGTGCCCATCCTGAGGGCCTTCCTCTTCGCCTTTTGGTCTTGACATAAACAACACATTCCTCACATTTTACAGCTAGGAATGGCATCCTTGGTTATCAACACAGGCCTTTTTTTTTTAACCCTTTATTCTCCAGTTTTCCATTCTGGAAAACACACATTTCTATTCATACTGCATTTGTATCAATCTTAATGTTTCTGTTACAAAACTATACAATTCCGCAGCTTTTTCAAATGACCACAGAGTTCATGCCTAGATGAGCTTAAAGGATTAAGTCTCTAAGGTATCTTCAAGCTTTTCTGTGCTCTAGTTTTGCTACAGGAAGGAGACAGAAAACACAACACACCTTGTTCTTTCTCATTTTGCCTCTGCATCTAATTCCCTGATAGTATATTACACTATTTCAATCTGAAACCCATATTTGGGATGTCACAACTAACCATCTGAAGTTTTGACGCTTGTTATTCAGTAACAAAACAGTAACAGATGAGAGGAAGAGCCTGTTTCAGAACAGAAGACTTCTGTTGGGTACAACAAAATTGAAAAAAAAAAAAAAAAGGACCACAGGTATAACATGAAGGTATTCACTACCTACGTCAAAAATCCCTTGATTTATATAACACATTAATCTTAATGCTTGAGCTTTAACTGTTATTTTCATTTACCAGCGACTAAATGTACTCTCCACTAAATTAAATTATTTTATTTTTTATTTTTTGCTGTGTAATAGGGTGCATGCAGGCACACAAATAAATCTGTGGAGCATAGAGGAATTAAAGACTTCCTTGGCTTTTTAGAATATTAGAAAATGATGGTTGACAATTATTTAAAAAAAAGCAGCTTTTTAATTCAGAATTTGTATAACATACTGAAAAAGAAAATTGTTTAAAAATGGGTATCAGCTAAAGATAACTGCTTAAACAGTCTTGATTATACTTTAATGACTTAGCAAAGCTGCTTTTTAAAATTTATCTGTGGTTTGCTATCCAATCTGATTATTTTTAATCACCATCTTTCAAGATTTTTGAGGTAGCACTCACTCTTTCATACCTCAGTTTTATTCACGTGTGGAGCAAGAAAGAAAAACTCTTGCAACTTTAAGTTACCTAGCTGAATAAGCTTAAATTAAAACAAGAAAAAAAGTCCTCTCAACACCTACAAAATAGGCTTCTGCCAGGCAAAGCTAATTTTAACAGTTTGGATCAAGGTACTTAGTGTAAATGAGCTCTTATTCCAGTTTAGTACTCCGATTTTTATAAGAAGAAGAATAAGCATATAATTTCTGAAGAAATAAGCATACAATACTTTCAAATTTCAACTACGGTAGCCACTGGCACTAACACTTTCAACTTTAGAAAAAGACTGTGCTTGTGTTGCCTATTAAGACAATTAATCACTAAAAAAAAAAAAACCCAAAAACATTTTAAAATGGGTTTTTAACCATATTGTATGAGAGATGATTGCTTGTAACTGATTGGGGTGAAGGCATTAGGTGATGCCTTCATTGGCATCTCCGTCTATCTTCATTGGCATCTCCATCTAAAGAGGCATCTGTCTTCTCCAAAAATTACTATTTTTAAAACTCTAGGCAAAATCTGTTCTTTTTTGTTATTCTTCAAGCATACGCTTCACCTCCTGAAGTACTATGAAAAATCCCCATGCCTAGGTGGGGAGATCTGGTGAGCACTAGGTCTAAAGAGGCTGGAGTAGAGAGCTCACCTTCCAAAGGCAGGTGGCAGCCGAGGGGGATGCGCAGCAGGGACGTACCTTCACATCTCTGCTTTAAACAAAGCAAATGCACAACCAAGCCACACTTTGCTTTTGCAGTCCAAACTCTGCTTTGTCCAGACAAAGCTGCTAATTGTCTGTTTGGCAGCAGAGTCAGATCTGGGACGAGAAGACAGTGCCGGAAATCGTTTTTACATTGAGATAGGAGGAAAAATCAAGTCCCTTGTGTTCCCAAACCCATCAGCAAATGGGCAGAGTGAGAATCAAAACTCCATTAGGATCAGTTAGTCTTATTGATTTAACTGGAAACTAGATAAAGCCTTAGATATCTGATTCTATAACAATGCTTTCTACCATGCTTCAATCAAACCATGGCGTGTTCTATACGGAAGCCATAGTACACCCTTCTCGTAGGAATGACTATTTTGCTGTCGTTTCAGTTCTCACTGTATTTATACCCAATAACGGTGAACACATGTCAAATGGGAGTATAAATTTATTAGAGAAAATAAGCCATATTTATGCTCTTACCACGCTCTTCATTCTCCTACTCTAAAATGAAGTTACGTGACCCTTTACGTGTTCAAGAATGTTTCCTTAATATTAAAAGCTTGAACTCTACTGCTACACTTTCAAGCTGATGGCGACTGTTGCTAGAAAGACACAGGCAGCACTGGCAACCAGGCGAATCCATACTTTCTCCCAAAACAAATCCTAGGCAAATCCACAACAAACTGACAACCATTGCCTGCTGTATTTAATTTCCCTGTTGTTCTACCATAAGCACTTACCCCCACCATGTAAAATGATATAGTTGCAAGAGGTTAAAAGAGTTACTATCTTCAAAAAGTAACAGAATGTCTTTTTTTTCCAAGACAATAAAATTGTTTCTGCTATTACAGAGATCTAAAGAAAGAACCCACAATAGGCACATCTACTACATAAAATCCTTACTTGCTCCAACAACGTACAAAAATCCATTACTATTGAATTTTAAAGTGCAGCAACACTGGTCTGAAGTTACTAACTCCTGCTAATTTATAAAAAGTCTTATACTATAAGTATAGGAAAGTTCCGGTTTCTAGGATCACTGTTTGCATCTGTTTTTATATAAAAGCAACATTAAAATGTCTAGCCCACATGCTTGCAGAAAGAGGTCCAAGTATATAACCCATAGAGGCTTGAAGCTAAAAACAACCTTTGAATGAGTTTTAATTTTTTCCCCAGGTCTTATTTTCATGTACCTGGGAACTAAGAGTTGCTCTTACTGATGTTTAGTCTTCACGTTTTCCAGATGGAACTAGCCAGTTGATGCTGCTTTGTAGGTAGCAGAAACCTGAAGGGAATTTAAATTTAAACACAATGATGATTTTCTTCCAGGTTTTAAAGAAGCACTTATTTTTTAAACAGGTTCTTTTATCTTTTGCAACCCAGTCCTTCCCACTAGGAAAAGGCCTAAGCTTCTGGCCACGTTTGCCTTCGCATTCAGTAATTACCTGGATACAGCGGGATTAATTCAGATCCTCAAAACAACACAAGTAGGAGCTAACATTTACTATTCTTTAGCTTTAGAGAAAAGGAGGGCTGCAAGAAGAAAAATGTCCCACCCCATCCCCCCCCAAGCCTCATATGAAATCACTCAGATTTCTTCAAATCACCCTTTAGGAATGCGAGGGGCTGTTTTTTGTAAGGCGGGGGGGAGGAAGCGAACGGTAGGAAGAAAGGCAGCGGTGCCTGGTTTGCTGCTTCTGTTTTTAAATCAGCAGCCAAACAGTTCTGCCGGGCAGCTGCTGGTGCAGCCACAAGTAACAGATGAGACCTTTTAATGTATCTTCCCATTCCATATGCTTAAAACCTCTATGCTATGAGCAGTACTGTTCCCTAGATGTTTCGTGAATGTATTTCATATGACCTCCAAAATCATACCACCTCCAAAAACTGAAGCAAGCCATCTGAATGCTTCATCTGTCTTGAAAACTGATGGGCAGGCCCTGTTGAGTGGGAGGCACAGAGGGCAGGGGCTGCTCTCTCAGAGGAGAGGCTCGCCTTTACATCAACTCCTCAGGGCACCAGCGCTGAACCTGGTTCTTACACCTGCCTCTCAGCTGCAGAAGTAGCATTTTATGAATTAAAGTTCTAAGGTGTTACAAAGCTCTTAATGTTTCTTTTATTTGTATAGGTTTTTGTTGTTTGTTTTTTCTCTCGAAAGAAGGCAGAGGTGTTTTTCATTTTGGGGGGCTCTTACAGCTATTACTGCTGTATTTGGGCTGCAAAATATTAAGGGGAAAATTCCTAACTCAACAAAATCTCAAAGTGAAAATAGTTGTAGGTGTAGCATCAGACTTAAACCTCACTTTTAATTGCACGTGTTTGTACATTTGTCAAAGGGGAACAGAAGACAGTAACTTAACTTGCTTTATTATCAGGAAATTAATTTTGAATTTTTTTCTAAAGATTTGTTGGTACCATTAACTTAGGACTAACTTGACCTTTCCCATTCACTTCAATGGATGTTTTTAACACACAGCATTTTGAATCTGAGGCATATTTCTCCACACCCCCCTCCCGCCCCAGCACATAGTAGTCAATACGTGAGGACATATTCTGATTAATTTTGCACGGGAAGTCTTGAAGAATGCAAGCACGGCCTTCTCTTTTCTTAGACTCAAACATACTTATACTTCTTTTAAGCCTCTCAAAGTGTTTCTGAAGTCCAAAAATACTTGCTCCTTATTGAGGTCAGTTCTGTGAGGGAATCGGTCTTGCACTATCTCCTCCCTTGCCCTTTAGCCACCACCCAGCGAGTGTATTCTACCCAATCCAGTATTGTTAAGTGAAATTAAGCTTGTGTTCCTTCTCGAGAGAAGCCATCAGATAAGACTGTACATACAAGTTATTTCGTTTCAACTTTTCTTGATTATGAGAATTAAATCTGCACTAGAACGTTTCTCCTTCAAATTACCAGAATTAAGTTGAACACACGAGTTCAACGCAGAATTTTCAGGGCTGACAGTTACTGAATGACTGGATCAACCCTGCCTGGATAGGATTCCATAACCAGAGAAAGTAAAGGATCTCAACTTCTTCTAAAAGAGCTGGTATTCCTTCTACCACGGTGTTACAACAAGGCTTTATTTTATTCCCCATTTGCCTCTTCCAAACTCTTGCATTTATGCATGGAAAAAGAACAAGAAAGTAGAGACATCTTTACTTTAAAGATAGGTGTCTGGTTTCAAATTTTAGCAACAGTTTAAGTTCAGACTTCAGAAGGTGCTAAATTCTTTAAAATCCATAAGGATTTTAAGAGTATGGCTCATTGCATTTTATGGAGCCTATATAACAGCTCAAGCAGTGCCAAAAGGGGAAGTTCCTGCTGCCTCCTTCCACCTGCTCCAGCCACAGGCTCCTGCGCCCCTGCCTTCTGCCCGCTCCGCACTCGGCAGACCTCCCCACGAGCTGCTTAAACTTGCAAATGGGGAGGAGGAACAGGATGCTTTTCTGCTATTCTAAGGAGCTAAAACAGCTTATGGGAGCCTATCTCTTTTTAAGCATGATCAGGTTGGTTAGCAATCCAGCTTGACATCACTTGTGAGCTCCCATGCAGCAAATATTACAGTACAGAAGTATTCTGCCCAACTAGTTTGCAGATTACTTCCATGACACACACAACAAATCTGAAGTCAAAATATATTTGTGTATCTGGAAAGTCCCGAAAAATTCCTCTCAGCTCCATGAAAGATGGATCTTAAGAGAAGCCTAAGAAAAACCTTAAGAAGTTTTATTAAAATCCCCTTCTGTCTGAGGTGTTTGACAATTTGTTAAAATTTAAGTATTACAAAGTAATTTTGAGCACAAAATTCAGGACAGAAAAGCAAAGTTATATGTGTTCACGTTTACTGGGATCACTAGAGGAATGGGTATGGAATTGTGGACAAGGAATGAATAGAGACAAACAGTTAAAGCGAAGAAAAGGTAAGAGGTAGTGCATACTAAACTAAAAGACACTAACTATGGGTAGGAGGGAAGGTCGAGGTCTTAGGGCTTAGCAGTTTCAGTCTCCCCTCCCACATGTGCTGGCACTTGGGGGTGAAGAAAATCTAGCTTCCTTTCCTGCTGCTACTGTACAGCTACCTTGAGACAGCCATTTGTTTCACAGTGCATACTTAAAAGACGACAAGATTAACTATCCCATCTCCTGGGAAAGATTTTCCTCCTACAGACTTAGTGATATATAGATATCAATAATTTTTTTGAAACTGACAGTTACAGTCTTAATTCAGGAATAACTGAATTAAGTTGTGCAACAAAAGCTATCAAAGGGTGTCTTCAAGAATGTTACAGATCTTTAACAATCTCTTAAAACAGGACAAGGTCACTTAGCATTCATTTCCCTGATTGCAAGTCAATACAGCTGTCTTCTGACCTTCTTACTAATGACCCTGGTCAAAAAATACTGCTCTTATTGATCCCCCTAAAACATTTTTTTTTTTAAACTTAGTGTGGAAACCTATACCTAAATGATTATAAATTCTTATGTTACTGGATCTAAAAAGATACTCCAGCTTATGAGTGAGTAAACTACAGGTGTTAGAACTGTAGCCCAGGTTCTTTTATACACTTTGAAGCCTTAAAACAATTTAAAACAAAAAGCAGAAACATGATCTGACAACATAACACAGAAGCCCCCTGTGAGGCAAAGGTGGTGTACAACCATAAATTAAATGCTTTAGAGTAAGAAGTATGCATTAAGGGGCAAGAGAAAGGGATGAGACTATTATGCCCCTAAAACACAGCTTAAATAAAAATATAGAGTAAAAGTCTGTGCTGATGGAAATAGTATTTTTTCAGGGCTGCTAAACGGAACAGTTTTGCACATTTCAGTAATACACTGTGATGCCACCTCGTCAAGGAACAGAACCAATGATGTCCACATCAGTGAAGCCTGATGCTGACAAGCTCACAGAAGCAACTGATGCCTCTCATCGCCCTGATGTGCCAGGAACAACCCCCTTCACTTTCAGGTAGTCAAGGAAGATACAAAGTCAAATTTTACTTTTGTACATTTAGATGATTCAAGTTGCCTAAATAAAAGTAAAAGCACTATGTCTCAATTTCAATTTGTAGACCCGTCAGTACAACTTTTGACACAGAATGCTTGTTCACAGAAACAGACCCTAAAAAGCAAAATTACAGGGCAAACCAAAGATGACAGAATATGGTAGGATTTATAGTGCCTCAGTGTGTAGGCAACATGTTTGAAATTCAAATAAAAAAATAACTAAGAAACACTGAAAAAGGAAGAGGCTATTACACGAAAGAAAACGAAGTACATTTTCATCCTCTCTCAGGCACAGGCAACTCGAGTGACGGGCTGTAGAGAACACATGGAAGTTTGTTTATAACTGAGACCACATATGGTAATATCAGTGACGTTTAAGAGGTTTTCTACTGAGAAGTATGTCTTTAACTTCCAGCAATATCAATTACTAGTTTTTCAGGTCATCTTTTCCTATAAGCTCAATCTAACTGAGCAACTTTAATGATAGTCTTACAGAGCACGTAAGATGTGCTTTATGATAAGAGGGCAACAGAATCTGACCAAACTATTCAGAGGCTTCAAGTCTACCATAAACATAACAAATGCAAGGCATATGAACTTCATGCTGTCATATGAAAACCTCTTGTTTATGAAAATATTCATATCAATAATAAAAAACCTCATATAAATAACAGTACACTGAACAGAAAGCCTTTAACTCTCTGCATCACACATTATAGAGAAGTAGGTAAGTAATCAATTACTTTCCTTTAATACTTTGATGTTTTATGTCATAAAAGTTAGATTAGTAAACTCTGCTCAGATCTTGTTAAAGCCTAAGTGAAAGCATGAAAGCAATTTTGCTTTTTGTTAGATAGCGTAAAGAGATTACATAGAGTCCACCTCTGACCACTTATTCCAATTCCTTTATTTCACTTCAGCCTTACATTTTTTCATTAGACTCAAATGGAACAAGTGGCAGCTTTAGACTTTAATAAAAGGTCACTTCTCATAATTTTGTACTTTATTCATCTTCTCAGCTAAAAACTGTAGGAACAAATTAAATTTGCAGCTCATTCTTACACATCTCTTAACACACAAAGTAAGTGACGATGATACCACTCCACACAAGACCAGATTTTAGTTATATTTTCAGAAAGGAGAATGAGACAAAGCTAACACAGCAGCAGAAATACATATATGCCGAAGGAAGCCCGTGGTCCATGTAAGCTAGCACCCAGTCACTGCTGGATGATGCAGCACCTGAGATAAGGGTTTGAAACTCACCGACTGTAAAAATCCTGTGTTTGAAAAAAGCTATTAAGCTAGCTGCTGATTACATTACTTGAATCAAGGAAATAATCTTTAATTTTAGCTGAGGTGGTGTGTCGAGACAAGGGCAAGATTTACTTTTTACAATAAACTCTTCAGCAGAGCTTTCCCTCCATCTGTCCTTTTACAAGGGAAAGTAAGGTTCATCATTTCGATTATCCAGGTGGACAACTGAAAGCACCAGGATTAGATAGCAAAGCAAAGACTAAACACAGGTCTTGATTATCAGTTGCCTCCCTTACTTGCAGTGATGAACCTTTTTTCCAGTGTCTAACAAAACTGAAGTCTCACAGGTTGAACTAATGAAGGGGATGTTAACTTACATCAGAGTAGCACCCCGTGTGCTAACTCGTACGAGTAACTACATACTGCAATATTTCTCGACCAGTAGTATTTTTATTTAGACTATTTTAATAACAAATATGAAATACATAACCAAACTGCAATAAATTAGCCAGGAAAGCCTTTAAGGCAAGCAAAAGAAAAACAATAAAAACAAAGGCAGAACTGTGTTTGGATTGGTTTCAAATTCACTACAGCAAGATCATTAGAATTCAATTTTCTACTGTACTGTAAGAAATTTAAGAGATAATACAGAAAACATACATTAATTTTGAACTGGAATAGCAATAACTTGTCATTGACAAAGCAGATGTCTATCACCTTGATAGTTTGAAATTCAGTGCTCTTCTTGCAGTCTATAGTATGTCATAATGATTTGTGATCAAAGACTAAACAAAGATTGTTAGCTCATATCCTCTAAAAAGTCAAATCTACAGCTTTCCTGAAACCACATTAAGAGTACCATATTTAATAAATTTTAGATAAACTTAAATTATTTTTAGTCCAAAGGCACAAAATTCTATAAAAATTCTTCTATGTCCACCTTTTAACGTGAAGTGAAAACATCAAAGTAACAACTGTGAGTTACTGCACTTTCAGAAGACAATCTCCCAGTTCTCCTTCGCAGTCCTGTTTGAGATGCAACACAGGGCCACACTGCAACAGGAACACAACATAAGAACAGATATTGTGGTTCAACTGAAAGTCCATCTAGCCCAGACTTTGCATGGCAGTGACTGTAAAAAAATACCCCGGGGAGCAGTGTAAGAACTGAACACGTGTGAAGTTTTCATCAGCTTCCACATAGCACAGAAAGTCGTTTCTATGCATTTAGTAACACACAATGGGTCAGTCTTACTAACACTCATGCATTATAACCTTGAGCTTATGTAAATGTGTGGCATCCACAGTACCCTTTAGCAATGACTTTCACTACTTGCTGCATGAAGAACCACTTGGTTGATTTGAACCTGGCTTCTATGTCTTTCACGGAAAAAGGCAAAAATAATTTCTTGCGAAGTCCTCAGTTTAACTCATAATGTCTCAGACTTCTCACATCTCCCTCAGTCATCTTCTTTCCAGCTTGAGAAGTCTTGACTCTTTTAGTCAATTTTTTACATCAAAGCTGTTCTGTATCTTTGACCATCCTTGTTGCCCTCAACTGAGGTTTCAGCTCTGTTCTTGGAAGAAGGAGGGGACTGCACATAGCATTCAAAACGTGGATGCAAGCTGGATTTACACAGTATCATGACAACCTTTTCTGGTTTACTCTTTACTCCTCCTCTAGTAACCACAACAATTACTTGTTTGGCTCCTATTGAATGCTGACGTAACACTAAGACCTCACTCCTGAATGGTTATGGTCTGTTCAGCATCCATCACTTTACATGCAAAACTAGGGCTGTCCTCCTCAATCGCTTTCAGGTAGCTACCCTGACAAACGACAAAATTGGGAATTCAGTCACCTGTGGCTCTTTGCAGTTGTACCTCACCCTTACTACCCCAAATAATTTAAATTTAGTATCAGCAAGCTTTCTTCCCCACTGCTCTCCAGGGCTCTTCCAGGTAATTTAGGAAAATGTTAGATTCCCACAGTAATTTGTGCAGCCTAGAAGTGACTTTCCGCTACTTGCACAACTGAACATTTACTTCTGGCCTATGTTCTTTATCTTTCATGGAATTATTTATCCACACAAAGGTCTTCCCTTCTTATGCTGTGGCTAACTAACTTCCTTTAAAAAAAAAGCTACTGACAGACCCTCTCAAAATCCCCTCGGAAATTAGAGACACCTAAGTTACTCTTATTCACATCATTATTGGCCCTCCAACAGCCCCCACAAGGTTGCAAGACAGGTTTACTTACAAAAGTCATATTGACTTTTCCCAAGCAGAGATTATAAAAGTGGTGGATATCTGCATAAATAACACTACTAATTTGACTGTTTCAGACATTAGGATTACAGTCCTGCAAGTGCTACGGTCTCCCTTATCTAAGTTCTGGCATCACACCTGCCTTTCTCTATACCCTTGGTACCATGGTAGATTTAGACAAGAATTTACATACCACCATATCAGCAATTCAGCTATTTCATCTTCGAGTTTTTAGAATTGGAGTAAATACCACCCAGTCCTGGTACTTTCATAGAATCATAGAATTGTTTAGGTTGGAAAAGACCTTTAAGATCATTGAGTCCAACCGTTAACCTAACACTGCCAAGTCCACCACTAACCATGTCCCTAAGCACCTTGTCTACACGTCTTTTAAATACCTCCAGGGATGGTGACTCAACCACTTCCCTGGGCAGCCTGTTCCAAGGCTTGACAACCCTTTCGGTGAAAAAATTTTTCCTCCTATCGCTCGCTACTTGGGAGAAGAGACCGACACCCACCTCACTACAACCTCCTTTCAGGTAGTTGTAGAGCGCGAGTTGTAAGGTCTCCCTTCAGCCTCCTTTTCTCCAGGCTAAACAACCCCAGTTCATAGAATCATAGAATCATTAAGGTTGGAAAAGACCTCTAAGATCATCGAGTCCAACCATCAACCCAACACCACCATGCCCACTACACCATGTCCCTAAGGGCCTCATCTACACGTCTTTTAAATACTTCCAGGGAAGGTGACTCAACCACTTCCCTGGGCAGCCTGTTCCAAGGCCTGACCACTCTTTCAGTAAAGAAATTTCTCCTAATGTCCAATCTAAACCTCCCTTGGCGCAACTTGAGGCCATTTCCTCTCGTCCTATCGCTAGTTACTTGGCAGAAGAGACCAACACCCACCTCGCTACAACCTCCTTTCAGGTAGTTGTAAAGAGCGATGAGGTCTCCCCTCAGCCTCCTCTTCTCCAGACTAAACAACCCCAGTTCCCTCAGCCGCTCCTCATAAGACTTGTGCTCCAGGCCCTTCACCAGCTTCGTTGCCCTCCTCTGGACACGCTCAAGCACCTCCATGTCCTTCTTGTAGTGAGGGGCCCAAAACTGAACACAGGATTCGAGGTGCGGCCTCACCAGTGCCGAGTACAGGGGCATGATCACCTCCCTACTCCTGCTAGCCACACTATTCCTGATACAGGCCAGGATGCCATTGGCCTTCTTGGCCACCTGAGCACACGGCCGGCTCATGTTCAGCCGGCTGTCAACCAGCACCCCCAGGTCCTTTTCCTCCGGGCAGCTTTCCAGCCACTCTTCCCCAAGCCTGTAGCGTTGCCTGGGGTTGTTGTGACCCAAGGGCAGGACCCGGCACTTGGCCTTGTTGAACCTCATACAGTTGGCCTCAGCCCGTCGATCGAGCCTGTCCAGGTCCCTCTGCAGAGCTTTCCTACCCTCCAGCAGATCAACACTCCTGCCCAACTTGGTGTCATCTGCAAACTTACTGAGGGAGCACTCGATCCCCTCCTCCAGATCATTGATAAAGATGTTGAACAAGACTGGCCCCAAAACTGAGCCCTGGGGAACACCACTTGTGACCGGCTGCCACAAGCAGTGGTGGTTACTGACCATGTTGTCAGCTACTTCTGCAAACTCTTCTCCCATCTCTACTGTGTTAGACGCACCAGTTAAGAGTCCCTTGCAAAGAAGCATTCAGAAACTGGAATACCCCCAGTTCCCTCCCCACTGAACAAAGACAAATAATTTAATTTCTTTGCAAAGGCTGTATCTACTACATGCGTTCAGTTTATGTCCTGATCATCAGCAGTTCCTACAGGCAGTCTGGAGACCTTCTGTTTCATAGGAAGAAAGCATTATTATCAGTTTTTATGCCTTTTGTTAACCACAAACTTTTCAGTGTGTTTCTACATTTAGATTACTAGACTCATGATTCTCACTTAACTCATTTGAACATTCCGTCTGCTCTTTTTGTTTTGAAGGAAGTTCTCTTGCTTCCAGTTGTCTCCTTCATCCTCTTCAGCTTTCTTCTGCGCTTTTGTAATTCTCTTGCTAGATGGCACACACTGGTGCTCTGCTTCAGATGCAATCGCTACATACTTATCTCCATGTCCTTCACCACACTCCATGTCACCTTGAGAAATTTAGGTCTTAAGAATTGTCTGGTTACTTTCTTTTTAAGAAGCTGCTTTTTCTCCCCCCCTTTTTTTATAGCATCGCTTTGAATGAGATACTTTGATACATGTATTTGATGATGTACAAAAGATTAGAAAGGCTTAAATCTTTCTTTAAAGTATACAAACTAGTCTACTCTCACCTATCATTTCTCTGAGCCATGCTGTGTGATGACAAGTGTGTAATAAGCACAGCTGGTCCACACCACCATACTCAAGTTACACAAGCAGACACTTCCACTGACTCTTAAGTTATATGCCTCAACCCCTTAAAAAAAAGGGGGGATGAAAAATCCAAGGACACAAAAGATAGATTTGATAAAGTTAGATGTATGGCTCTCTTGAATCACTGCCAGATTGGGTTATCTAGTTGGGTTTGCGTTTTGGTGGGGTGGGTTTTTTTGTTGTTTTTTTTTTTTGGGGGGGGGAGGGGAGGAGGAAGAGTAGTGGTATTTGTTTTGGTGTTGTTGTTTGGGTTTTTTTTTTTAGTATATAAAGTGGTAGCTGAACTTTATTTGTTCGCCAACTCCTATCACCGCAAGATACCAGCACAGGAATAAATTCAGTTTCCACATGAGTAATTTATATGTGAATTAAAAAAAAGAAAAACAACAAAACCCAAAAACCAATCAAATCAAAACCCCCCAAGCCCCCACAACTTTATCATCCAGACTGTAGAGTAGTTCATTGAAAGTCAATAAATTCAAACTGATTGACATATCCTTGTAGACAGGGTCCATGTGGATTATTGACAAACTACACATTCAGACAAGAACACTATTTTGTTTACAAACCCAGACTATTACAGGAAACAAGTGCATGGCAGTAGCTGGTTACTTGTGAACCACTCTGAACAGAGAAACAGTGCCTTTGCATCGATCATGCATGGCACACGTGGCTTCAAAAGGATTTATACAGAAACAAGATTGATCTGGGAAACACATGGTTGCAAAGAGATGACAGGACGAAACAGTGCATTTGTGGTCAAAGATATGATTAGTTACAAGCATTAGCATTATCTCGATGCTATCACATTTAGTCTAAAAAGTTCTTTGCAGATGGGCTAAATACATGTCTGCTTTCAAATACTGATGAATTTACAGTTGTGGGATAAAACACAGAAGCACTGGCTTGTATTTTCATTTCAAGTATTTGATGACTCCAAAATCTGGAGCAGTACAGGAGTTTAGGGACAAGGGGAAGGTGGAATCCCTTTGCAGGGGAATGGAAAAGATTCAGCTGGAAGAGAATACAGGTAAGTCAGCAGTTCATAAACACACAGGTTGTTGCACTAACTGAAAATCTGACCTCTTCCTCTTAATCAAATAGGTTACTCCCTAGGCAAGTGATCAAGCTACCTATTTGCCTCTCTGTTCATTAAAGATGCAGCTTTGGAGGAAGCTCCTCAGTACAGCAAGAAGTACAGCAAGAGCAGAGCCTAGAGAGGGACAAAGGTATTGAGGAATTATCCTTGTATACAAAGTGTCATGTATGGAAAGCATGTGGGAGGGGTGGGGGCAACCAAGCTCTTGCTTTCTTGCTTTCCGCCTTTTGGAGAAGTCCTTTCATAATCAGAAAAGCTTTAAAATACAGAGGTGAAGATTTCTGGGTATAGAAGTCAAAAGCAGATGAACAGAACCATTCTTTCCAATCTTCCGAAATAAAGGCATGAAAAATACCTCCATCACCCTTTTTGGTAACTGGTATGCCTGAGCACTAATGTAAAAAAAAAAAACCCCAACAACAAAAAAACCAACACAACACACACAAAAGAAAAAGAAAAAAGCCCCAGAGGCTGCAGCACAGCGTGAAGATACCAGACCTAGTGCTAAACTAATAGCTTGCACTAGAAGCACTCAGTGCACAGCAACTCAAGCTGAGGTGAACTGCTTATATTAATTACTGGTTGATAATCCAGTACTGCTGTCAAACCACTTGTGCACAACACTGGCTCCTGAGACCCAGATCATCTCTCTCCAGTAGGAGAATCTCATTTTCCTTCCAACATAAGGCTTCCTATCAGCATTCCCACTATTGACCAGGGTGCCACAGACCCAGAAGGGCAGCACTGCTCTTCATTTTGCAGCCATGCATTCATTAGCCAAGCCTTAAGCAGAGAAGACTCAGTCTCAGCACTTGTACAACAGCAGGCAACTAGTCTTAAAAAAAAAAAAATCAAGGGAGTCAGGGTCTTGGTTTAAACAGACGAGAAGTCCAGGAAGGAACAGACTTAAAATCATTTTCAGCAGACATTTACCATATTTATGTCTGCAGATCAGATTTATACAGATTGTGAGCTGAAATGTTTCCTAAAGGAATTAGTAACTGCTTATTTTTAGCCTGATCCTTTCATATATATTGTCCCAGATACACAATTTTGCAATTGAGGCCCCCACGCACCTCAGGAATTTTCACTAACAACACTTAAAATGGATTATTCTAACTGCTTCAAATTTATCAGTGGATATATTGCATAAATCAGTAATTTAAGTAAACAATATGAAGCCAGTTTATGACTGAAACGGATATGTAAGTTAATGTTTTTGTTTTGGTCAGATACATGCACAGAATAACTGGATGTATGCAATAGGCAGTACATGTCACAGATATAGGTGGTACTGCTATATACTAGCTGGGACAACTCGTACAATGCAGAGAGCTTTACAGCTGTACTGGGGAGAAGAGCATAGCTCAATATTTCATTTCTTCTTGTAAAAAGTTCTTTGTTTATAAAAAGTCTTATTTAAGATGCCTTATCAAGCAAATATTACTTTTGACTGCATGTTCCACACACATCACAGCAAGGAAAAATATGTATTTTCAGTAAGTCTTTTGGGGTCACAGTAGCTATTTCAACTCAATCAAGCAGAAGCCTGACATGCATAATAAAGTGTTTATTTCAATGCAACTATATATGCCAGCATTCTCACAAGTGAAATGACTGCAAAGACTTACAGATCCCAGCACAGAGGAAAAACTCCAACCCTTCTAGAACATTCGTAAGGCCAAGAATTACTAAGTGCACGAGGAAACCAACTCCAACAGCTAAAAGAAAGTTGTGGCTAAAGTTTTATTTTTTGCTTGTTTGCTTTTTATCCTATCTTCCCAAACAGAAGCCAGCCACATACCCCAAACAATTTTAAACTAGAGTACTTTATTTTTGATAAAACATGTCTTCTCCAATAGTTGCTAAAAGGTGGGATGATGGAAGAGAATGGCTTTTCAGAAATTACTAAAAAAGTCTCAAGAACTCACTTCTGTAAGTATAGGAAAACATACAGACACTTATTTGTTGCATTTATGCTTAAGTTTATACAATTCTAGTAAGAATAGCCACATGAGCCCACCACAGACATTAAGCCACTTGCTGCAGAATATTATCTTCCTTTCATGTATTCTCCGTGCTCAGCTTCACCTTGCTTTCATGTTGCATCAGTAAGGAAATAGTTGCAGTAAGCATCCTTTAAAACATGAATGCTCTGATCAGACAAAAGGCAACTTAATCTTTAAAAAATTATAAAGCATACTACATAGAGAAAGCTGGAAGTACCCACACATTAGAGGTATTTCTCTATCAAGCTTGCTTCCTCCAGCTACCACTGTAAGTAAGTTGGTATCTCCCTCCCCCAGTGATTTATATCGCAAGGAAAAGCGGAAGCCAGACAGGGAGCTGGGCATGATACTGTTTTTTGGTGCTTTCTGTGAGGGGAAGGAGTGGAACAAGCCAAATGCCCGGCTTCATGCAAGCCAATGGTTTTCCAAAAGGTACTGGACTATTCCTATGTGGGAGAATATCCCTTCACAGGTAATTCTGAAGGCAGAACATGCAAGAACAGAAGATGCTTCACAAGCTGAAGCGATCACTATCTTGGAGAATGTCTCTATTTTTAGGTTAGTGTTTTAATGGGGGGAGGGGGGAAGACTCTCCAAGTTATGTTTGCAAAACAGGATTTAAAAACAAAGAAGAAAAAACACAACTTAATTATCAGATGCACATTAAGAAACTGTACTTAGTTAAGAAGCATTAAATGATCCTAAATACACACTTACTGCTCCTTCACAACACTAGCTCAACAGAGGAGTGCTTTGTGTTATCCACTCAGGGACCTCTTAGGTTTACCTGACACACCATGACAGCTTTAAAGGGGTCAGTTCCAATTTGACAGGCAGGTGAAACTCTCCTCGAAAAAAAAAATACAACTACTACATACAAGAACAACTGTTCTTTCACCCTGTTTCAGGTGTTAGTTCATGTATATCATGCATACACATTGTAGTGACAAGTAACTATCATCTTATGTATAGAAGGCTTTTACATAAGAAAAACTATAGTTACATTCAAAGTATAAAACAAAACTTGTGCTGAACAACAACAGTTAAAGTCTACAGCAACTAGAAAAACTTAAACAGTGTCATGCAGTCTTAATTTTGTTCATTTTCCCACCCACAGGCTGCAGACCATGCATCACTTCTTATACAAAAGGGAGATATGAATATCTCTAATTCACGCCACAACATTAAATTTGCATTAGCTATAGAATTACGTTTTCTCATCACTTTCTAGAATAATGGTGCTTAGAATGAGGCTAATGCATTTCAAAACAGTTTACTTTGTAGTTCCAGAGTGTGAAGGCAGGATCTTGATTTACCCACACGGCACAATGGAGGTTCAGAAATACTAAAAAAAAAAATTTTTATTTATTTAGTCTTCCCCCAAAACCTCAGTGGTTAAAATAAGATTTTAATACTTGGCATATTTAACATCTGACTAACAATCATACTTGACTTTCATGTATTTGATATTTCTTCAGACTACAAGTAGAGCATTGGTTTAAAACACACTGAAATAAATGTATCTAATGCTCACCACATCCTGATAACTAACAAGTCACTTAACCTTGTTTTTTCAGTGAGGGACAGAACATAGTTCCCTAGTTTTACCTCCCTTAGCTTTAGCCTTAGTTTTAATTGCCTTAGTCTCAAGATAATTTAATTTTTCAAGCTCTTCTGCTTGAAACATGCATTCCCATTTCTGTAAGAGTGAAGGTACTATTCCGCACACAATAGCCTCCCCCCACTACACAGTCTTGGTTCATCTCTTCAGCATTAAAAAAATGCATAGCAAAGACACAGGAGTCTTACTTAAAGATATAATGTGGTAAGTATTGCTGGAGTCTCATCAGAAACACAGTGAAGTTTAGCAGGAGCTTAGAAGCCTGGCTACACAGAGACTTCTGCCTGTTCACTTCCAACACTTACCTGCAAGCTAACTGGAAACCGGTGTAAGGACCAAAAGTAAGACTGGAGAGAGAAATGCAGCAATGAATCAGGCCCATCATTTTTTCATAAATAAAAAGTCATTATTTAAAATTCACAGACCTCTATATAACATAGCATATGTAATAGCGCACCAAAACATTGCGAATTTTATTGCAGAATTTAACAATACTGAAGGAATGACAAGGGCAGTTCAAAGACACTAAAACTTATCTATATGACATCACTGCAGTTACATCACTGTATTGTAAAATGTTATATTAATAATTGGGAACAAAAAACACCTAAGCAAGAACCAAGAACCTAAAGAGTTTCTCAAGTCATTCAGATGGGTGACTTCTATTTCTTACAGATACAGACTTATTTGAAGGCTTCTCATCAACAATTCTTTACAAGAAGTTTATTGAAGCATAGCCATTCATTTTTGTAGACACTTAGGCAGTTATGTTTTTGCATCAATTGTCTAAGACGTTTTCCAGAGAAAGTATTACGTCACCTTTTATTGCTCCTGAATTCAATCAGATTGACTCCTTGACTTGACAAACCCATAATGCAAAAAAAAAAAATCCTAATGTACTTCTACATAGAGAGCTGAACTACTCCAATATATAGCCACCTACTCTGTAGATCATACCAGCACTCATACAAATGCTACAGTAATCTACTTTGCCTTTCTCCCAAACTAGTTGTGGTATCAAAATAAAAAGCATTTGTAAGTATTTTAAGAGGAATGCACTTGCAGAACTAAACTTGTCTTTGACATTAAATACAGAAGAATTGCTAGGCTATTCTGTGGGGTCTGAAGTTTGAGAAATTCCCCATTTCTTCCAAATTAAAAGAATAACCTCATCCTACCACCTTGCTTTAATATGTTCTTCCCTACACCGACATATCTTGAAGTATGAGGGATCGCCCTATCATTCCTTTTCTTTGCAACCACTTCAGCTGCAGTAAAATGGACGGAGCAGGCAACGGATCCAGCAGGCTTGTGTCCAAACTACAAGTCTGAAGTCTTGCCAAAGGCCCCATCTACCACACCACAATTCTGCTATATTAGGTTTTATTTTTTAACCAGTTAATTATGTCAACAATAGAACAGACTTCATATAACTAATGCAGCAGTGTTTCTTGGGAGGATTTGAGGCTTCCAACACAAAAATATTTTAAAGCTTTTAGAACAGCTAGTTTTTATAGTAGAGCCCTAGAAAATGTGATATAGTGGACTGCATCCTCTCACTCACATAACGCTGTATTTCAGTCTTTACTGTGCTTAACATACAGGAGAGATCCATGTCATGAGGATACTGCAGAGCTGCCTTTGAGTATTAAAATAGATTTTTAAATGAAATATTAATAGTTAGAAAAACATACATTTTAACACATGCAGAAACATGCAGACCAAGACTCAGTAGCCACAGTTAAATTTAATCAGAATCCACACTCCATTAGTGGCTGGAAGAGTTCCAGAAGCCGCCTGTGCCCTTGGCCATCTGCCAAGACTGCTGATTGCATTTTAAGTCCCCTGAAATTACAAGGATGTATTTGAATATGCCATTCTCCACTTCTAGTATGGTATTTACAATTTTCTTTTGTTGCACACATAAAAAGTAGCTGTCTACCTCACAACCAATACATTTGCATTTTACAGACATACACAGTCAGACATACTTAATATCACCTAAATTTCAAGTATGTTTGGTACCTTTTCCAAAGCTGCTACTAACCCTTACATTTCCAGGCTTCTTGAACCATAGAAAAGCAAGGCACTAGTGACACCTAACACAAACAAACTATAGCTAGCATCCAAGAATTCAAGTATGAAATTTAACCTATGGAGATAAAATGAAAGTTCTCAAGCATTTACCAGTGCTATCTGCAAGTATGCTAGAGCCAAGCATCAAAATTCTTGTCCAAAAACCTCATTCAAGTCTACTGCTCATCAGTCATGACATGCACTAATAGCTCTTCTTTCATTGTGTAGAAAATGCTGAAAGGAGGAGGAAGTGTTAAAACCAATCACAGTAAGTGAAAAGTCTTTATGATATAACATCAAAATGAGATAAGCTAGTTCAGCCACATCCCAAGAAAGTTGGGGGGTTTTACATCTCCCAAGAACATTTGCACATGCATGCAGTCACAATTCTCTCTGGAGATCTTCAAATGATAGTATTTTATTGATCTAAGGTATCAGAGAACATCCAGGTTATGGGGGGAGAGGGGGAAATCATCGAGGAAGATAGCCATGACTGAAATAACTCTTGCAGAAACAATGGTAGAAAGGCAAGCAGAAAAAACTAAACCAAAACAGACTGGTTCAGAAATGGGTCCAGAATACTCTGGAAGTGTTTGATGTCCATGTCCTATGTGGAGTCAACTCAACTCTGCAGACTCCTCAAGCCCACACTGAGACCTGCCATCATTAAAGAAAAGGAAGAGCTAGAGTATTTTTTACAAAGTAGATCCATCGTAACTCATGCATAGCCTAGAATCTGGTCTTGAAAGCACATTAGTACATAAGTACTGCCAGGTATCAGGTTTGATGCGTGGAAGCCTAACAGCATAAGAAAGTGAAAATACTCATTGTCAGAATAACTGCTTCAAACACAAAAGACTTTACTGTACAACACAATGCAGCACTACAGTGTTAATTTTGCTCATCTTCTCTGGCTGTAGCTCTGTCGCCGTCTAAGCCAGCTTGACAGTCGGATCCAGCACTTCTACATCTCTGTTGTTTGACAGGCCTTTTGTTGAGCTCAGCTGGTGGAGACCGACCCGACCAGTAGCCAGCAGTTAGATCAGCTCAGGCTGTGGGTTTCCAGCCTTTTGCTTCACAGCCGAGCCGAATTACATGGTTTGCAACTTGGCAAGTGGCAACAGTCTCGCCTCCTCCCCACTCTACCAATCCCTTCGATCAGAAAGCAAGCCGGTTCAGCCTATGAACCTAGCAAAAACGAGAACAAAACAAAAGCCCGAAACACAGACTTTTTGCCAGATTAGTCTCTGGTCTTTTAGCAAGCTGCATTGATTTACTGGATAATCAGACAAATACTAGAGCCAGCATAAACTAAGCAGTAGGAACTGGGCCTCCTTTTATTAAAGCCACAGTCACAGTTGAGAAGGGCTTGATCAGAGTTATTTATCCCTTTACCTTATACCACAGGTAGTGCTGCTGATCTGCTGCAATTTGAACTGATGGGACACAGTTTGGCAGAAAGACCACATAAGGAAAGACAAATAGGTCAGTCGGGAGAAACCACTTGAATTTGAAGCACGTCTTTTATTGGAGTGGCAGAGAGAAGAGACTTATGTCAGTCTCTGAACAAAGACACAAATTAAAACGGTATGTTGGACAGCAGTAGATGCAGAAGAGAAGGGTTTTTTTAGTAAGCCAGTTAACTACTAGATGTACCATATAAAACACATGGCAGTGCACTCTAGCTGCACAGAAAAATGTATGTCATTTCAAGTAGAGTCCTCTTACATTTTTTGCCCATGTAAATATCATACCTGCTTGCTCAAGACAGCTATAGAGTAGTACTGCTGTGAGAGTTTGCAAGTGTATCCAATATGAGTGAAGTTAAAACTGAGAAGAATAGGGCTGAAAGGATGCAAGACACTAAACCCAGCAGCTTGCTCCCATCATGAGGGGGACAGACTCATTGCCCAGGTACTCCCTTGCACCCCTCTGGGCAGTTCTGCAACCCCTTTTGCACTGGCAGTGGTACTTGTCAGATCCCACCAGAAACCAATCACTTAATTTCCTAGAAATATCTCCTCCTCCCTAAAAAGGTACCTTTCCTGCTGAATTGGTAAGTTAGACAGCTTGGCCAAGGGTACAATACTGAGGATGGTGAAAAAAGGAAGAAAATAATAGGACCAAGACTAACAACTCCTGCTGCTGAAAGGAGGCAAGAGTGAAGGAAAATACAAAACTGAACCACAAGTTAAAGTTATCTCTTCCAAGATTCCTACTGGGATCATATAGTCAGATTCCCTAAAGACATGTAGATGCAAACAAGCTAATATAGCATTACTTATCTGGTAAATTGTTATTCAGAGTGAGCATAAATTGTCCCTCAGGGGAAAGACTTACCAAGACACAATCCTAGACTGGAAAGGGACACAGCCACAGAGGTGTAAGTGATGCACATTCAAAAATAGAAGGGAAGAGACTAAGCATGGAAAAAAGGATACCATTTCTTTTCTGTAAAGACGACTTTCCATAATCTCACTTAATGCCAGGAAGGAGTCTCATCAGAGGACTAACTGAAAAAAGTAGAATAATTTTGCAATTTCTTGACAAAGATGCAGAACAGTTTGCTGAGGTTTCTTTACCACTTACTGCAAAAGCCACAGCATTAAAGACAGAATACTGAGCTGGATTAAGTCTAATATATTCATTTTTACGTTCAGCAACAGACTTGGACTTGGTGTCAGTGTCTCCCATTGGGACAAACAGAAGCATTTCCAAGATCCCGGAAAGCTACCATGGATATGGACTATCTGTATTCCAAAATGTTTTTCACAAAATCCCATACAGAGACTACACCTTCATTTCCTTTACACTTCAGTTGGCTAGCATTTGCTGCAAAGCAGTCTGAAAAACATTTCCACTAAAAGACTGGTATTTAAACTGGCAATATCAGAGTCGTCAGATTTTATTGCTTCTTTTCATGACATAGAAAGTGCCATATTGATTAAGAGGGGTGAAGCTAATTAGAAGAGACCTGATCAGACAGAATTTGGTGTCTGTTGCTAGAGGACAATAAGCTCAAGAATAAACCAACTTACTAGGATAAGTCTGTTGGTAAAGCCTATACCAGCAGAAACTTTAAGCAGCAGCTGACTTCAAGAGATTTCACTTTTTCTTCTATTGCTCCTCCCCTCAATCATCACCAGAATTAACACTTTCCAAGTTTCAAAGTCACTAGCATCTGTGCAGGGAGAGAAACACCACTACAGCCCAGGATCTGGCTGGCTTAGACCGAGACGTAGCCTTTCCTCTGCAGCAAGGAATCTCACAGCCCAACTCCCAACGTGCCATCTTGCCCACTAACTGCTCCTACCAGTGCTTAAAAAGGCCATGTGGGGAACCAAGTAATTTTGCCCGTTGTTTTAAAAGAAAGCAACTCGCATCCCATCCCTGTCCTTTCTCTGCGCTTCCCTCCAGACAGGATTAGTTTTCGGCAGGACATGCAGCAGACCTGGCTGACCACACTTGCACTGCCGGCAGGGGCTCTCCCGTGCCCGTGGGAAGGCGAGATTTTAGGCAGGACCACTCCTTTGCGCTGCTGTTCCATCACATTTGCTCACCCTGATGACGAAGCCATGCCTTTACTTAACAAATCAGCCAGAAATCAGAGAACCATGGCTCTGTTCCAAAAACCCGTAAACCCCCAAATGAAATTCCCTTCTCTCCTAGGATACACCCTCTTCCCCCTCCAGACGGAGAGAGGGAAGGTGCAATGTCAGCTTTAGATCTCTGGAAATCTTTAGGAGCAAAGTCATTACACTGCAGCTTTACTGGCTTCAGGTTAGTTATTTCGTGCTTACTGACCTTAAGTATCCCTTGGAGGGGGTAAATAGAAAAAAAGAGCTAATAAATAATTGAAATAGTTCATTAGTAAATTACCATGGAAAGTTAACAAGATTAATTAAATGCCTTCAGTTTCATAGTGTTGGAGCTAAGTGACAAGCAAAATGTCACTCATGTAAAAGATGTTTATATTCACACAGGAAATATTTTATATTTCCAGTAAAGGAATGCAACTATTCTGCAGTCATAGCCTGGACAGTTAAAGATGACTAACAATGTAGAGAATTTCCACTGGTTGTTAGCTTAACTCAGCTTTGAAGCAATCTTACACTACTTTTTGTTTCATTCAAATTTTTGGTGGCAATTATCTTTCCAAAACTTTAGACACCCGCATGATAAGCGCCTCTATCTGATCAGTCACCTTGTACAATTTTAAGAGCGGATTTCACAGCCCACAACCTGGGCCAGCATGATTAGCCTAGGAGCAGAGCTCTAGGCTGGATTTGTTTGACTGCATTTCTATCACTGTTTCATTTAACATGCCTTTCCAAGGTAGCTGCAAAGCTGTCTGCTCACAGAGGGAGCTGTGAAACAGGTAGCCAGTGCAACAGCGAATCCTGCCAACTCCACCAGAAGCCCCAGTCAGGTTCTCCAGGGCACTCTCCTCCTTGCATTACTTAGGCAAACATACGTAAATCCACGGGATCTCAAGGCTTTAGAAAACACTTCACAAAGCAATAGGCAGAAAATCAGCTGTTCTGTCCTGGAAAATACAGTAAAATTCAAAAATAGCAATCTTTTGACTAGTCTATTTCTAAAAAGAATATTAAAATATTAAAAAATTGCAAGCTCCCCTCAGTTAGCAGTGGTAGTGCTGTGACTCACTGCACACTGTTTATTTTATGTTCAAGGAGTCTAAAAGCTGAGCATTTTCATTCCTGGTTTGTCAGGCTTGTTGAAAAACTGGCCTCTGAAGCCTCGTTTTGGAAGAGCCATTATGGCAAAATGATCCTAAACAACATCATATGCAGAAAGTGGGACTGGATGCTTTTGTCCACCGTACCTCAAACTCTAAGCCATTAGATATATCTGAAAGCTTGGCTAAAACTAACTGGAAGTTAGTTTTGTCAGACACATGCATGTTTTTCAATGAGCAATCAAGAAGTTTGGCACAAGTTGTAGAGAGATTACTGTATGGCACAACCGCATCAACAACGCTATAACAAGGCTTAGCATTCCTGGACTAAATACATTTCAACAACCAAGAGATGTTTTTCATAAACTAAGTATCCTTTATGGTTACAACCTGCAGAATTACATTTAAAACATTTTGCACATCAAGCACATTATGAGGGGGGAAAACATGACTACCTAGACAGCTACTATTAGCCCATATTTTAATCTGGTATGGAAAAAACGCAGTGCATCAGAGCAAAGCTTCGGACATACTGCATAGTATCTAGAAAGCCGAGTATTTGCATTCCTCAGGGCTGCATGTCAGAGCCCAGCTAAAGTAACATACAAACCCATAGACACAAAGCATTGTCTTGTTCTTCAAACTCTGAAGTTGCTTGCGAATATTGCGATTTTATACTCTTAGTTTACACACTTCTGGCCTGAGAAGGGGTTATGATACTTAAAGTCCTGTTCTCTCCAGAATTTGGGTTTGTTTTTTTTTTTTTTATCATGTGGTAGATCAGCTTCCTGGTTATACCAGTATACGCATACACACTTCCCCAGTGTGCACCGACATGACTTTCATATACAACCCTGACATGCCACAAGAGTGGGTAAAACAACATTGTCCAGAAAAGCATCAGTCCAGATGCAATAGCAGATTTCATTTTGAGGCAAGATTTACTTTTCCGTTCAGTGAGACGGGGTTAGAAAAATGGAAAAAGCTCTCATCAGCATTTCGTAAATATATGAACTAGCAGGAGAAAAATTAGCAGAGATTTGTTTGTCAGAAGACTTCCTTTTTTCTTCCTTTTTTCTTCCTGAACAGGCTACATATATGTCAAGAGTCTATCAGCAAGACACAGATGATCCAGTTTCCTTTCATTTTTGCTTATCAAGAGGCTAATATTAGTCAGAATATGAGTTTCATGGAAGAACAAGCAACACTGAAATATTAGTTATGTGTTTATAGGTGACACAAATCTCCTGGTTGATATCTTCAGTTCAGAAAGAGGTCCCACGGCACCACAAAGAAAAGCAAGGTGTTCCTTCAAGTTAAGGTGTTACTTCCTTCAAGTTAAGGTGTTACTTCAGTTACTTCAAGTTAAGGTGTTACTTCAGACATCGAGTACAAGGATGTCTATGGCCCTTGGCCAACTCAACTACAGAAAGTAACACACTGATTTAAACCATCATATTTTAATTCCACTTTGTAAACAAAGTAACACAGGCTCCCTTAAACATGGAGTTTTAAAAAAAGTAGTTTCAAAATGACTTTTAGCTTTGCTTTTGAGGCAAACATACCCGCATAGCAACAGCTACTTAAGGGACTGAATTACTGTCTGCCAGCTAGCCATATTTCTATACCCCTCAACTCCCTCTGTTCTTAATAACTTTTGTTCAGCATTATGCTGCCACAAGCACATCAGAGGATACTGTATTAACGTCAAACAATAAGAATCTTCTCCTGCCCCTAATAACTCTTAAGACAAGTAGATAAACAAGCATTTTTACACGCCAAGTAACATAAAGATGGCTTAGCCACTTCAGCAGCACAAGGACACCCTCCAAGCTACCAGTCATTACATACTTTCTATTGCAGAATGGTTAGAAACATGGCTTTTCAGGAAAGAAGAGTCTCTGCATTTTAAGGGCATTTATAATGGTGTGGACAAGACCTCAGGCACATCACTCCAGCTTAGTTAGCAAGAACAAACCCATTGTAAAAGAGTCACCACCGTTCACATCCCAATGAACCTTCTTCATCTTTCAAGTAATCAACGCATCACACAGGAGGAACCACTGCTTTCAGGCTCTTCCAGTAAATTCCTAGGTGCTCAGCCTTTAATTGTGAAGGAAGTAATGTTCAACCAGAAAATCTTAGGAAGTCATTCACAGGAAAATGAAAAAGTTGATGACTTAAATATGAAAGCCTGGGAGATTTCCTCAACAAGACAGAAATATTAAAAAACATCTTACCAAATGACACTTTCCAAGGAAAAACTTGCAATATACCTTCTCTGAAAGATTCAGCAAGTACAAAAATAATGTCTGAAGAGTAATTAGCTTGAAAAGTGCACTAAAAACACCACTACCAACCACAGATAGATGCTGTACACGGGGGGGAAAAAACCCCTGACAAGTGGTATTGCGAGATGTGGTGGAAAAGGAAAAAAATCCACCCCACTCCCACCAAGAAAAAGGCACAGAGCACCAACAAGATTGAAGATGCTCAAGATTTCAATACCGTTTTGCTTTGATGTACTGCAACAGAACAAGCTGAAGAGGGACGAGGAGTGCAGGATTCTGTGAGCCCAGAGACATCTGAACCCTATTAACATCCCTGAGCCAACATAGCCCGAAGGGCATTGCTCACTCAAATGAAATAACCAGCTACAACTGCCTGCAGCTGTAGGTAGGAAAGAGAAAGCAGCATTGTTGAATCAGCTGAAGCCTAAAATAACAGCTGGAGAAACTGCTATATCAGGAACTCCCTGCATGCCCATAGAAATGGGCAAGAGGTTCTGAAAACAGTGGCTGCAGTGCTTTTTTGCCTGCAAGCAGGTACATGTGTTTGTTAACAAGCACTAAGATTTTGTTTCTGTAAATCAGTTCTACCACTTGTCTTCTGTGGGCTGGGGGAGTATCCAGGAAGCTTTTCTTGTTTGTTTGGTCTTGTCCACTGTGCAAGCACAGGAGAAGGCTGGTTTACATATCACAGATTGCAAATGAAGCATGAGTCAGGTTGAAAACTCACTAACCTGACAATTCTGCTTAAGACCCAAAAGAATAATTATGAAAAATTCTCTTCAGTCCTCCTCTGCTACCCTTATTATCACCAGAGGGGGAAAAATGTCAAGAGCAGCAGGGAAACCCTAGTTTGCATCAGCCCCAAGCTGCTGCACAAGAGGGTGGTGCGGAGCTGCAGCACCTCGCCGAGCATCTGACACTGCATTTCAGTTTGAGTGAGTCATTTCTGAGTCCTCCAACTGCAAGTTTGTGGTGACTGAGGAGGAGGAGGTTGGGTATGGGCTTTCCAGCGAAGTCAGCTTGTTTGAGACTGCTATCTTTCCCAGAAAGACAACCAGCTCTTTTGAATAGCCAGCTGAGACAGAATGTGTTGATAAGTACTTCCTCTTCAAGAAAATTACTTTTACAGTAAGTCATTTTGAGTATAAGCCTTTAAATATTATCACTACTTGGACCAAGCAGTTTTAGATATGTACTTCATGAATCAAGAACCGATTTGCATATGATCTTTAAAACTGGAGCTGTATATCTTTATACAGGCTGTTTGAGTAAGTCTGAAAGAGATCACATTATTTTTCTTTCAGCATTGGAAAAGGTACAGAAAACCCCTAGAAACAGAATAGCACATAAGTACAAACTCCAGAGAAGAAATCTACCCAAACAGCATCTTAGTGATTGTTTTCATTATTTGCAAAAGAAAAATCATGCAATACTTCATGAAAGAGGAACACTCAATTAAAGAGGCACAAGTTTTAGAACCATTACCCCAAATGCAAGTGTTTGTGCCACTGTTCTCAGAATTTCATAGAAGCCAGAAATAACCTTGTCTACCATTAGGCCTTTATTAAAAAAAGGAAAAAAGCCAAAAGCAGAACTAGGATCATAACTTCAAAATCTAAAATAAAAATAAAAGTAGATATCCCATTCCTCACTCAACTGCTTTCTCAATTTTTGGTATTTTGCAATTTGGTCTCCCAAAACTGGCTCTAGATTCAGATCAAAATACAAAAAGTCAGAAAGACTGAAGCAGGAAGCTCAGAGCTTAGCAACCTTGCTTTTGGTATGTCAATCTTCCGATTGTTGCTCAGCTCCAGGCAACCTAATACATCAGATCTTTACATGCTATATAGGCCCTGACAATTACATACTTCAAGAGTATTTCTCTCTGAGCTCCTCTAGAAAGTCTTCTGTTATAATCACCCAGAACCCAATGCACAACAAGGACCACACCACACCACACCATAACATCAATAAATACTCCCTAACTACAGACAACTTACATGGCTGAAAGAGAAAACAAGTACACTGAACAAACAGAAACACAGCCAGCAACACCACAACCTGCTGTATCAAAAATGGTTTCAGTACCTAAATGATCTATCAAGGGTCTACAAAACACTGGGCAATACAATCAAAGCAGAACTAAACTCTGCAAAACAGCTTTAAGTCTACTTTGCAACAGCACATGCGACAGATCAAGGGCATTATATCAGAACTATTTGTTTAATAACATAATTATTGAGGCTTGACACCACAAGCTAATCAGATATTGTTCAGTTTCAGTTCAGTATTATAAAATTGTTACTAAGCTGCTTTCTTCTGACTGGTCTTAGGTTAACCAAGTTGGGTATTTTCCTCTCTCCCTCCTCCAAAAATGTCAGTGACTGCTACAGCCACAGGCTTGATACCCTACAAGAGAACATTTAAGGTAGGATTCTTAAGAATTACTACTGTTTAGAAGGTCTTCCAAACATTGGCATTTGCTTCTAAAAGCAACTTCAAAAATTTCAGCCCCTAGGAAGCCATTACAACTTTTCTAAAGGCATTTACTCTCTATCTAGATAGGCAAATTATGAGGTTAGATGGTTCAGCATGTTCCAAAGGCCAAGACTGAAGAGATGACCAGAAACCAACAGGTACAATATAGACAGTTCTGTATCTTACAAAATACATGACTATTTTAAAAGTTTAAAATAGCTGAGAGTGCAGAATCCGCAGTGAGAGTTCTCTATTCAAGTTTTGTTTTTTGTTTTTGTTTTGTTTTGTTTTACTATGGGCAACAGTATAACTCCAGGCCACCAAATATGAAATTGAGCCGCAGATAGGAGATCACTGGTCAAAGAGTACACACCAGAGCTATCCAAGTCCCTCCGACTGTCCTAAGCCACTATAAAAACTCACCTTGAAGTACACACACACCAGTCTTCCTTCCCCTCTACCTGTAGTGTGTTTGCAGCTTCTCTTTTAAGATGGGACACACTCATGGATACGGCCTGTTGTATAAAACCCTACCCTATTCACTCCTCTGCATTAGTTTTTCCTTTAGCACATCTCCCCAAATCAACTGACCACAGGATCAGATCAGTGCCAGAAAAACAGCGGAAACAAGCCCAGCAGCCCCAGCTTTAGCTGGCTTCGGTATTCTGGAGGCTGTGGTTTGACTAACCTTATGCTAGCATGAACTGGCACTTCCTTACAGAGAAGTTATTCTGCCCCATCTTTTCTGCTTTTGCACCAACTCCACATTCTTTGTGCTGGCACAGCTGTTTGCATGGCTGGACGATGGACTTCAGTAAATTGTGGTCCATCTAAAGGCTCCTCAAAGTGTATTATTTTTGCTGGATTATTACTTTGGAGCTGGGTAATTACTGATAAGGAAAACAGATATGGCTAAACTTGTTAACCAGGAAGACTGGAATGGCAAAGACTTGATTGATAAAATGCAAACACAGGAATAGCAGTGTTGTGAGAGGTGAGACAGCGTATGACTGAGACACCAAGAGGGAGACTGGGAAAAGTGAAAGATTAAACCAGTTAACTCAGGCAGCTGCAAGGTGGTTCTGCAAGTCTCAGCCTCACCAAGGAGTTCCACAGGCTTTCTAATAATGCCCCATAAGGGAACGTGATTTTTTTCAGTTTTGACTTACAATCTAAAAGGACCATGCATATACTCACAGCTGTGTAAGAATACTAAGGTTGCCTTGGGAACTTACACAAAAGAGCTGGATTAGACTAATTACCTTGCCTCAATACACAAGGTAGTTGTTCACCACGTCTGATGAAAAATAAGTACTCTAAAAGGTGTACGGCCATAAGCATTTCTGCTGCAAACTATTCAACCCCGCTCTTTGAAGATAAAACTAATGTTTTCTTTTCAGTTTGTGACATCCATCACTACAGCATTCAGCTACTTCAAACAATTTTCACAACACCCTTATTAAGCAATCTCTCAACACAAAACTAATTAACTTATTATAGAACAACCCAGGCTCTATCAGAAGATCATAAGACAGATGCTCACATAGCAAACCACATGCAAGAAGTCACCATCTCAACAATTCAAAGCTAACCCATTTCACCACGTACTGGGATGCAGACCATGAAAACTAACAAGTTCGTCATTACTATCCCATAGCTGAGGCAGCAATTTCTTAGACTGCTTCAGCTATTTTGCTAAGTGCAAACATGTGCTTTACCAACAGTGAAAATGAAGAAGAGAAATCGGGACTTTTGTTAGACATCCAAGTAGTAAGCATCAAGTATAAAAAGTGGAAAAACATGGAAATAGGCCTTGGGAGTAAACGTATAATAATGAATTCATACTGGAGTCCATTACCCACAACAGCAGTCATAATCACTTAAAAGTCAGGAGAAAAATGAACGTGTACTTCTTTCAAGCTTTTAAAACCTCATAGTTCAACAACAAAGATGACTAACCTTTCAACAAGTCAAGATACCTGTAAGCCAACATGACTACAACTCTGAGCATTAGCTCTGGCAAGATTATGCTGAAGATCTGTAAATAATACATAGTTTCACCTTACTCAAGTTGTCATGAAGTTGCATAATGTACAGCTAGCCTATGGAACCCTAGGGCACAAGTTGTTTTCAAGGAAGAGCAGAAAAACGGACTGTACAGCAGGAACTGCATAATAGGATGAGTCAGTTATATTAAACAAAGTTTGTCACCCTGAAACTACAGGAGGAAAATAAACATCTATCAGGCTCTGGCCAATGGGCACAATGCAAGTGTCTGCTTTAATGAACAAGGAATTTGAAAATAATCCCCTAGAGACTCTTTCTTAAGGTATCTGGTGCAGGATACTCAAATAAGATGACTAAGTTGAGTCAGCAAAACAAATTTGTGCTGCCTGTTTGCTTCGCTGAACATTGTCCAGCCTTCCCCGCTGTGGTTAATGAAATTCAGTTTCAAAAACCTATAGGCAAAAAAACCCCTAGTCTTTGCAGCACCTTATCTTGTAGGGCAGAAGGAACTACAGAAAATAGCTTTGAAACTGCCCTCAGAGCTCTTTTCATAGCCCTTCCCATCTCATCCCTAATAGAAGCTATTATATGTGTCCCTTTCAATAGTTCAGAGAAAGACATGAAATATCACTCCCATTTGTATTTCATGCAGGAATGTTTACCACCTTTAACCCAACCATAATAAATATTTACAATTTGTATTTTCACTAGTCCATCCACTCAGTTGCAAAAGCAGTATCAAACCAATTTCTGCAGTACGCAGAGCTTGACACCCAAAAGAACCAAGCTTTCAATAACTAGCTCTTCCTGTTCGACTTCCTTCTATATACAAACATCTGGGCTGAGTGCCCAGCTGACTTTATTTTAAAATAGTTTTAATTGCTTTATTATCTGCTTTGCTGTAATCAATGCTTTTTAATACGTTGTTTCTTCCTGCTTCTTAGAAAGAGCCTTCTCCCATGTAGTCTACCACCACCTCCATTAAACAATTAAGGTTTGTTGGTTCTTTCCAAGCTCACCGTTATGCATCTCGAGTTAACTCCAAGATCAGTAACTTTAGTTTTATTTTGTCTCAGTCATTTTGAAAAGCCACTTAGAGCACAATTGCAGTAGTGATGTTCTTCATTAAATACAAATACTGGCAACACAGGTGACAACACAACTGATGAGTAGCCCTCCCTGTCTCAAGACAGTTTTCAACCAACCTGTTGTGCTGACAGCCAATGCTATGAGTCAACATTATAGTTCCATATCCTCAGGGTTTCACTAGTCTCATCATCATTTAAGAGTATATTAACAAAATGGACCCAGAAGTTATCAACTCCCGTAACTTATGAAGATATATTGCTAGTAGTAAGTGCTGTGGGTTTGTTTTTGTGGATTTTTCCCCCCCTCTTCAAAGGAAACTGATCATAAACATAAGTCAGTAGTTTTTATTCCAGAGGGCATAACCTAGCTTTTAATTATTTTAGGCTTCCTCTTTCCAATGATCTACTCAGTAAGCTCTTCTCAGTGTCATGTTCCTAAATGTACAATGTTTCAAGATAGGAAGTTCTTAGGAGAGAGGCTAGGTAAATCAGTATTAAGAAACTTGATTTATGCCACAAACTGAGAGGGTACACATTTACCTAACAAGCTCTCCAGTGCCATGTTAAAACATAAGGACAGGCATGAAGTGAGTTATTTGTGTATTTGCCTGGATAAAAGTGTGTAACAGGAAAGAAAAGTGTGCTAGCTAAGAAAAAAACCCTAACCGAAAACTGACGAGAACACAGACATTTTACAGCTTTCTGTAGAGATACAGCAGCTTTCCTAACGTGATCAAATATATCCTAGTATGTATGAGGGGGAAACGTGCATTTATTTCTCACACTTTTTTTTTCCTCCCCACTTCTAACTGTAACAGTGAACGAATCCAGGAGCTACACTGGCAGATAGAAGAGTCCCACAGCTCTCACTTCTTTTATTATTCCGTCCTGGTGTTGTTCCACTTTTGTTCAAAGATCAAGCCAGATTACAGCCAAGAGTGCGACAGTAGCGTCAGGCTCACAGTGCCTCATGTGAGCAGTTGAAGGAGGTCATGAATTTTATTATATGTTGAATTCTTCACCCACGGAAAGTACGCTCTTTCTGATGAGCTCTGCAATATGCTGGGGGGCGGGGGAAGTCATTTGATCCATGTATTCTTATTGTTCCATTTGCTTATTAGGCAGCAAGTGCCATTGAGAAGTCAGGCGCTGCTAAATTTTTAGATCAGCTTGTAATCATCCTAGAAACAGATGGCAATTACAGATTCCAGGGGCTGGGGAGGGGGTTGTTGGGTTTTAGTTGCATTCTTTTTCAAACGTGTACAGTATGCTCAAGACTTCATTAAGGCACTCACTCTCTTCTCCTAAATATATTTAATTTAATGGTTGACACAGTAGGTGAGGTCTCCAGCAGTCCATTCTCAAAGTTAGTTGAGACTTCAAAATTAGTTACCAAAAAACCCCACTTCTATTAATTTTCTTCCATCTTTGTGGGTGATATGTTTTGAAGGACCTAAGCCTAGTTCCCTACAAATTGCCAGCTTTCCTAACAAGGTTGTAACAGTAGCAGGCAACCAACAGGAGCGACAGCAGACTCACCATCGTTGTGCCTGGGACGATCATCATAAGTTGCAGAAAACTGCCAGAATGCTGGCTTTCATTTTTGGCACAGAAAACAAGGAGGGAAGAATTACTTCCAAAAGCATTAGGCAAAAAGTTACATGCCACCTTCCTTCCCTCTCCTCCTTCCAACAGTTATCAGAAATCCACCAGTAGTGACAATATGGAGGTAAGAATAAGGATGTTATTTACCACATCAGTTGTAAACGAAATATTATTACAGTTATGTTAACTAGCTAAAAATATAGCTTTAAGTCATACTACCCACTGAGTTTAAGTATTTGTTTCAGTAGCACAGCCAGATTATCTTTGACACAGGGAAAAAGACCGAGATAAGATCAACTCTTAATGATGCAGATGCCTGCAAGATCCAAGCACACCGACAATTAGTCTTTGCTGCTACAAGTCATCAGTATTATAATCCCATCTACAAAACGAGACACAGTTGCTTTCCCTTTCACTTAGCAGAAGGTTACATTCAACAGCATATTTCAGCATACCGAGAAATGAATTTACAGCTCTGAATGTGAGCACGTATTTTCTTGCTTCTTAAGCTATTTGGGTAATGTTTACATGTTTTCCCCTCACATGTCCTTCTAAGTTATTACTGAATTTGGCTGTGTTACCAAGCAGGATTTTGCATTAGGTATCTCTCTACTTCTCCCTAAACAACAACTAAGACCACCAAAGCAATTTGCTTACAGTTTCTTGGATGGGGGGGTAATTTATAAGAACCTTGAGTAACAGACACCTCCCTGCAGATTTTCTTCCCCCTTTAAGAATTCACACCTTTGCTGTAAGCCCTCTGCTTTGTGACACCACTGCTCAAGATCTCCCTTTATAGAGTCATGTTTCCTCCTAGGACAGGAGAGTTAAGAGAACAGTTCTTGTAACTTTTTCCTTAGATGGAACTTCTTCACACACTCAATTTAAAATCTGAAAATCCTCCAAAACTCAACTATCATGTACAGCAGTATTTTGGCCCTAAGATCAAAAAGTTAAAAAGCCTGCAGAAAAATCTGCTTTTCCCTTTTTATCTTCACCAAGTGCTTTCTTCCAATATATGCCGCATCCTGTCAGAAACGTGGGAACTGCATCTCAATTTCACCTTTTCAATACATACTTATTCCCCAAGCCAGTTAGTAAGACTCAGAGACTGCTATTGTCTCATTAATTGATATGCACCACACTGGAAGTGGTCTTAAATATGATTTTTCAGCTGACTACTATGTTCTAAGTTTATTTAATTACTATCATAATGAACTATAATATATGTTCATTTCCTAGTCTAACCTCTGCTTATGGATTTGTGTTTATTCTGCTAAGAAACTTAGGGATCCTTAATTCATGTTCTTAATGAATCCACACTAATTTGTATTTCTCCCATGAGAAATTCTTATTTGTGATAACAGAGTCCAACCACACTGAACACTTATTTTCATTTGCTGGACAGTGCCACATCAAGCATTACGAACTGACATGGAGGAGGAGGCTCTAACAGAGGAGCCTGCAGCACGTCAGTGCTGTGTTCTTGCCTAAGAAGAAATGTTTAGATTTGGACACATCAAATAAACTTTTCCCCCACACACACACTCTCTCATTCAGAGGGATTTTGCTTCCACGTGGCCCAAAGCATTATTCATGATTACATCTTGCAGCAGGGTAAAGAAATAGAAGAATATCTGCAGAACACGCAGCAGATACTCGTGCCTACAACCATCATCTTCATATGAAGATGAAGCTGCATTTCTCCGAGCCTGCTATATTGCTGAGCTTGCTCTTTGAGCCCCCCCAATGAAAGGATTTTAGTTTACAATTTTTAGTTTTATGTGCATGAACCAGTACGCTTCTTTATTACATTTCCTAATGGGAACAGCTATGCACGCCACAGTACGTGATCGTAGAAGTCATGTACAGTGTTGTGCTTGTCACAATTTATTTTGTTATTATTTGTACTGGAGAAGTCTTTCCTCTGAAAGTAGTGGTATTTCCAGTATGAACGCATGTAGCAATGAGCTGCTGCAACAGGAAGGTCTCTGTTCTCATCAGAGATCTTCTCGCTCGCTCTCCCCAGGGAGACCGCCGACAGCTAGCACGCTGCCATTCAGTAGAAGTCTCTCACACTGTAATTATCAGCTTGCTTTCTTTCATTAGAGAGGCCTGTTTGGGAATTTTTCTATGAATAATGCTAGCCACTAAAGAATGAGCAAAAGAAACTCATGTATTTAAGCCCAATTCTGGCAAACAGCATACCGTGCACTTCCACAATTAGAGACCTTTTTGCTTTATAGATAAATATCTAGTTTCTTATCAGTTCATGACATAGAATGTCACTGCTTACAGCTGACCCACAGAAAACTTGAAATCCTTTGTCACCATTTCCTACCGGCTCACAGGGCTATCTTAGGCAGGCTATTTAACCTCACTAGAGCTTCTCCTCTGTCATCCATACCATATTGGTATGTACTGTTAAAGCATTTACCCCTAGACCATCAGTTCAGGCACTGTGCTGTTCAACACAGATCTAACAGTGCTTGGCCTTGACGCTCAGCCTCCAGGCTTTGGGCAAAAACTACCAAAAGGTACACATAGGAAAAAACCTCACAGGATTTGGATGTGTAGCAAACAAAAGGAACACCGAGTTAGTACTGCAGACTGCTTTGCCCGTTTCCTGAAGCTGTTACAAAATTTGTAGTCTAATCTCAAATTGCACACTGACAGTTATTCTTACAAGCTCTCACGCAGCAACAAGAAGTAACCCATATAAACCCAACATTTGGACATACAGACTTTGCACCACCAAGAGAAGAGAACAAGTTTTTGGCTTAACTGCCCTGATACCTGATTTTAGGTGATCTTTGGGCTCTACACTTTTAACCTGCCACGATAGCTATTTAAAGAGGTAAAGCTGCGACTTGAGCCTCATAATGCCCAAACCATGTGACATCTTTACCAGGCTCCTAATTTTAACGCTCAGCAGCAGCAGTTCAACGTTACTGCACCCGGTACAGGGGCTCTTTTGAAGACAGAGCAGCCCATCATCCGCAGGGTGATATAGCACTCCGCAAACGTTGCAATTCTGCTGCTTTACCACATCAAAAAGCGGCCCTCCTCCCCTCCCCCAAGCGCACAAAACCGTCAAGAGACACTTGCTTAAGCAAACTGCACGGAAGACGGCAAAAACTTCGCCAGTGAAACGCTCATAACGGGGTATTTTTTTTTTTTTAACCGCAGGACATTTATGCAACGCCCGCTCGCGGGTGGCGGCGGGAGCGGAGCGGCTCGAGCTCCGCTGGCAGCGCCGTCCCCTCACCGGCACCACCCGCGCGCTCTTTAACGGGCGGAACGGCGGGTCGATAGGACACGGGCCATCGCAGGCACCCCGGCACGCCGCGGACGGCGGCAACCCCGCGCCTCCCGGGCAGCCGGCGCACATCGCCCCCGCCCCGGCAGCACACCTCAGCCAGCCCCGGCGCCTCCCGCCCGCACTCACCCCGCTCGGTAAGGCGCTCCCAGCCCCTGGCCGGGGCGGAGGGCGACAACCGGCGGGCGGCTCCCGGCGGCACGTGCCCGCCCCGTCCCGCCTGTGTCCCCCGCAGCCGCCCCGCATCGCCCCCTCCCAGCCCTCCCCGCAGCCCCCGGGGAGCGATGCCCCGGTGTGGCGGCCGGCCGGCGGGCGTCAGTCGCGGCGCTTACCGAGTGGTTGACCCCCCACATGAGGACGCTGAGCAGCGGGTCACTAGCCCGGAACAACTTCACTTTTTGCGCCACGAAGTGCTTTTTCTTGGTCTTGGTTTTACTCGCCATGACGGGCACGATGCTGCTGGGGGCCGCCATGGCGCAGCCGGCGGCGGAGGGGGGGGAAGCGGCGGGAGGGCAGGCAGGAGAGAAAGGAAGGGGCGAGTCAGCGCCCCGGCCCCGCGGACAGGCGAGGGGGCAGGCGGCCGGCGGCGGGCTGGCAGCCGCGGGATGCCGCGCGCATCCCGGCCTGGCCGCCGGTGCCGCGCGCTGAAATGGCCCCGCTCGCGCGCCGCGGCCCCGCCCCCCCCCCCTCCCGCGGGGGAGCCACCGCCCGCCACGCACCGCGCCGCCGCGCCCCGCCCCCGCAGCCGGCGCGGGAACGCCGGCGGAGTTTCGGTTCCTGCCGCCCCACTGCGCATGCGCCCTCCCGCCTCGCGCTTGCGCGGCCGCTGTGGGGAGGCCGGCGCCCTCACGGCGGCCTCTGACGGCCCTGGAGCGGGGCGAGCGGCGCGGAAGGGAGAAAGGGGACTAAGGGGGCGGGCGGGAGGCAGGACGCGGGATGAGGCAGGAGGGAGGGTGCGAGGGACGGCTGGGAAGAGCGGGGTCGTCCTCGCTGCCCTGACTGAGGGGAGAGGGGCCTTTGGAGACGAACCCCAGCCGAGCGACTGCCCGGGCAATAAGGTGGTTCTCGTCCCCTGCCCAGTGCCCCGCTTCCCAGCCTCACGCTTATCTCCAAGTCCTCTGGGAAACAAAACCTACCATCCTAATCTACTTTGTGCGGTTTTTGTGATATTTACTCAAATTTTCACTTCCCCTCCCCGTAAAGAGACCTCTAGGAGTGAGGACACTGAGGTAGGACTTCGCCAACTGCTCCTGACTTAGCCCCGATCTGTGAGCAGAGTGACTCGTTTCAGCCAGCTTACAGCAAATACTGAAAACTCAGTCTTCCACAGAAGTGTTGCACCCCTACAAACTACACTCCTTTATTCATACCTACAGCAAAAAAATTTAAAATGTTTCTTAACTGCCTCTGTGGCCACAGAGGATGTGGTCAGTGATAGACAACACGCTGCAAAGGCACCTCTGCCCAAGTCAGAAACATTGTACACAGCATACGCTCTCCTCCGCTGAATAACGAGGAACCTTAATGACAACTGCAGTCACCGTTCAGGGTCAATACACACAGATAACGCAGAGCATACACCTTCTGTGCATTTACAATAAGTCATTCATGAACTTCTGAATCATACAAACTGACCTGCCTGCTGTAGATCTTGCTTTGTTCATCAGCTGATCTTTCAGCAAGGTGAACAGATCCTTAGGGAAAAGCAAGAGGGTGAGGGTGGGCAAACCAGCAGCCGAGGGTCATCCCAGTCCCAGCAGTGCCCTCAGCAACAGGGCCCAGTCCCACAGGGTCCACGCACAGTGGGCAGAGCCAGGTGCTGGCAACAGCATGCATCAGCAGTCCCAGAGAAGCTGAGGTGATGAACCAGGTCCATCCAGGAGACAGGGCCAGAAGCAGGACTGCAGGCAAGCTACCTACAACATAGGACAAAGGTATAGCCAGAATACAGTGCTGGAGACAGGTATACCTACAACATAGCTCAGGTAAAGACCTAAACTGACCCCTCCTTGAGCTTAAATGGAGGTCCTGGGCGGAGAGTGCTCCCAGGTGAGGCTGTTCAGGGCAACTAAGGTCAATAAGTCAGCTCAGGGTGCTGACACAAACTTACACAGCTGCTCATAAATTTAAAAACTTGTTGCACCAAAACAGTTATTCAAGTGTCTCATCCTCTCCATTCCTCTTTTGCCTTTGTGATCTCAATAGCAAAGTTATCTATCACGCTGAAGTCCAAATCAGTAGTCTTCAATCTCCCTCCTGCATAGAAGCAGTTACTGGGATTTATCGTATGGTCTCTTTTCTGCATCTTATAGAGAGTAGGAGAGAACAGAGTTGCTATATTTCATTTTCTGTCATTCTGGTTTTTTTAGAGCAGGGAATTACTTAGAAGTTACAGAGAGACTAAAGTGTAATTTTTGTTTTTGAAAATAGATTCAACCACAAAAAAAATCCCTTGTATTTCTACTGCAGTCAATGGAAGCAGCTGAATAGTCAGCACCTTTGAATAAAAGCAGGTCACTTAGGTGCCTAAATATAGATTTGAAGTCAGACTTTCAGAAGAGTTCAGTACCCATTTTATTCCTTACATTATGCTTAGAACATGACATCTGAGCATCATACAATGCTGCACACATCAACGTGACTAACATCTGTCACATACGTGTCTTTCATCTTCTTTCCAGAGTAAATCCATATAGTGAAGCATTTTGGTTTATAAATATCTAATAAACAACAAACATTTTGGTAGGTTTGTTATAGGGAAGGCAAGGCTGAGGAAGGAAGTTGCTCTTTTTTTCCAGAAGACTTTCTTGTCATCTTGGCCTAGATTCTAAAGAGCTCTTCCCTGCAAATGTGAATCCTTACCAAGGCAGGTTGTTTTATCAGCGGAAGGAAAGATGTTGACCATAACCGTTACAGCAGAACTAAAATAAATCAAGGGCTATCTTCATGACAAGGTCTGGGCCAGAGATTTGTCCTCGCCAATCTTCAGCACCAAGAACAGGATGGTTGCCTGAACCTGTCTATCCTGTAGGGACCACTGTGGGCACAGGTTTTCCACTGAATCCATGATATACATGTAGCTGGACACCGGGGTCCCTTGAAGAGACAAAACTTGATTACACTTCCAGCCTACACTCCTCTTGGGAAGTCTCTTTCTGGCTGTGCTTTAACTGGAGCTCCAGGCTCTTTCTTTCCCTCAACTGTAACCCTACCCCTTAAAATAAAACTGACCAGAGACTGAGTCTGGGACCAGGCCCCTCAGCCAGTGCCCACAGCAAAAATTTCCCCAGCCAAGTTCTTGCAGCCTAGACTTCCCTCTCAAACCCCGTTCTAGCTCCCTGCCAGCTGGAGCTCTAGGGCTCTCTCTCCCAGTTCTAACGCTAACCCTGAGAGCAAACCTAATCTTATGCTAAGCCACAGCCCAGGGTCCCCAGCCAGTGCCCACACCAAAACATTCTCACGGCCACGTTCTCTTCACAGTCCACCTTCTCCTCTGGCACGTTCCCTTTTAAGCTCCCCTCCAGCTGCAGCTCTAGGCTGTCTCTGTCCGAATGCCCACCTTAACACTAACACACATCCTTAGACCAGGACCCCCAGCCAGTGCCCTCAATAAAATGTTCTCTCTGCCACGTTTTCTCTACCTCACGCGCTTTCTTTTCAAAGCTTCCTTCTAGCTCCACTCCAGCTGCAGCTCCAGGCCCTTTCTTTCTCTCAACCCTAACCTTAACCCTCACACAATGGGGTGGGCTTTGGACATGGCCTCCAGCCAGTACCCACAGCAGGAAGTTCTTGCAGCCAAGTTCTCTTTGCAGCCTACACTTCCCTGGGACAGTCACCTTCTAGCCCCAAGCCAGCTGCAGCTCTTGTCTCTTTCTTTCTGTCAACCATAACCTCAAACCTCACCCTAAACCAGACAGTTCTGTTGAGCCTTAGACCAGGCCCCTCAGCCAGTGCCTCCACCTAAAAGTTTTTGCTGCCAAGTTCTCTCTGTGGCCCAGCCTTTTCTCTAGAAGAGCTGCTTTCAAGCCTCCCTCCAACTCTAGCTCTCTTCTTCTCCCAACGTGAACCCTAACCCTCACACTAGCTGTACGCTGAGCCTCAGACCAGGACTGCCAAGCAGCACCCACAACAAAAACTTATTGCAGTCAAGTTCTTCCTGCACCCCACGCTTTCTAGGCCCATTCTAATTGCAGCACTAGGCTCTCTCTTGATGTCAAATTTAACCCCAGCTGTAACTCCAACCGTAACGGTAGGCTGAGCCTCAGACAAGGCAGCCCTGCCAAGTTCTCCCTGAGCTTAGACTTCCCCTTCAAAGTCCCTTTCTAACTCCCCTCCAGCTGGAATGCTAGGCTCTCTCTTTCTCCCAGCCCTAACTCTAACCCTGACATAAACCTAACCATATGCTGCGGCCCTCCTTTTAATGCCCACACCAAAAGATTCTCCCAGCCAAGTTTTCCTTGCAGCCCACCTCCTTTCTAACCCCACTCTCGCTGCAGCTCTAGGCTCTCTCTTTCTCTCAACCATAGTCCTAACTCTAGCCTATATTGGGTTTGCATGGCAAGGTTTTGGTAGGGAGGGGGCTACAGGCGTGGTTTCCGTGAGGAGATACCAGAAGCTTTCCCTATGTCTCACAGAGCCAATGCCAGCCAGCTCCAAGATGGACCCACCGCTGTCCAAGGTTGAGCCCATCAGTGACGGTGGTAGCGCCTCTGCGATAACATAGTTAAGAAGGGGAAAAAAACTGCTGCAAAAACAGCAGCTGGAAGAGAGGAGTGAGAATATGTGAGAGAAACAACTCTGCAGACACCAAGGTCAGTGAAGAAGGAGGCGGGGGGGAGGTGCTCCAGGAGCTGGAGCAGAGATTCCCCTGCAGCCCACGGTGAAGACCATGGTGAGGCAGGTTGTCCCCCTACAGCCCATGGAGGTCCATGGTGGAGCAGATATTCACCTGCAGCCCATGGAGGACCCCATGCCGGAGCAGGTGGATGCGCCCAAAGGAGGCTGTGACCCCATGGGAAGCCCACGCTGGAGCAGGCTCCTGGCAGGACCTGTGGACCCCTGGAGAGAGGAGCCCACGCTGGAGCAGGTTTGCTGGCAGGACTTGTGACCCCGTGGGGGACCCACGGTGGAGCAGTCTGTTCCTGAAGGACTGCACCCTGTGGAAGGGACCCATGCTGGAGCAGTTTGTGAAGAACTGCAGCCCGTGGGAAGGACCCACATTGGAGAAGTTTGTAGAGGACTGTCTCCCGTGAGAGGGACCCCACGCTGGAGAAGGGGAAGAGTGTGAGGAAGAAGGAGCAGCAGAGACAACGTGTGATGAACTGACCACAACCCCCATTCCCTGTCCCCCTGCGCCGCTGGCAGGGAGGAGGTAGAGAAATTGGGAGTGAAGTTGAGCCCAGGAAGAAGGGAGGGGTGGGGGAAGGTGCTTTTAGGTTTGTTCTTGTATCTCATTATCCTACTCTGATTTGATTGGCAATAAATTAAATTAATTTCCCTGAGTTGAGTCTGTTTTGCGCGTGACGGTAATTGTTGAGTGATATCCCTGTCCGTATCTTGACCCACGAGCCTTTAGTCATATTTTTCTCCCCCTGTGCAGTTGAGAAGGGGGAGTGATAGTGTGACTTCTATGATTCTATGACTTGATGGGCACCTAGCAGCCAGCCAAGGTCAACCCACCACACGGCCATATCAACAATCCCAACCAAAGTTCGAGCCTTGGACTAGAACTCACCAGGCCAAACCAAAAACTTCTGGCAACCAAATTCTCCTTGCAGCCTACACTTCCAGTTACCCATTCCTTCCCCGTCCCACTGCAGCTGAAGCTCTTGGCTTTCTCTTTCTCTCAAGCCTAACCCTGACTTTAAGCCCAACCTGAGGCTGAGCCTCAGACATGGCCCTCAGCCAGTGCCCACACCAAAAGGTTCTTGAAGCCAATTTCTCTTTGCAGCCCACCCTTCACTCTGATGGCCCTCTTCTAGCCCCCTCCAACTGCAGCTCTAGCCCTTCTCTTGGCTTTCTCTTTTTCTCAGCCCTAACCATGTTCACAAGGTGAGCCTTAGGCCAGGACACCCCATCAGTGCCCACACCAAAACATTTCCCCTTCCAAGTTCTCTCTGCACCCCACTTTTTCTCTGTAGCTCCTTTGTAACCCCTTTCCAGCTGCAGCAGCAGGCTGTCCTTCCCTCAACCCTAACCCGAACTGTAGCCCTAATCCTTACTGGAGGCTGAGCCCTGGACACAGGCTCTCTTCAGAGAGCGAGCTCACAGCCCCAGTCTTCTCTTTGTTCTTTTACGCCTTATGGACATTTTTGTGCATGTGTGAGGGAGGTTTTTATTCACGCAGCCCGGCATAACATGAAAGTTGTATTTCAGTCCATTAACAGTTTTTTATAGCATGACACTGTGAGTATATGTTGCAGTCAGCATTCATGGTGCACATACAGTATTGGGACGTGAAAGATCTTCTGAGACAGCATTAAAAAACTTCAGAGCTAAGACCAAACCTGGCATAGTGTTGCCTGTAATGCCCACGGAGAGACACGTCTTGGGCAATGTATCTCCACAACTGCATTTATGCTGCATTGTAGGCGAAACGGCTTGTTTCACTTCACAGTGAGCAAACTAACTTAGATGCTGTGATGATGGTTCCGGCACTGACAGGAGACTGAAGGCCAAATTATGACAGTCCAACCTCTTCTGAGGTTGCAGTGGGTCCTTAGCTGGCTCCTGGAAGTCTACTCAGGATCTGTAGGTTCCAGTGTTGGTAAGAACAGTTATGAAAATAGGAGATTAATTCTCTGGGTTATTGTGCATTTCAAATCCTGACTGTCACTTCCTACTTGACTTTAAAGAAATCCACTCCCCACAGATATGCAAGTGGTATATTGAGACTCCTTCAGTGTGTCCAGAGTTTTTTGATAATGTAATGTAAAGCTCTTGCACTCAACAAGGACTGAATAGGGGAGCACAGTCAGGGTCAATTCACAGTGCTTGGAAACTTTATTGAAGAGGTGTGATATCACCAGTGGACTAAGCTAATCTTTTTGCAAGCACGGAACATGCTCTGCCTCTGATGAAGTAGTTCACTATCTCTAATAGAACAGAGTATAATTGGAAGCTTCAGTGGAGACCGAAAGGAAGATCCTCTGGGCTTGTAACAAGTTGCAAGATAGGCTTGGGAAAAACTATTTATTTTGTTTTGTCCTGTCTGCTTCAGTTTTTTTCTGCCATTAGTACTAAAATTTCTGCTTCGTCCCACTTCTGGTGCAAGATGCTCTCAGTTGGAAGCTGGTGGACAAGGGAGAGAGGAGAAGAGAGAATGATATAGCAAGACTGTGCTAATGAATGGCTATCTTGGACTGACTTAATAATTAGAATAAATTAAAACAAGGATGTGAGCTCTCACCTGGAATTTTAATAAGAGCCTGGGATTAAACATGACTAGCAAGCTCACTTCTAAAATCTTTTTGCTCTTTTTGATGCTTGCCACAAAGTTTTGTTTAACATTATTGTTTAAACATAACACTTTCTAATTTGTTACTTTATTCCAGTATGAATAAAGTATATGACTCACTTGCTTTTTCTTTCACTGGTCATCAAGAGCAATTCTACTGGTGAGTTAGGGTCTCTAATTTTAAGGAAAGGGATATCACACAGTTTGTAAGTGAGGCTTTGCCTAGCTACTAGAAGGTAATATTTCCCTTTACAATTATTTTCTGCAGCTGCAAAGAACAGAAGGCCCACAGAGCTTCCCTGGGCCAACTGCCATAGAAACTAATTTCAGCTAAGGCAGACTCATAAATTGTGCCGTTACTCTGTAAATTGGTCTGGGCACATGTCACTTCAAGCCAAGCTGGGTTACTTTAAATCTAGCCTGTAGTTCTAAAATACTGCCACTTTTTTAAAGAACACGTCTTAAAGACATGATGAAAATAAATAATATCTGAAGCGAATTAATCTTCTACAAGAGCATGAAACATACAAGGACATCAAATTATTAACCATTTTATTGGAAATACATAATGACCAGACCAAATATTTTGAAGACAAAGCATTTCCTTAATTTGTAAAACAGAAAAGGAGAAATAGAAACCCAGTATCTATAAACTATTTAAAATGCAGACTCTTTAATTGCTCAGTATTCACAAGAACAAATACAATCTGTATGTGGGAATGATTACTGGCTATGTGTGTTTACAGGCAGAAAGCATCACCTGCCAGCTTTCAGATGTGCCATCAAGAGCTACAGGATTCACAGAATTTCACATTATTACAGAAGATTCCAAAGTCTGTGGAACAAAATTTAAAATACACAATCAAAATCATTAAACTTAATGTACAAAGATCAATGTAATAATTTCTTAAGCAGAAAGGATTCTGACATTTCATTTTAAGCACTACCTGTTTCCTTTTGTTCCTCAACAGGCAGCACAGTACATAACCAAAGGCCTGCAAAGAGACTATCATCAGCCCCAATTAGAGATCAGGCATCTAACCTAAGTGGTGCTTTCTTTTTTTGTTTGTTTGGGTTTTTTAAAGGTGAAAAAATACAGACAGCTCACTCCAATCTAGGCTTGGGAAATTAGTACAGCCAGGCGTAGTTCCTTTAGTCACAGTCCTAAAAGCAGTGGAAGCCAGGACAGCTTCTTTTCACCTTGTTCGACTCTCCATAAACAAGCCAACTAAAAGTCTCCCTGCGGTCAGCATCCAGCAGTAGCAGTGCCCATTTTAGTTCAGACAAAGTCAACTCTCCCTAGGCAGAGAAACCCTGAAGCCCAACCACGCCGCTCCCTCCGGGGCCCTCCGCTTCCCCTTTATGACTTCCCCACTCAGGCAGCGCAGCTGTCAGTTCCACCTCCCAGCAGTTTAACAAGCCACAACTGCCAGGTTTTGCAGCTTATATAGTCTTTACGGGCTAATCTCTTCCTTTTTCTCTAGTGAAGGCTTTTAACCCTTTCTAGGTTTGTAGTCACTACAGCTCAAACTTGTGAGTTTGTGTGCAGCTTTCTAGAGTAACTGGGATTTTCTAATGTCTCTGTTGATGCAAACTCCTGTTTTATTGGGTGTAGTCAGCTAGGAAATTGCAGAACTGTTCCTGTACACTGTTGTTCCAGCTGGGGGATAAGAAGGCAGTATATGAAACAATATATAAACCTTTTTTTTCCAGCAAATAGATCAAAATTAAGAGATTTCACTATTAAGATGGTGATATTTTATGAATGGTATCAAATACATGTAAGCTTAATAAGGACATTCTGTATATCCATCTTCTTGTTTATTCTTTAACTGGAAAAGTATTTTGCTCAACATCAGGTAATAAATGTCACTTTGAATAATCTATTAATTGCACTTGTGCCTGTCTAAAAGCTGATCTTTTTTCAAAATATGCTTTACCTTATTGAAAACATTTTAAGCTTCCTGTATCTGATTTTAATAACCTTTAAAACATAAAAGGACACACATTTTAATAATAAATTAAGAAATAAAAAGTAGTATTTAATTTCTTTAATTGCATATCCTTTAATTAAAAATGCTTGTTGCAGAACTTATCTTATTTAGTAAAAAACACTGCAAGTTCCATTTTCTTCTAGCTGTTATTTTTATTATTTGTAAAATTTCAGAACAATTTTACTTCCTGCTACAGCACTTCAGCAGCCTTTTCAACTTGTAGCCCAGAAATACAGCTTCCTTAGCATATGCCATTTTAACGTTTCTTGCTTACTGTGGTTAATCACAGGAACTACAATAGTTGAAGAACTGTTAGAGAACTACAGTCGTTCCCACGTGTTCTAATTTAGGTGGTTGCCCCTGTTACTGAGGGTTTTGTTTTAAGAGAAGGTTATGTTTGTGCACACTTTCAATGTTGCTATAGGACTTTCTAGCATTTTTCTTCAGGAGACATTGAAAAGCTACACTAATGCCAATTAGGTTAGCCCTGGAAAAGTCTCATGAAAGTCATGGAAAAATAAGATACAGAGTTTTCAAAGTTCAATTTACAAAAAGCTGCTTTTATTTTGGATGCCTCCATTTTGGACAGAAAACACCAGATTCCAAGACCCTGAGCACTGACAACAGTAACTGAATCTTGAAGCTCTAGCGGCATAGTCCTTGTGAAAACCAGGTCTCACGTATATCCATATGGTATTGAAATGAAGTAATGTTTAAAACACCTGGCCCTAGGTACATTTAAAGAATTCCCATGGTCAGCATTTCACCAAACATCAGTTTGCTCCAGACTTTATCCATTCCAGTTCTGAAATCTCCAAAGAAGGAAATCCTGCAACCTTCCCTTTTTTGGGGTTGCGCAGCCTGGAGAAGAGAAGGCTCCGGGGAGATCTTACTGTGGCCTATCAGTACTTAAAGGGGGCTTATAAGAAAGATGGGGAGAGAGTTTTTAATAGGGCCTGTTGCGGCAGGACAAGGGGGAATGGTTTTAAACTAAAAGAGGGTAGATTCAGACTAGATATAAGGAAGAAAGTTTTTACAATGAGGGTGGTGAAACACTGGAACAGGTTGCCCAGAGAGGTGGTAGATGCCCCATCCCTGGAAACATTCAAGGTCAGGTTGGATGGGGCTCTGAGCAACCTGATCTAGTTGAAGATGTCCCTGCCCATGGCAGGGGGGTTGGACTAGATGACCTTTAAAGATGACCCTTCAACCCAAACTATTCTATGATTCTATGATTCCAGTATTTGGCCACACGCACAGGGGAAACATTTTTCCATATATCTAATAAGAATTCCCTATGCTCTGGCTTGTGTCTGTTGCTGCTTGTCCTGTCACTGGGCACCTCTGAGAAGAGCCTAGTTCTCTCTCCTCTGTGGTCCTCTCTCATGAGGTATTTGGAGGCAGCAATAAGACCTTTCCTTTGCCTTCGTTTCCCACTGCTGAACAAACCCAGATCTCTCAGCCTGTTCTCACATAGCATGTCATGCAGCCCTATAACCATCCTGATGGCCCTCCACTGGGCTAACTCCAGTATGTCAATGCCTTTCTTGTCCCGGGTACCCCCAAACTGGACACAGTGCTCCAGATACAGCCTCACAAGTGCTGAATAGAGGGGAATAAACACTTTCCCCAAACAGGTGGCTACACTTTTGCTAATACAACGCATTTATTCTGTCCCAGATGCAAGATCCCAGATCCCAAATCCCATTTGCCCTTGTTGAACTCCATGAGTTTCTGTCAGATCATTCTCCAGTCTCTCCAGATCCATCTAAACAGCTGCCCTGTCCTCCCAGCATAACAGCTGCTCCCTCCAATGTCATATTGCCTACAAACTTGCTGAGAGTGCACTCCATCCCACCACGCAGGTCATGAATAAAGATATTAAACAGTATTATCCCCACTATGGGTCCTTGAGGGATGCCACTTGTACAACCAGTCACCAGTTCTCTTCATATTGTTGATTACAACTCTTTGAGCACAGTGGTCCAGCTGATTTTTTACCCATGTTATCAACCACTTACAGAGTCCATACCTCACTAATTTGGCTGTGAGGAGATAATGGCCGACTGTATCAAAGGCCTTGCTGGAATCAAAGTAAACAACATTCAGTGCTCCTCCTTTCACCCCAGAGCAAGTCAGCTCATCACAGAAGGCAATCAGGTTGTTCAGGCATAATTTGCCCTTGATAATTCTGTGCTGGCTGCTCCCAATCATCTTCTTATCTTTCCTGCGCTTGGAAATGGCTTGTAGGAGAATTCAGTCCATAACATTCCCAGGGAGTGCAGTTCAGCTGAGTGGCCTGTACTGCCCTAGGTTCTCCTTCTTGTCCTTCTCCAAGATGGATGTGAGTTTGCATTCTTTCTTCTTTATGGCTTTTTTGTAATATATTATTATTTCAATCAATAAAAAAATGACAATGGGACCGTAATACGCTATTAGAGGGTTAGAATCTATCAGGTCTCTCCTTTTAAGGAAGTTTTATATTCTAATGTAAAAAACTCGCAATATTTAGGTTTCCGTAAATTGTGATATGGTTCTGCTAGAGAAATTTTTACCCTAGGTAACAATCTTGTCTCAAATTCTTTTGATCTGCATAACAAATACATGTTTTCCAAGAAATATTCTGTAAGAAAATATGAATTAGACAAAGTCACTTCCTTAAATCTATTTTAACTACTAAAAAATTTTCCTGATACCAATAGAGAATTAAAATATTATTTTATAAAATAAATGTGAATAATCAGCTTGATAAACACCAGAATAAGAAAGGAGAAAAAACAAGTGACATGAAGAAAAACTTGTCCATCTTAACTACTTTGTAATTACTCAAAGGACTTCAGAGAAAATGAAACTCATTTCTCATGAGAGCAGAAGAAAGAATGGTGTAAGAGCTGCTTAGGTACAAGACCAAAAGAAATTCTAGTGACATCTCCAAGAAACTGCATTAAATGCTGTAGACCTGAATAAAGAGAAAGGTTTTTGAGTGCATGGTAATGTGTTGCAAACCTGTGATTGGACTCATGTTTGATACGATTAAGCAGCTCCAAGCCACAAGACCACCATTGTTTTATGTGAGGCAGTAGTAATGGTTGAGTTCAGTTTACTAAAACTCTCCCCTCTTGTACATGTTTGAAAATACATGTATATGAAGCCTGATCTACACAATTCTTTTTTGTTAATGTTCTGTAATTAAATGAGCAGTGTAACTTTTAATGTAAATAGTTATACAAGTGCAGAGGTGACTGCAGCTGCTTATACTAAACAATTTTATTAGCAAAGGCAGATTATTTCCTGTTCTTAGGAGAAGCTGCTACACCATAAGAGCACCTTTGTACATGTATGACATCCTCTACTCTAAGAGATTGTAGTGCTTTGCCTATCCGGGTTTTAAAAAGTAGGTTAAACAGAATAATTGCAGCTAATCTAGAGCTGAGGAGGAGCCTCTTTGCCCAAGGTTTCTTCCTTGGTAAGCTTTAGCAGTGGAGGTAGCACTTCCTGGCGATCATGGGGATGATAAGATGCTGCTCAGTCTGCACATGTGGCTTGGTGTCAGTAACCAGAGTCCTGGTATGAGATTAATTGGTATGGATTATTAGTGTTGTTCAAACAATGTGACCTGTGTGCAGACAAAGCTTTGATCATTATACAATGTCACAGAAAACTTCATAGCAGTCTTCAGCAGCACATCTCCCGTGTTTGTTATCAGACCTAACAGGCCTTAGGTTCTCTCAGTTTCACTAGGGAAGCATGATAATTTCTATGAACTCAGCTTTGGAGAAAGCCAGTGGTCCCACAGTGAAAAAAGAGCCATTCTAGGCAGGAGATATGGCCAGGGCTAGGGCCAGCACCATTTACATTGCAGATATTGTTTTGACAAGTAAATGAAGGTAGTCTTCTCCCATTTCTTTTTGGTGGTAAAAGTATAGTCAAATAATATGAGCCATGCTATTTTTAAACGTAAAGTGACACAATATATGTATGTGATTTATAATAGCTTATAATTGGTTATTAGTGTATTCTACATTGTTTTTAACTACTTTTCTTACCTGTTTTCTTTTTTTTTTTTCCCAAATGTTCAAGAATCCAGTTTGTATTTATTTTGCATGAGAGCAAAATCCAGCAGAGATGTACAATTGACATAACACAGATAAAGGCAGGGTATATTCTCAGACCCATGCGAATTACTATAGGCAAAAAGGAATGCCTTTTCTAAGCACAGACCACATATCAACCCCAGCTAGTTCCTTTTCTCACATAAAAAGGCATAGTTCTTTTAAAATCATATAAGCTACAATGATTAATACCAGGAGAGCATCTTGTCTGTGATTAAAGTAGGCTTGGTGATTAATTCATTAGTGGGGGGAAAAAGGACTGAAATCACAGCTGAACAACTGATATATGCCCAAAGCTCTTTAAAGTAGACAGTTTTACATGTGCGAGGTGGGTAGGATTAGAGTGGCAGAAAATGTAAGCAAAATTTAAGACATACCACAAACCACAGCTAATTTGGCCCTCGACTTTCTTACGCTGTCACTGTTTCTACGTTTGCAGATGAAGTTGCAGCCACATTTCCTCTGCAAGGCAGGCAGAAAGGGCAGCTGAGAAGCTTGCAAACTGCAGAGTAAGTGCAACGCTGCAGGAGTATTCATACTGATATAAATGGCAGCTCTTTGATGTTAGGTATTGCACAGTCCTGCAGAAATTAAGGCAGAGGTCCCATCCTATGTTGAAGAACACAACGAGGAAGCCAAGAGGCTTTGTCTTGCTTTGAAGCAGGATGAATAAAGACTGTCTATGAATGAAATATTAATGCGTTCCAGTGTGTTTTTTCAGTTCCTTGAACAACTATATTTTGATTTGAGCTGAAGCTTAAGAAACATCTTATACTACTGCCCCATGGTAGGGAAGGGCTCCAAGGCCTAAAGGCTGTGCTGAATACAAGAAGCAGAGTATTGGTGACACTGGACCAACACCTCACTTACAGTTGCAGACCCTACTTTTCAGTTTAAAACCAGTATTTACTGACAGAAATTTGTCAAAACAAAAATAAAAGTCAGACATGCTTAAATATTTGTGATGGGGAAGGAAACCATTTCCATGCTGCTCACAGTTTGCAGACCACATGGTTTCTGTTCAGGTTCCTGCAGAGAAAGAGAGGGAGGAAAGAGAACCTGTGGCAGATTGTGGGGTCTCTTCTATTTCCAAAGCAGAGGAAACTCCAGTAAACATAACCATGTAACCTGATATTTGCATGTCCTCTTCCCTATTATTTTGGCTGCTGAATATTGCAAAGGAGAGGCTTTAGCCATTCTTACACATGGCAAACGGGTAAGCTCTTTTCCCTAACTGTCAGGCAGAATCTATTTTTCAAGATTGTTATCTGACTACCAAAGAATAGTGTGAAGACACCATTAAAAAAATTACAAGAAAATATTATTCCTTGTCATTTATTGCTTGCACAACTATGCAGACACACATACACAAATGCACCAGTCAGAAAGAAGCAGGACTGTTGCAGGAAAGAGCTGACAAAAAGGGAAATGAAGGAGAGACGAGTAAATAATACAATGAAAAGGGAGGGAGGGAGGAAGCAGTGGGTGTTTTCTTTCCTCTTCTGCATGCTCTTTGTGACAAGAAAATTACTTTGGAGGTTTAGGCATTAGATTAGATATTTAAAAAGGAAGAGCAAAGAAGAGAGACTGATCTTTTGAAACAAGCATTACCTTATGAATGAAATCAAATAGCTTCTGTTGGGACAGCAGGTCTCATGAAGTATGCCATCAAAGTGACCTACTCTGTCAGACAGCAAGTCATGTTTCCCCTTTCACTCAGAGCAAAGAAACAATTTGTATGACTTATCACGTCAGTATTTTATTAATTTGGTTTCTCATCCATTACTGGGATATTTTCTATCAGTTACCAGGTTCCTCTTGGCTCTGTCCTTCGTCATGTTCACTGGCAGACAGTAGTATTAGCTTGAAACAAATCTCTCAAGGAGAAAGATATATTTCTCTAGGCATTTCAATAAGCCTGAAATATTGTTGCTTCTAATAGTCTCTGAGGAAAAGTAGGCAAAAAGCCAAGTCTGAATATCTTTTGCATGAGGAACGATTTAAAAATACATGTAATCTTTTGTATATTAATTTGGTTTCTATGAAGAAAATAGTATTTGCACGCCAGAAAGCATAGGGTATGGTAAAGGAATGGTCCATGCTGTGATTAGCCCTAACGTGCTGGAGAGGGAAATGCTATCCCCTGTCTTCCATACACAGAGAGCTACACTGGTCAGTTCTTCATTACATTTCAGGAGTATCACAGACACAATCCCCAAGGCACCGTTCCCTGACAGTACCTGCTGTCTAGCTTTACAGTATCCCAGCTGGTACACAAGGGAATTATATACTAAATTCTTAATGTTCTTCCAACTATCACACCACTTGTTAGTTAATAATAGTAGTAATACTTAAACATAATTACTAATGTAGTAATAATAAAAACTGAAAAGAGAAAAAAATAATTACAAAAGCAGTTAGCAATTTATAGGAGTAAGTAAGTAATTTCTTTGTACTGCAGCTCTGAGATTTTTCCCACGTTTAAGTGTTTTAAGAGCTATGCTTTAACAATTTGAGGCAAAAGTCTAACAAAGTGGATAGATATATTAAATATAAGATGATTATAGGATATAGGTGAAAATTTACAGCCATATAAATAACATGAAAATAAGGGGATTAAGGTTAATGGCTGAACCAGTTAAAACTCCAGTTTCTAAAAGCTCCACCACTGTCCTGGAGAGTTTCATAACTGATTTCCACAGGAGTGGAAAATTTTGTTTTTTAAAATCTCATCCTGAAAATTGTCCATAAATATGCGATATATTTTCCATGATTTCCAGGTGAAATTTGTCAAGTTTACATGTAACGATCAATCTCAGAACTCAGCCTCCAATTTGAGGATTTTTCTTCTTCGCCCCCCAAGGTTATCATCTTGGTACTAAAAGTTCAGCGGCATAAAGGATACCCTCATTGACTTCACCTGGTCAACTGACTGGGTTGGACCTCAGTGAAGAGTTCTGGTCACACACAAAGTCCTTTCAGAAAGATTAGCTCTGCGCTGCATATAGTAGTGAAGCGCTGTAACAATATTTTAACCACTTCAGGAGAGAGTCGTCACAACAAATGTACACAAAGGAGGGAACTGTGGAGAAGGAAAGTGTCATTGATGATATATTTGTCACCAGAATAGAAGTGCACTTGAAAAACATTCAGATAAAAAGAACTACCTGAAAAATAGCTACTCTACAGTAAAACTACTTCAAGCTGGTACCTAGAGAGAAGAAAATGTGAATAACGACACCTGAGGACTGGTTCTTTTGATTTTCACTCAGGAGAACAACTCTAATTGAGGATAATTTTGCCCAAAGAAGCATGAGACTGCTTGGGTGACTTGGGATCTACTTACACTGGCCATGGTAAAAACATTTTTGCCTTGGAAATGAAAATGAATGGTTTAAAGGAAAGGCCATAGCTGAAAAGGAAGGGAGCGCTGGAACTGGTATGGAGGCAGATACAGCCGGACCTCAGTGCACAGCAGACGACCACACCATGGGAAACTGCTGCAATGGGAAGAGGGAGAAGAGGGAGCAAGCCGCAGGCAGCCTTAATGTCTGAAATGAAACGAAACCCTGCGCCTCCCATCTCTAAGGTTAGAAACGACTATTTTGGGCATTCTTAGCTTCCTGATAGGGAGAAATTTCCAATATTTTGGCCCTTTCCAAAATGGACATTCTGCCTGCTGGGCCTTGTTCTGCTGAGAGAAACCTGAAGTTTTAGCTACTGTGACACACATGTCCTTTCCTAGGCAGAACTTGTTATTTTAGGAAAAGCTTTATAAAGTATCCCAAAGGAAGTTACTAGTATTATTAGACATTTATATATCATACTAGCTTTTTAAAGCACGGACAAATTATAGTTGACTTGTCAATTAACTATTTTTCAGCAGATGGGGAAAACAGACATTGAGAGGTTAGAATAAATTGGCCGTACAAGTTAATGGCAGTCAGGAACATGAATCAGTATCTTCTGGCACATAGGGCACAAGTCTTTGCCAACTGTGCCACTCTGACAATATGGGCTTATCTGGTATCATGCTCTCTCCATGTTTGCCTCCTGGCAAGAGGCGCTCCATTATGCCTGCCAGGAGGGTCCTCATCCTGGCACATGGTATGGTCTGGCCATAGTCACTGCCCTACCCCAGTCCTCTTTACTCAGTGAAAGGCTCTCTTTTTCATGGACAGAAAAGCCTTAACTGTTGAATTTTTTGTGCTTAACTTCCAAGCTTCTTTTTCACATCATTGTCAAAAGCCTTGCAGACCTGATCCACAGCAATTAGGTTTACTAATGCATTTTAATCCTCAAGGCTTTTAGTCACTTTCTAGAAAATCATCTTAGTTTATAAGATGATTTACATGATTCAAATTATTAATTTTTTGAGATCTCTGAATTCCAGCCAAGGCATTTCAGATATGATGGACGACTGTTCAATACAACTATCTTAAACAGTTTATAATCTATGACTTGGTCTGCTATCACTTTGTTAAAAACTGTCAAGTCTTCCCCTTTCAGGCTGGAATCAGACAATCCCTTTTGCATGTCTCTCTGAATGACACACAACCTTTCAAGACAGTTTAAAAAAACCCTGTCTGATGCATTCCCCTTCTCTGTAGAGGAGGCTCACTTCATCGACATCTGTGGATGCCAACACTTACCCTACCTACTAGGAGGGATGTCATTTTGCAATGTTGGCTCCTTGGGCTCGATTTCTGCTCAACCAGCAGCAGGGCTAATTGTACCTACAGGGACAATTGCTGGTGGTAGAGAAGGACTTGATTTAGGGTTCCTGAGCATTGATGTCTGGATTAAAATCTAGATCCCTGGAAACAGTTTTCCTGAACTGAAAATGGAGTGCTCAATTGTTGGTACTTTTCCATGTGAGGGGAAACCCAACTTCTGCGAGTCCCAAATCTGCCTGTTTTTGCAGGCATTCAAAGCACTTCTCTTAAGACCACTTGGCTGTACTCATTCCTTTCAGGGAAGCAACATACCATCTATCTGTCAGCTTCACATGACTTCACTTTACCCCTAGAACGCTCAATATGAAAATAACAATTTTATTCTTGACATAATTACAGAAGAAAAGCCTCCTTGGAAATATTCAGAAGCCTTCTGGACATGTTCCTGGGCAACTGGCTCTAGGTGGCCCTGCTTGTGCAGAGGGGTTGGACCAGATGACCTCCAGAGGTGCCTTCCAACCTCAACCATTCTGTGATTCTGTAATTGTAAATATAAAATATGTCACTACCAATCTTCTGTCTTAAATTTCACTTATGCTGCAGTTTTATCACAATTTAGCAACTCTTTACCCTTCACCCCTACCTGCCTGTTCCCCTTTCCCTCCCTTGTGCTACCACTGGTGCATGTCTCAACCTGGGGTGATCCAATTCAAGAAAACAACCATTTTTCTGCTTGTTTAAGTCCATGAACTGGTACGCTATTGATCAGATGAGCACCAACACCAGCATAAGAGAGAGGAGAGGAGGCAGGCAGGTTAATTTATCTGGGAATCACAGCCTTAGGCATGCTCTGAGGTGTCTTTTGGCCACAGTAGCTGGGAGCCAACTCATCAGCACTACGCCTCTAAAATGCCGCCTTTAGGAGTGGGTTCCTTTCAGTAAACCTATATTCAACTTGGAGGTTTTCCGTTGCCACGGGATATACAGAGAGCGTCAACGAATCTTTTAAGAACCCTCTGTTTCTCCAGGAACACTGTATTTCTCTATCTCCTGATCTCTCTCATTATTCTACGATTAAAGGTATGGATTAATGGCTCAGTATCTGTGAGAATGAAATGGAATAACCTGAAATTTGCTTGAGACTGCCCCTCCTGTGAGCTGCAGAGTTCTTTTTCTTCCCCTCTTTTGTCTTAGGAATTGAAATTTAGACATATTTCACTTAATTTCACTGATTTTGAGAATCGCATATCATAAAGGTGTTCTTACTGTGTGGAAATTTCAGCTGCCTTTTGGGATTGCTGGCATTTTACATATATCATGCATGCCATGATAATACCGCAGTTTTAGTTTCAGAGGCCAGTGTGTCACGTTGCCTCCATGTCCCATTTGTACTCTTTGAAACGTTGCTGCTTTTTTGCACTTTCAGAGGCTTGAATGCATCCCTCCCTTGCAAAGGGCCAAACTGGGACACCTCATTCTCCAAATATTGCTATTAAATTCAAAAAGTGCTAATGCCTAAATAAGGGACAACTCAATATTACTAAAAGAATGAGAATATATCCTCCACCTCTTGCAATACAGGAACCTGCTACAGTGCTAGCTACAAAGATGTCAAAAGAAAAGATACCCAAAAAACCTGAGAACTGTACTGGTACATAACTAACCAGAATCCCCCTTAGCTACAATAAAACAAAGTAGCTTTTTCATGTCTTATTTTAAAGAAGTGGTAAAGTGAACCACAAAGACCCCCTCCCCCACCACAAAATAATATTATGCTTTACCCTTTCTGAAGGTTTTGCAAAAAATGATTCAGTATTACCTGCCATACCAACAATGTATATATTGCTATTGAAATGGCAGCTTACAGAGCAGATATTCAGACATGCAATAGCACTGAGGAGTTACTCATATGCTAACTGCATTTTTCGCTTCATATTATCCTGTACGCCAGTGTCTAGCACTTAAATCATACTTCATCTTTTGCTCTGTTCAAGTCTGACCCCAGTTTTTAAACGGAAAAATATATTAAGAGAGTCATAATCATAATGCTCCCTCTGGTTCCATTAGCTTTGGAAGAACTGCGTTTCATGCATTATACGTGACCAAATTACAAGGCCCAAGTTTTTTGTCTGCGATTCCTGGCTTACAGAGGCTGGGTATAATTATTTCTTCTAGAGTACTGCATTATACTATAATTTGCACAATGGTCCAAAAGCCTTCCAATGTGCCAGCAGAATCAAAAACTCCACCACTTCACAGTCAAGTGCAGTGCTGCTGCTCTGCTTGTTTCAGTGTGGGTAGATAATTAGGTAATTAGGGTGGAATTAACCCCCTCATCCCCAAATTAGGGGTTGTACTAATATATAAAAAGAAACACTGAATTTGGAACATAAACATATTGATCTCATTTCATCAAAAGTCACGAACATAATATTAAGTTACATATGAAGTAATTATTTGTAAGGGTGCAACTTGAAATGTTGAAGAGGTTCTACATAAGATCTTTATACTGAGATTCATAAAACTGTTTCCTCTGCAGCCTTTGAAAGCAGAAGCCATCCTTCCTGTTCATCTGTACATGTGAAATTAGGTACCATTGAGTCACAGCCATCTCAGTGGACAGAAAACATTTTTATTGTGACAAAAAGTACCCTCATATGAAGCATTTTAGTAATGTCACCATTTCAGCTGTCAGCTGACATTCAGCTTGACATTTATAAGGTAACTTCAGTGACATTTCTGTGATTTGACTAACTAATGAACCTGAATAATCAGCTGATGATAGCTGAGATCAAACTCAAACATCTGAAGCACTTACATTTATGTCACAAATTCCTATGAAAGTTTGAAGATTTCTAAATAATTTTTGGTCCGTTTAAATCTTGACTGGATAATTGATATCACAAAAGCAAAAATTAGAAAGTAAAATTCATATCAAATCATTGTAGACTTTGTGCACCTGGGCTCACCATTCACTTCTTACAGAATGGGGGTATCTTGTTCTTCACACCATGGGCATTTTTTAATAGCTTATAATAAAGCTCAATGGTTTCTCTGCTCCCAGATTAAATTGTGCTTTCTTGAGATTGGATGAATTCAGTGAATTGCCATTTTCAAGAGATTGGTTGAAATGGAAAAGATAACTATTATGAAATAGTACCAAAGAAAAATACCAAAAAAGAAGGTTTAACTTTTTTCTTTGAATTGTCAAACCAATTACTTAAGCTCTCATTTCAGGAACTTTTGATGCAATTTCAGAATTTCCCATTATATTCAGAAAATGATGCCAATTATTCTGCATTATTACCTTTTGTTGGATATAGAAAATAAATGCTCAGGGAAGAATATTATGCTTCATATTTCATATGCTGAAATATATAATTTCAATGATATTTTCTATTAATGTTCATAGAGTACTTACTCTGCAAGTATCATTTTAAGGATGTCCTGATCTGCAAAATTAAAACATGGCACTGCAATGAATTGCTGTCCCTCATTCTTTCTCTTGTTATAGCATAGCTAACATCAGCATTACAAGTCATTACATCTATGCTCTTGAATATGTTTATTCAGATATATCTATTTTTTTTTCCTTTGGAAGTGTTGGAAGCTAAGTATATCACTTACTATTATAATCTTTTAAAGAAATGCAGTTGCTTTTAATAATGCAAAGAAACTTGATATCTCTCCAGCACTTGCCTCAAGCTCTTCTTCGTCTTTCTGCTCTCTTTCTTTCTTTCTTTTAATTTGGGAGATTGTAATTCTCTAAAAGGTTCACTTTTGTGCTTAGAAGCACATTGTTTATAAAATCTGTACAATACCAAAGAACAGGGAGATTTTCATCTCAGAAGAGGTTTTTTTCAACTCAGAAGAGTTGTCTTCTTCATCTGAACTAGTCATGTGCACTCCCTTCCAAGCACTGAAGATCCAGTCATCATGTCCTAGAGCAGGACAGGTGGACCATGAAAGTGTCTGTTTCCTCTCAGTTGAATATAAAAGGAGGTTAGGATGACTTGGTCTGACAGAGACCTCTTGCTGTTGCCATCCAAAGTTAGTGGAGATGAAGCCCTCCCTATCTGTATATAAGCTATAACAGAGCCACTGGAAACTGTCAGCTCGGGCTACGACAAAAGATCAGCCTGCTTAAAAAAAACACATGGGGAAAGATTTGTTTCTGATGAGGCAACCTAGAAACAGTAATGCTATCAGGCATCTGGCATTTGGTTCCTATTACAGGGAACAGTAAGGACAGGTCAATGCTATAACCAAGAGAAATTAATTTCCTTACAGGAAGTGTACTGGCTGTCTTTTTAATTACTTCTGTTTCAAACGCTTTCATTTTATGACTTTGAAAATATGCACTTCATTTTTATACTTCAGTGGGTGATCATGCGCCTATCTAGACTGGGAAACAGAGTTTTATCAAGACTGGTTTTTTCAAGGGGGAAAAACCCCCCAAACCTCACAGTATTTTGGTAAACTTAAAGTTTAGTTGGTATTTTGGTTCATATTGTCATTCTATAGAATAGTCTGTATCAGGACAGAATTTTTAGGGGATCACCCCCAACCCAATTTGCATGATTATACTGGAATGCAACTGCTTTCATGTAACTACTGTCATTCTTCTTGTACCTAAGTTTGCCCCAGAGGTGCAGTAGCTGCCTCAACCTACCAGATATACCCAGAGAAAAAGAAGTCCGTGAGTAAAGAGAAGAGGCTCAAAAGTCCCCATGACTTGGAATGTTATTTATAGGGCTGAGTGGGGATTTTCTGAATATATTGTTTTGCCATGAAATATTTATTAGTCAAAAAAAGGAAAATTTTTTTGCAGGAATATTGGTTCTACTTTGGGCAAGAATGAAATGTCTGACCAAAACCACCTGGCCTTCTCCCAAGAAGCCAAAAGCCTAGTAGTCACAGCTTGACTTTCTCCTGCCACCCCCTGTGATCTCCCTTCTTTCTGCTCTAGTCACTCAAAGCTGAGGAATGATGCAAGTTCCTTACACTTGGGGATTTAAGGCTCTTGCAGCAAGAGCTGGGGACTCTGGGGACTTAAGGCTCTTACATCAAGGCCCATCCTTCAGCTTGTGATGTAGGAGGCACACTTGAGTCTTAGATCATGTCATAGTTTTGAATCCTGGCCACTTCAGTTGATGTTTCATTGATGGGAGGCTGCACATAACTCTGTGTTCCTACAAAGCATCATCTGCTGCGGCTAGGGCTAGTATGGAATCAGCCTTGAAACCAAGGAGCTTCAGCTTCAGCAGATCCAGCAACCCTCAGCATTGTTACCTCACTCTGCATCAGGAGACACTTCATGTATTGACAGTCTAGACCATTAGGGCCTTCTAGACCATTTATGAGATATGTAGACACAGACAGGGTATGCTGCTGTTTATGCTGGTGTCATGAAGCAGCATAATATATTCATCCTGAAAAAAATATCACAGCTAATAATTGATACATTTTCTGGGGAGAAAGAATTTTCAATAATGATTTTCATCACAAATTTTGCAACTCTATTCTCCCAGCTTTCTGAATAGTTTTTCCTAACTTGTTCTCATTCCTCACATCCCTGCAATAGCTCAGTTAAGCTTTTTGTAAAGCCTTATAATTTCAAGGAAAGTCTGTTTCCATGAGTACACCCTGTATTATTGTTTATTGCAACCTGCATATCAAAGCCACGCAGCTAATAGAATATTGTCCTTGCTTTTAGCCCTCCTCCCATACACACAACTGCATGTGGAGAAGCAGTAATTTAAGGACACAATGGATTTTTGTCTACTTCTACAGAAGCCTGTACAGCTAGCTAGTAAACTGAAAGCTTTAAACTATGTATGACTTGTTTAAACTAATCACGCTGGCAGTCTTTAGGATGTATGTTTATTACAATGGAAAATCAAAATATATTAAATTACTACCAGTATGAAACACTGTTTGCAGTCCATGGTCTGATAATATTTTATTTGGTTTAAAAAAATAAATAAAACCACACCAAAGACTAAGCCAAATTCACCCAATAGCTCAGTGGGTCTCAGCTTCAGACTTGCAATCAATGGTGTTCTACCAAGGGAGAATATGGCCCACACCTTTAATTTTGTTTGATATTAGCAGTTAGCTAATATAATATTCCATATGAAAGAATGTCACTTACATTAATACAAATATGTTGGGTGAAAAGAAAGAGAAATGGTGATGCAAGTAAGTTAACAGAAGTTAGGAAAAATATTAAGCGGAACATTTGTTCTTCAGATTTGGACAGTGATGGCTTACCACATTTATGAATAATTCCTTACAGTTTTTTATCGCTTTCTGCCCCAGAAGCTAAATTAGTTTTACAACTATTAATTGAATTGTCTAACTTCACTACACACTGGGAGATAGAAAGGATTATTAGCTCCACTTTAGAGATAAGAAAACTGAGACAGGGAGAGGAAACGATTAGCTGGAGGTCACATGGGGAATCAGAGTCAGATAAATCCCAGATCTCTCCATCCAATGCATTAAGCGCTCAACATTGTTCCTTCTCCACACAAACAGCCATCAGAAATGAGACACATTTCAAAGAGAAACAATTAAAGCACCATTTCATCAAAGATAAAAGCTTCTGAAATTCATCCTATGCTGGTAATCCCAAATGTTGTTCTCTTTTGTCTCTGCCACATTGCTTTAAGTGCAGATTATCCCTCCTTCCTTGCTTCCTGCACCATTAGGCCAGCACAGCATGTGCAGCACATGCACTCGCATCACTTGGTACAGCCACACAGCCCTCCCGCAAATATCTGCCCTACCTACCTACTGTACACTGCTTTGTATGCACATAATCAGTGTTTCCCTCCTAATAAGGGCAAAGCTGATCATTCCTTAGCACTCACAGTATGTGAAGCGTATGTCTATCTCTCCAAAGAGACCAGTCTACATTATACAAATGTAGGATGTTTTTTTCTTTTAAGAAGTTAATAGGCAAGTTCATAAATAAATTGTGCAAGGTTTAACTCTCTGAGAGGAATGGGGGGATTAACAATAAAGCAAATACTTCATACTTCTGAGATTTGTTTGGCCTGACCACACTCATATGCTGGGTGTCTAGGAAAGCTCTAGCATACTCACCTTGCACAGCACAGTTACAATTTCAGCTATCACCACTCTGAATAAAGTATTTGATTAAACTAATTAAAGTGGTGTTTATTAGCTGACAGCCATTAATAAGTGAGCTGGTTAAACACTTGCCACAGTGTATCAATCAACAGATTAGAATCTTCTTTGTTTTACTTTAAGCCTACGTGTCTTTGTTATAATTACCTTAGTACTTAGATCTAATCCTGAATTTCTGTAAAGCAACAGACATGTTGCCATTAATTTCCACAGGAAAAACATCAGGATCTCTATGAAAAACATTTTATAAAGCACTGTATGTAAGCAAATCAGATCTCTATAAGATCTACAGTTTTGAAGCGACTTTAGTGTCTGGCTTTAGCATTTCTCTGCTTACTTTTATCTCCACTTAATACTTGTACACAAATCATTTGCTCCATTTCTAACAAAGTGAATGAGGTCTCATGACTTTAGTCTAATGGGACAGATCTATACTACTAAAGAAGAAAACAGAATTATTACATAGCAAACATTAGGACAGAAGTGCAGATTCATAAAAAACAAAACAAAACGCTTCAAAAGGTAGCATTAACTATTCCAAAAATCTTGTCTGAGCTACATTTTCACTGTTAAAAACCTTTCTTAAGCTCTCTTGAGCAAGTTTGCAAAATGAAGAGTTTCTAAATAGCAGCATGGATCAAAATTAATGTATTTTTAAAATAGTTCTTAATGACTGCTAATTCAGTACAGAAGTATTCTTCAGAATTTTTCCAAGTTAAATAAACAATATGATTTTCTGGATCGTTTTCAGTGGACTCACAGGGAATATGATCTGCGGAAGGAATTTATTAGTGGTACTTGTGGTACTTGAAGTCTAGAGCTTCAACAAACAACCTGAAATTCATGAAAATGCCATTAGATAAAATTAAAAAGACTTACTAATCATTACTGACACTACTATGGTTATCTCTGCCCATTACTTTCTATAATTATACATAGTTTTCTACCGAGTAGTCCTGATGTCTCTTAAAAGGCCTAGAACATGAATGCATTCCAATTTACTGATGGCTTTCCTTAGCTAAAAGGTATAATGCGTTAAATTTTAATATTTGGTCTAGATACAGAAAAAGTATTTATTTTGCTTGTGAAGTGAATTGTCCTCTTATTTACTTATAATTGTTCTTAGGGCCACTTCTATTTTGTTGGAATAAACCTATAATGTGTAAAGAATGATAGATGAATATTTGAAAAATAGCCCAAGCGAGTTTAGTTTATAATAAGACTTTTTAAGAGTATCTAAGAAACAGAACTTATAATGAAAGTCTTTTGTCTTCTCAATGGCAGCTATAATAGCCTTCCTTTAAACTCAAACCCACATGTTTAGACTACAGCTGCAGGCCATTAAACACCTGTGACCTTCTCCCACAAGCTTCTGAAGATCTTTGAAAATGACTCTTTACCTAATGGCAACTGTGTACTCAAAAAACCCCCAAAACCCAAAACAAAAAACAACAACAAAACCCAACCAACCAACCAACCAAAAAAAAACCCCAAACTAATCTCAAAACTCTGGAATGAAGCACTGCCCCTGATCTTCCAGGCTGGAAGGGGAACACTGGCTCAGGAGCCCAGGGAAGTTCCTCCGCCAGTGGTATTCTACAGAGGGCAAATTTGCTTGGTGTATGATCTCATTAAATGCCTACGGCTGTGTAAGGGTACTGGATTGTCACGTCTGCACACAGATTAATTTTCAAACCCGTCTCCAGAAATTCTTCTAATTCTCTTCTTTGCCTCCCAAGTCCCAGCGCAGAGGCTTGGTCTGCTTCGGCTCCATTTTAGATGCCAAGAAGAACTGAATGTTCTGCCACAAAATCAAGGCTACAACTGCATCTATATTAGCGTTGTGTTTTGAGGCAATGCAAATCCCGACAGTCCTCATTTACTGCACATTGGTGCAGTCTGCAGAACAGTGTTTATACTGACTGGGTTTCCTTTCAGAGAAATCTAACCTGATGGCTGTGCACCATATGGCCACCAATTGCACTTCAGTCCCTAATGGGGACACATGAGCCTGTTACAGTGCTTGCTGCTTCAGGGTACGTCTACGTTACTGCTAGTCAGTTCAGCAGATCTCCTGGCTGTCCCACTTACTCTTTGATTCATACTGCAGAGGGGTGTCAGAGACCCTAGGCTGGATTCCTTGTAAGTGAAACTAAACTGGAAAATGTACTCCAAGAGTTTCTCCTAATGCGCTGCAGCTACTAATGGACATTCAGTACATAAGACCAGATGAGATCTAATTTGAAGTAAACCCTCTGAAACACGTTTAATGGGTCCTCAGCACCAGCTACTTCACTCTGAAGGCCTGCTTTTCTTGCAGCACGCTACTTGCTAACTTAAACACAGCCTCAGATAGCTTCAGACCACATGTGTGATGATGATGACTGTGGTGGTTCAGAGGACCGAATTTAAACTGCTCCAAAGTAAAACCCCTGAAGTGCATATAATGTGGATGTATAGGCCTCAGTACTGGTTACTTCATTAACTGTTCCTTTTATTGCACCAAATTACTTGCTTATGTGGACATAGAGTGCTCTTTGCAATTAGACAGTGGCCTCTGATGCTTAGTCATGCTAATCAGAGGGCAGATATTTTAGCCCTTTTAAAAAATATATGCAGTTTTATCACATTTTTTACACCTGAACACTTATGTTCGTCTATCTGTTGCTTTAACTCTATGGCATTACTGATGGTGAGGCTGCAAGTAGGGAGAGATGGGAGACATACCACCATGGAGACCCTGAAATGGGCTGAGAAGGGCTGTCAGTTTTCATAGCTCTGCTCGGTTAAGACTTAAATTCCATCATACGGCTTTTACTGATGGTTTATTTAAATCCTGCAAATGCAGTTTTATTTTATTAATGTGCTTTATATCCGATTAAATTTTGTGTAGTTTTTTCATCTCTGTATATCACCTAGCACTAAGAGTAGAGTCAGTGGAATATAAATAAATACATAAGTGAACTCAAATCCACCATAATTCTGCTGGTCTGATTCTGATTTCATGCTAGTATTAATCAGAACTAAAACAACTGAAAAAAATCAGAGCCATATACTTCCAGAGTTTGTACGAGTGCATTTGATAGGTAGTATCAGAAGGTCGTCCTCTAACAGCATAGCAACTTCTGCTGCTGCAGATTGTAAATACTAAATTAAAGAGGAAATCATGATAGAGCCTAAAATTAATCTGATGCAAAGCCCAAGACATATCCTCCATGGTCCTTCTCAAAAGGGAACACGGAAGATTTGACCAAGTGTTATTGGTCAGAATTTAAAAAGTGGAAATGAAGGTTTCCACATATCTCTGACTTCTGCCTTGTGATTTCAGTCTGCAACAGAATTAACCTACAAAAGAAAATAAATTGTGGCAGGACTACAGACACAGATCAAGGCTGCTTTAGATTAAGTTCTCTGTATACATCATGGATCTGTACCATCTGTTTTGTATTGAGAAAGAATAATATTTTAAGGCATGTTTATTACAATATATTAAGAATCTTAAGAGCTCACATACTCCTTTAAAATATATATTGAAATTAAAGACAAAGTCCTACAGTGGAAACTGAGGGTCCTCAGCATCTTTCAAGAGACATTCAACAATTTCATGATAGCACTGTAAATGAAAAACAAGCCTAATATTCATGATTCCTGCCTGCATCCTGTAAAAACAATCACCATTACTCATACTGTGCTACTCACATATTTTACATGCATATCCTGTAAGTTACAAAGAATAAACTTCAGTCATAATATTCACTGATTAATTTCTGTTATACAACTATATGGAGAACTTTATAAAAACAAAGTATTTGTTTCTTTCTAGTCATGGATGGACCTATTGAATTTTCATACACTAGGCTTCAGATAAACTGGATTTAAAATACATACAGCTTTTTATTTATGCACTGTATATGAAATTAATGCACTTTTTTTTGTTGGGGTTGTATAACTTTTCTCTTATTATTCAGATTTCACAATGTCCTTGCGTTGTATGCCTCAGGGAATTCATTATTTTGGGGTTTTGTTAGCAAAACAAATAATTGATGAACCACCACATGTTATCCTTGAGCACTGCAGTTACACTTTCCTTTATACAATTTGGGCTACTCACCCATGCTAGAAGAACTCTCAGTTGTCTGTTTAAATGAGTTATCCAACATCATGATAGATATAAAAGAGTCCTAATGGGATCTGGGATTTTTTAATGGTTCATAGAAACTAGAGTTACAAAGACCACTTCTCTGCAGACTCCCTGTTCTCTGGCTCTGCATATCAGTGCAGCAGCACCATACTGGGCTGCACTAGCAGCAGCATAGCCGGCTGGCTGACAGAAGTAAGTGGTCCCCTCTTTTCAACACTCATGTCCAGTTTTGGCAACCCCAGTACAAGAAAGACATGGGCATACCGGACCGAGTGCTGCAGACAGTCACCAGGATGTTTAAGGGACCAGAAACATAAACATACAAGAAGAAGCTGAGGTATCTGGGTTTGTTCGACCTGGAGAAGAGATGGCTAAGTGGGAATCCAGAAGTCCTGTCCAACTGAATTCTAAGCCTATGTGCATGGGTTGCTACTCCTACCACTGTAATACTTCTCATATCTAGCTTTTCTGCATCTATACACTAAATCTGTCATCTAGATCCTCATAATCTTGCATCCTGATTAATTCAAAACTGCTGTTTTCAGGCCATCTGTTATACATATCCCCCCCTCAATTGAGTATATACAAAATACAGTGGCTATGATATTCCCTGACCACAAATCTGACGTTACTGCCTTTTTGTGTCTCATCACGGCATTGCTTATCTCCCCCAACAGCACAGAGGATTTGCTTGCCTATTTGTCAGATTCTGCCACCAGGATCTGCCTGCGCTGGCAGATCTTCATGGCAAATCACATGCCGTGACCAGTCCTTCTGAACTGGTGCATAAACACCTTCCAGCCTCCCACATTCTCCCACACAGAGCTCAATTATTGTGATTTGTTGAAGAAGCTGCCAGATGATGCGTAACTAGAAGGGCCATGGTGCTTGTCAGTTTCTTTCTTATAAATGATTATATATATATTCTACATATTCCCCAATACTTCTAATCTGGCATGCCTGAAATTTCTGACTAAAGCTCAGAAATTATTTTCCTTCAATTAAATAATTACAGCAGTTTTTCAAAGTACATAAGTTCCCAAAGATACTACAGGACATGCTCTTTTCTAAATGCCTAAAAAGGATAAATGTCTCATTTCCAGAAAGACCAGTGAAAGTTAGGTGTGCCCTCTTGCAGCATATTTATCCTGCCTAGGTGTTTTTCAAAGTCCCACCAGGCAGAAATGTACATGTTTAGCTAAGCAAGTCTTGGAAATTTGGTTGTTAACATGACATGAGAACAATAGCAACAATAAAAATACTGCAAAGGATCATAATTAATCTTTAAGTTGCTATTCAGTCCAGTATTCTTCAGGGGTTTTGATGATTGTGTTTTTGGAGAGGACCGTAAGATGTTGTGCTCTATGTAGATACATAAATCTGCAAACTAAAGTCCATCGCAAAGGTTTTATTCACATACTTGTACTAGGCACCTGGTGATGCCATTTGAGATGTCCCAGCTTCCTGCGTACCCACCGTGGCCTCTAGCTGGACACTATAAGAGAACCAGTCATACACTGCATTTGGCAGCTACCTGAGGATGTCTGAGATCCCCTAGGATGTCTGAAAAGATATGGAGTACCTTTATGTGCAGGCAACTAAACTGGAGCCCCTAGTCCCTAGTTTGTACATAACTTGTGAAATAATACAATAACAATAACAAAGGAGCTAATCTTACAAAATACAGTGAAATGATTAAAAGAAAATTGTAAGAAATCCAGAGGAACAAAAAAAAAAATCATCATCAGGTATTCAGTTTCAAACGTTAGGTGAATCAGTACTTGGCACACTGGAGTGGAAAGGGCTTCCAGTGTTAGTGAGTCCAGTCCCTGCCATCATTGGCACAACAACCTATAATCTGCTCCAAAACCACAAATTTTGTCCTTGAGCACATATCACCTACTGCTCGTCCAACTAACAGCCAAACATTTTAATCAGTTATAACCCATAGATATATGTGATAGACATATGGGGTATATTTCACTGGAAAGATCTACATTTTGATTGTTTCTCATGCTCTTTCCATTCTTTTGGAGTGTGTTTAGACCATGATTTTAAAGAATTGTATCAGTCAAGCTGGATATCAAGCTGCAAGTTATGGGATACTTTTCTTCAACTTTCTGCCTACAACTTTGTTAGAGAAAGTGGAAGCACTTACTAGATCACAACTCTGTATTTTTCATGTCTTCAGTATAAAAACTACAAATAATGACATCTCCTTTTGCATTGCCTCTGTCCATTTTGGATGGACAATCAGCTGTCTAAAACCTGACATTTGGTTTATCTTATCCCAAATAAACCGAGAAGAAATAAATTCAGGACTGATACATCAACACGGAAAAAAATACCCCCATTTTCAAAATGGTCTGACAAACAATAGCTCCAGTAAGGGAAGATTAGTAATATAACTAATAAATTAGCTTTGTACTGGACTCTCTGCATGATGGGAAGTCAGAAATGTTTGTGGCTGGACCTCAATCTACACAGTCAACAGAACTCAAACCCACTGACTAGAACTGAGAAGTGAATTTGATTCTCATTTCAAAGAAAGTGAGCACTGGTCACTTCCTATATCTTTGGTCATTTTTGCTTGAAACTCTTTACTGGAAAGTTCAAAATAAGGTAGAGGGGGAGGAATATGAACACAAACTCGGTGTTTGGAAAAAAAGAATGTAGTGTTCATCAGAATTATAGAAGGTCTTGCCCACCAGATGACTATGAGGTGCTAGACCATAAATAGCTGCATAACTCTGTGTGAATATAACCACTGGCAAAATCTTAACTAATACTGTCTATATCGGTCAAAACACTTGCATACTGAACTCACCAGAACACCCCCAAATGCATCCACATAATCGTCATTCAGCACAATATATTAATTACAGATTGAACTTGACAGCTATGAACAGCTTCATAAAAGCATTCTGACATAAAGTTTAACCCGTCATTGTACTTATAGTAAAGGATTCTTTTCTGGTTTTATATCACTTGTTATAACAGTCTCTATCTTTTTTGGAATATTATTACTATATTCTCTCCTTCCTTAGTAGAGAATTTTAAAATATCCAATGGTGTTCAATTTGTTTTCTTGCTGTATGTTGCTTCTGGCATAGTAAGCACAATGTGGTTATAGCCTTCTATCTTTTTCATCTGAAAGATGTGAGTGATTGTACAAGATGCTAGTCTGTGGCAATCACATCCACTGCGTCACTGAATTTAGACTTCAGACCTGCCAAGTATTTCACACTGCTTGCAGGGTTCATGCAGTTGGCTCCCGCCTGGCATTCTCTTGCAGCTGTGGATCCAACACACACATTTATTCAGCATTTACACAGATCCTTTGATTTGGTGCATGAGATCATGGAGCAGGAACGAAGCTGTCGCAAGTCCACGCCATCCTAACGGAGCCTCCCGCTCACAGGTCCTCCTAGGGGATATACTCTCTGGCTGCAGCCCAGTTCCCCAGCTCCATGTTAGCCCATCACTCAGTGCTCCCTCCATCTCCTGGCCTAGCACAGCATTCTCACAGGTACTGAAATAAATGGGACCTGAGAGCACTGATATCCGATACCATACAATGCACAGAACTTGCAGTTTATTATAAAGCAGACAGTGCAATAAATCCCTCTGTATTATATTTAGTAATGGTATCATTTGTGTCACTCAGGAAAGTGATCTTGATAGTTTTGTAAAACCCCATGGCTTTGAATAAATCACTTCCATAGTGAAGTATTTGACTGATGAGACACTAACTGTCCTACAGCGAGAAAATTATTCAGGCTGGGAAGATGACAGGTTCAGAGCACGAAAAACAATAAGCCATAGAGAAGCTGGAAAGAACAGCATGTACAAAAGACCAAAGGGCAATTGTCACTATCCCTGAGTAATGGCCATAACAACAGGTGCTAAAACATACAATACAACTATATAGTACTAGCCAATTTCTAAACTGGCAGAAAGCTCAATAGCCAAGTGAAACCCTTTATAAGCAAGAGAGTCTCATTAGCACAATGAAAGGGACAAATAAAAAAGGCTAGGTTTTGTTTGCAATACCCATTACAGTCGCCTGCAGTGTGAAAGAGCTTCCTGTTTTCTATTTCCATTTGATCTCCCTATGCTATAGCTAATATAAGAGTTGCCAAGTGGAAAAATAAGTAGAATTTTTAGTTAAAATTGTCTATGGCATTGAAATTGTTATAATTTCTTTTGTCGTCTTTCTTTCCAACAAGATCCCTGTCTTACCAAGTACAATATATAATTATTCCAATTTTTCCTCATGAAGATGTTTATCCTTTCTTATCTAGCCTGCCTGTCATATCTTGTTACAATTTAAAGAAATCTGAAATATGCTGTTCTGATAAACCTGTCAGAATAATAACAGAAATACATATAGTTAATCATTGTGATAGAGTTTCCATTTTATTCTGAGAAAAATAGAACTGAATATTATGAATAACACTCTAAATGTAATTTACATGTATATATAAACCCTTACCAGTTGTTTCCATTTACTAATAATCTTGAAATCTTATCAGGTATTAATTGATGATAAGCATGATTCATTGTGCCTTACTGTGCACAGATGTTCGTGACAGTGAAATAAGCAAACAGACATCAGCATGGAGTATTCCTGAAAATGAAAAAAAAAAGTTTTAGTTATCTGTAGGCCTGCCAAATATGAAATAATACTTGTTCTAAAGAATGTCAGTGTGTCTGTCTTGGTCTTCAGTACCTACGTTACTCTGAGCCTTTTTTTTAGTAAAAATTTACAAACTTTACAGAAGAAAATAGAGGAACTCTATTTTAACACTATGCAGCAGAGCTGAGCTAGCTAGAGATAAGAAGTGGTATCACGCTGTCATTTGGGGAAATGTTGCATCCAGATTCTTTAGTCCAGTCAGGGAGACCTGAAGGGAGATTTATCTTCTCCCGTATAATTGCTAATGACTTCAATGTTGAATTCAAGAGTTCTAAGAACAGAAAACATAAACCCCAGAGAATGATTTTTTGTTTGAAAGGCACATTAGCTTTAATCCTAAGCATATGTCCCTGCCTTCTGCACAAATATAGGAAAATCCAACAGAATAAGCAATACCATCCTTTGATTTATTTCTCTGACTGCTCATGCTTCAGCTTTGTCATCAAGCGATCCATGTCAGCCTCCTCTGTGCACCTTGCATCTCTTTTTTTTTTGCTGTTTCTCATTGCAGCTCTTCTTGCTGCTACTGCCTCCCGAGTCACACGCAAAGAGATTTAGGCATGAACATTTAATGACAAAGGCCTTTAAAAATTATAGAACTAATTTTTTAAAAATTGGTTTTGTCTAGTTGATAGCTTGCAGCACCAAACCAAACAGAATCATTAAATGGTTCAGTGGACTAAGATCAAATACAGACACCTATGAGCAAAATCCTCTATTATCCTTTCACTGTCAAAAGTAATTTTTGCTAATTGAACAAGTTTGTTTAATTCTAATATAGCTCAAGAGACCATATCCTGAGCTGCTGGAAATAGATCTGGTTCTGCTGAAGTCAGCTCCGCTAATCTATAGCAACTGAGGAACTGTCACAAGGAGAGAAACAGTTAACCCATTGCTTAACTGCATGGGCTGCGTGACCAGCTATTGCAACCGAAATACATGTCTCAAAACTTGGGCTGATCGAAGAAAAAAATGACCACAGTAGTCTTTGCCTAATTTTATGTGAGAAGCTATTAAATACACACTTTGATATCAGTAGACTAGAAGACGCCCAATAGAATTTGATGAAGATAAAAATTAAAATATGCTGGAAGGTCTGCAAGCAGACACTAGCCATCATTTTCTAAATGCTTTTAAAATCCGATTTCCCTTAGCAAGAAAGGAAGCTTCTTTCCTCCCTACCCAAGTTTAACATGCAACCACAATCAACCAGCAAGCAACAAAAAGCACAGCTCTAGTGTATGGATTTAAATGTTTAGAAAGTAAATAATCAAATCCAGCACATCTTCAAATCAGGCATCTTTATAAAAAGAGCTCAGAAGAAAGTATTGGTCTATCTGCCACATCTTAAATCCTGGCACAGTGAATGGAAAAAAAAAAAACCCAACCAATCACCAAAATGACTTCCTCTAATGGCAAAATAGATAGACCTGTAAGATATAGGTCTGTTAAACACATCACACCAGCCTGACTATCAACAGTAAAATTATCTACAAGCAGTGATTTCTGAGGTAGCAGTGCACCTTAAAAATGAAAGAATGTAATTAAGGGAGAGATTAAAAATAATGGCAGTTGTAAATACAAATAATATTTATTTCAGAATCAGTGGTGGCTCCTTCACTCAGCTAAGTTAGGAGAGTCTAGAAATAATTCCAGTAAAACCCCAACTTATCCTATTTCTCTATCTGGTGCTTCATGTGCTCCTGTTTTACTAGGGCTTGCAGCATGGAATGCCAGTGCAACACTGAACTGCTGTGCAGATCGTCAAGTAAATCCCAGCATTTAAAAGACGCCGTATTATCGAGGTTGATGCAGATACAGTCTGTAGAGACATAGATTGGTGCAACTACACGAACACAACAGCACGCTGTATCATGTGGTCCTAAGCAGAGGGCCAAATTCCACTTAGTCCCCTTGCTAAATCCAATGCTACTTACTTACAAAGCTTATTTTACTATTATTATTGCTGTTGCTTACCCCTTATTTACTTACAAAGCTTATTTTACTATTATTATTGCTGTTGCTTACCCCTTATTTTCTATCCTTTTGTTTGAGCTATTCTAAGTCTCCAACCATGACCTTTAGCTCTTATTACCTTGCAGATACATTGTTAAAAAAAAAAAAAATCTACAAACCACTGAAGAAGCTGACACATTATGAAAAGAGCTTGTTAAAACTCACTCATGTAAGTACATGAGTGGCATTACAGATGCCATACATTCACCATACCTGTGAGAAGTCACCAAGTCCCTTTTTTTGGAGTAAGAGACTTCCCAAAACCAAGAAACATTAAGAGCCATTGACCAAAATATAGGGCACAGCTAGATCCTACCAACAACTGAGCTATGTGCCTACCAGGCGCTGGGACCTAGATGGAGGTGCCAATACTAGGGATTATTGAATGGAGAAACGGATTGAGGATCCAAACCAAGTACGGAAAGTAGCAGAAAACCCAACACGTAGCAAGTAATAATGTAGCCCAGGGATGAACAGTTTTTGGGAGAGGGCTGTCTGGAGAGAGGCACCATGAGCAAAGAGACGTCTGCTGTTGTGGAAAGAGGAACTGCCTCTAAACACACAAGATTATATCTTAAAAGCGTGTGTCTGTTTTGATTCCAGCATACAGAACCTGCATATTAACCAATTGCACATGTCACAGGGAAGACAATACAGAAAATATACAAACAATATACAAACCAGCAGTATTAAAACACTGGCTGGTAATTCTACATTGTCTGTGATGGCATCTCTTACTTCAAGGTAACCACGATGCAAAAGGAGACAGGACCACGTGGCCTAAAACCAGCTTTTAGATACAGAATTGTTCGCCTGCTGGTGGCTTCCTGAATTGGTTAGTGAAGACTTGAGGTGTATATTATGGAAATATATACAATTGTTGCATTTATCTTTTTAGTTCATCTCGCATCACTTGCAAAAGTTTACAGGTTGAGATGCAATGCTATGAGCCGCAACACATTTTCCGTAAAAATTGATCTATTAAGAGTACATATCATGTAAAGAAATTATTTTAAATGATCACCAAAACACAGAGACATGCAGTTAGCAGCTAACTTTTCAGATCCTGATCTACGTTACAATAAAAGAGTGCTACACAACACCAGACTCCCAAGAACAAAAGTCCTGGGAATCAGTACAGAACCAAACCGGCATTAGCTTAAACCAGGGGACCAGGAGTGCTTCCGAGCTCCCTGGTTTGAGTGTGCTTAGCTGCATGTGTCCCATGTCAGGGACTAGACCCCATGAACTCTTCAGCTTGCATCCTTCCCCTTCTCACCCCCTGCTTTGGTTTCTGCAAGACAGTACCTGAATCCAAATGGTGAAAAGAACAAGATCCCGAGGTACCACAAAGACAGCCCTTGTTCCATCTAGATACAGTCATTTGCGTGTCTACCTAATTATAAGGAAGGTAACCAAAACACAATTATATGCTCTAAAAGCCTTTTTCAATACCATTACTCTCTGCACTGGAAACCACACCCTCAGGTCACAGACTTTCCAAACTGTTTGGAAAGTTTTTGCTGTGTTCATATTATCCTGTAAGGCAACTGAACTCAAATTATTGCTGCTCTGGACAACAGTGATTTTTGCAAAACCACACAGCATTTAGTCCCATTCTGATTTAAGCATAGCAAAAGTTGCATTAGTGTGTATCTATTCTATGTATACTTCTTCTAGAGTCAAAGGGAGTGCAAGATCCAACACCCCCTAACTGAACATAGGAAAAGCAGAAGACAAAGGAGGCCTGTATTGCAGAACATGTTAGTTAGCATCTTATTCAGCATCCTAAACTAAACACAGCTCTGAAACAATTCTGTGCAGATGCCCTACCAAACGCTCCTGAATGCACTCTGCCAAGCACCTAAAATGACTGGGCTGACGACCAATTTTTTAATATCCAGAAATAGGTAACGCTTTGGTAGGCTGACAATATGCCAAGGTAATTTTCAACACAAATAATGCCAAAACAAGAATTGGATAGTAATCAAACTAGGAAACGTGTGAAATTCAAAATAATCTCGAGTTAAAACAAGAGCCTCATTCATTACCATGCAGTTTCAAGGTCACTGACCTAAATCACAGCTCGTCTCGCTTTTTGTGCTCCTCTTCCACTTTGTCTAGCTTTTATAGGAGCAAAAATATGAGAAGAGCTTGGCTGATAAGTCTAGATCTATATCTAGATCTAATTCAAGCTGTGAATTACACTATTCTAACAATAAGGCCTGGCACCACAAACAGGCTTTGGAGACGGCAGTGCTGGCATCTTTCAAGTTACCCATGGGCTCATTAAGCGGTTGGCCAGCAAGATGCTGGATTCTCATATCTGGTCTGAGTCTGGCAAAAGCACTCCAAAACAAGTGTTTCCTTAAAAATTAGCAGGGTGTGGGAACAAACAGATACTCTGATTTTTACAAAAATTCCCCTAACTGACTATGAGGGGGAAAGAGAGGAAAACAGGCTATTTACATACTCTCAAAGCACAACAGAGAGAGATATCCCAGCTAAGATTAAGGAATGTGATAGACAATATTTTAAAGCAACATATAGACTGATAGTTTAAATAACTTTTAAAAACAATTTCTCATCTCTGAACACATTTTCTAGATGTTAAGGGCATTTTCAGTTAAAAAAAAAATCACAGCAATAAATGGGCTTTCATCCAAACTAGTATCTTTCTCAGGAAAAATTTATTTGTATGACTTGTGTGCATAAATTCAAACTTAAAAATGTTTGTTTCTTTTCTGATTTCCAAACTCAAAAAAAATCCGTACATGGAGGATGTCTCCTCTCTCTCTCAGCTGCAGACCTATTTTGCCTCAAGTTTTTAAAAGTACACAGTAAGCAAAAGGAAAATGAAACTGTAATTCTGTACTCTGTACTGTTTTCTGAGTTGAGAGAGTTATGTAAATTACAGAGTAGATTAATGAAGAGGAACTGAAGAAAAGTGAAAAAATTGCTCAATTTCCCCTCCGAACCAGAAAGAAACATAGAGGGGAAAAGAAAGGGACCGAAACCTCAAATTCTGAGAATTCTAAATCTATAATTAAGAGAGCAAAGACTTTGACCAAGAAAAATTTCCATTTTGAATGCTACAGTATTGAAACAACTTAAAAATATTCATTAAACTGTCTTCTATATTTTGTGACTCTAGCCTTCAAATCCAAGAATAGAGTTGTCATTCCTTATTGAAACACAGCCTTTGGCAAGGCTTCAGAGGATCAGTGCTGTTATAAGAATGGAAACAATAAAGCACAATTTGTCCCGAGGACACTACAGAATGTTTATCTTTGAAGACTGAAGTTGTAAATTGAAATTTGGACACGAAAAATCTTAGGTTTTTTAAACACAATCTGTGTATTCCTTCATCAGCACAAGAGATTATGGCCTCTGAGAACACCCAATATCAAACTTAGCATGTCCAGGATGACACATTAATAGTATCCCAGAGAATTTGATTTAGTTTAGCCGTAAAAAGGATCTATGTCTTGGGAAAACAGATGATATTTTAAAATGTATTTGTTAAGAGACTGTGAAAATATTTAGGCAGAATTATCTGGTCTGTGTTAGATGTAAGGTCAAAAAGGTGATTTCTTCAGTTATCCCTTCCATCAGTCATTCCTTACAGTCATCCCTTAACATCTCTGACATCTGCAGTTTTCAAATACCACTTTAGATAAAAACCACACTTCATTTATGTTAGCTGACTATGGTCACTCCTAACCTATTGTTTTTTAAAAACAAAAAATGTGTCAGTCATGGTGACTTAAAACACAATCTCATTTTCTTAGGATACATACGCCCTAAGAAACAAGTGTGCCACCTATTGATTTACCACATACCACTTAAGCGTACCCTTACTAATTTTGCTATGCTTAATTGCACCAGCAACAATATTTGAGGACCTTAATGAACTTCAGCTCAAAACACTCTGTATGATGATGACTTCAGAAGTGTCCAGTTTCATAGGCAGAAATTCAAGTATAGAAATACTAAGGTATTTGGTCATTCCAGTTAAACAACCAAATTGGTTTCATTTTATGCAGCTTATTCAGGATTATACAGGAAGTCTATGGTCTCAACTCCCAGCTTAAAACTTTCACTGCTGAACCGCCTGTCCTCTTCTGAGTGTCTCTGAAGATGTTAAATACATGCGCATACATGCACTGATGTTATATACCACTACCAGCAGTTAAGAGATCTAGGCTGTAGGTCTAGGTACAAGCTGTGGCTGCAAGTCATCAGTTTCTAAATGACAATGGTATGCAATTTGCCATTTACAAACTATGATTACACTACATTCACTAAAAATAATCATCCATTAATTTAGTTTTAATGTCGTATAGAAGAAAAACCGGCTAGAGAATACAATTACACTGGGAGGGCATTTTTCAATACTCCCACACCATACACTTGGTGAAGGCAGGATGCCTGCGAAAAATGAAGACTTACAAATCGCACTTGCAAGCCAAAAGAATGAAAGGCTTGTTTTCTGTTTTGATTTCCATTTTTTTCCCTACAGAAAGAGGTCCATTTACATTGATATTGAGTATTTTAATGTGTGAAGTAATACAGCAAACTGAAATGCCAAGATGATATGTTGTAAATTCATCACTCCCTAAGCCAGCTGCTTCTTGTCAGAAAAGGGAAGTTCCTTTTAAGTGTCTTTTGAGACTGATATACAACAAGTTATATGACAAGACTGTTTGTACTGTATGTCATCAGGTATTTGTTAAAGCATAAATTATAACCGATTTTTTTTTTTAAATGGAAAAAAGAATTATTTCAGACAAGCAATCCAGCAAATAGTAATTCCACCTCTGATGTTTCAGGAAATGAGAAATGACTCTCCCAGTGGTGCTTTCAGTAGCACTAGAAAGATAATTTCAAACACCTCAACATGCAAATTTCCAAGACTTAAATTCAACAAATACTTCGATTTAGCAGTAGCTTATGCATTTAAGTCCCTTTTGAAATTAAATATTTAAAATGTTGTTCCACAATATTCTTTCAAATATGTTTTTAATCCATACTTGATTTATTTCTGCAGAAGCCTTAATTTAATCAAATTGATAGGATATTTGGCCCTGTTCCTTCATAGGAAAGCACACAAATTCTATAGTGGCTTTATCAAAAGCTAAGTCATGAAATTTCATTAAAATGTGTAGTTAATAAAGTCCTTATTCACTTTATTAGGTATTTAGTCTCTAAGAAGCTCTTTAATTTCATAATCTCCTATCTTTAATACAATTTGTATTATTCTGGTTTGTTTATTTTTTAGTGTTAGAATAAATTATATTTCAATAAAATATTTCTGTCATTTGTGACTATTTGTCAGCTGTGAATTCTCATGACGTTTTGTAACTGTTCTCATTAGTCCTCTTCCTTTGCTTCCTTATTAGTATGTTGTTACTTAATGACACCCTCAGAATATTTTCACAAAATTAAATTTAAAAATATTTTTCTTGATATATTTGCATGATTGTGCCAAAACATAATAAAAATACTGTAATTATGTGGCTGTCACACAGTGCTTGATTGCCTCTACCCATGGCAAACACAGATAAAAATAAAGACAGAAAGGATAATCTCTGCAGAATTCATTTCCATGGAATGATAATACAACATTTATTTAGTCTATGGAGTAGGTAGGTGCCCACAATGTGCTCATGGTCCTTAACTCCCAGGCACACAACTGAATAGAAAATAACACTGGACTAAGGAACACAGAAGGGATGTGCTCAAATCTCACCTGTCATGGAGTCAAAATGCCACAAAAGCACCCACCTGGAGGTGCTTCTGGGTCTGAAGGGTAGACATGTGAACATGGCATGACTAACAGAGCTGAGGAGGGAAAAACATGTTCGTCTTTCTCCTGGTCATCGGCCGTTGTCCTTCTTCCCTTCTGTCTGTCTGTCTGCTTCACAATACAGATGCATACTCTTCACAAAATTTGTGAGAAGGTGCTGGTTATGAGTTTGAGACTACCCACTTGTCTGCATGAGACACTTTACTCTTCAAGGATAACTGAGCCCATTGTTCCAGGAGTGTATTGAAACACTCGGTGATCATGCACCTAATTACCATATCCCTCTTCTTTCGCATGGATTCTGCATTGTCATATGTCTTTTATGTGACCATTAATATGAAATAAAGAAAAGACCTAACCAACTAACATTTGGTCAGAATTATGTTTGAAATAGCCATAAGAACTACCATAATTGAAGACAAGAAAAAGAAAAGCTTTCCCAGGCATGGAAATCATTGGGCTCGTGGTGAGTAGATCCAAACCAGCAACCAAGCACCCGCCAGCCACTTGCTCACCACCCCTCCACACCCACAGCAGGATGAGGGGAAGAATTAGAAAAGCAAAAGTGAGAAAAAACAAGTAGGTCGAGATAGAGACTGCTTAATAAATGAAGGAAGAAAAATTTTTAAAAACCCCAGTGATGCAAAGGCAATCACTTACCACCTCCCACAAGCAGACCAGTGCCTAGCCAGTCCCCCTTGGAAAGACCACCCCCCAGCTTTATTACTGAGCCTGATGTCATATGGCATAAAATAACGCTTTGGTCAGCTGGGGTCACCTCTCCCAGCCGTGTCCCCTCCCAGCCTCTTGCCCACCCCCAGACTACTCGCTGGCGGGGCAGCGTGAGAAACAGAGGCGGCCTTGTTGACATTGTGCAAGCACTGCTTAGCAATAGCTAATAAAATGTTGCTGTGTTATCAATGCCGTTTTGGTCACAAATCTACAACACAGCAACATACAAGCTGCTACAAAGAAAACTAACTCCATCCCAGACCCAGCACAGAGTTAAAACCAAATCTTTGCCTCTGCTATTTACGTGCATCTCTTCTTACATTTCTATCACCTGCCCGCCACTGGGTGCCTGAGTCTGTTGAGAGAAATAAAAATCCACGAAGAAGTTTGCAAAGCAGATGACTTACCTCTACCAAGCTACTGCAAAACTTTTCCCTTTGTTCCCTGCCGGTGAGAGGCCCTGCTAGCCGCTGTAAGCCTGAGCGCCTGGCCAGGCTTCACCGAGTGTCCGTCAGTCAGAAACCGGCCTGAGAGGTGCGGTGCAATTTCTCCTGCCTGCTGAGATTCGGGTCAGTACAAATGGTCCTTGACCTGTCGTCGCAGTTGCCTTCCAGTGAAGTTGGTTATAAATCTCTATAAATTTTCTATGGGAGCCGTGATATTAAAAGTGGAATGAGGCGCCTTCACGCGGGTGGCTTGCTTACACGTGAAAATGACCCACCAACTCTTCTGTTATGACAGTACACATTTATCATAGCGTAGGGCCAGGATCTGCTTGTGCCATGATCTCAACAGATTGATATGGCTTATAAAAATAGAACTAAATTTATACTAAAATTACACTCGCCCTGCAACTGCCCGGCCCGCCGCCCGCCCCACCTTCCCGCCCGCTCCCCCGCGCGGCGGCCAGCGCATGCGCCGCAGGCGTCTCCTAGCAACTGGAGAAACAACGGCGCCGGCCGCTGCTGCGCGGTCGCCCCCGGGCGGCGCGTCGTGCCGGGCCGCGGCGGGTGAGTCGGGGCTGCTCCCGGCCCGGTTGCCTAGGGTGGCCGGCGGCACGCCCGCAGCGGACGAGGGGAAGGGGGCGGTAGGTCGGGGGGCGGGGGGCGTCTCCGCGGCGAGCCTGTGGCGGAGAGCAGCGGCGGCGGCGGCGGCGGCGGCTGGGGGGAGGCGGGCGAAGGGGGAAGGCACCGCGAGGGCGGAGGGCTTGGGCGCTGTCAGCTCCAAGTAAGCAGAAATAACCCGTTTTGTGTAGCTGGCGGGTCACCGGTTAGAGTCCTAAGGCTACAAACGCCGTGAGGGGTGGCGGTGCCGGTGCGGCGTTGGGCGGGAGATGGCCCTTAGAGCCCGCTGCCGTCGGGTCAGCTGGGCCCGGCTCGAGCCTCGCCTCCTGACGGGTGTGGTCCCTTAGCGCCTTATCGGTGAACTGAGGTCCACGTGTCTGTAGGCTTTCAAAAGTCATGAGTCGAAGTGAAAAAAGAATCATTATTATTATTATTATTATTATTATTATTGTTATTATTATTATTATTATTAAAGGCATACGTTGAAGTTTGCTCCAACCATAACCAAAAAACCCTAAAAACTTACTGTCTGCTTGATAATGGCATCTACACCTTCAAGAAAAGCAGTGACAATTGCAAGATATATAATAAAATTTTAAGATTTAATATCAGGTGAAGTATATCAGAATGAACATAAATAAAATTTAAAACCAGGCAGAGCAAATCCTGCAGTTAGGGGCTCCTGACACTATTTGCTACTAGAAACTGGAAGCTTAGGAATTGGTGTCAGCAAAGGTAGGGAGAGACATGGGTGGACTAGTTCAGCAGAGGATAACTGTGACCAGTATTTTTAGATGTGAACTGGGAAGCAAGAAACTGCAGTGGTCCTGCCCTAAGGAAACTTATATGGTAGAGAAAAAGAATTTTATTTAAAAATTTGGATAGGTAATATGAACAAAGAAGGAACAGCGCACTACAGATAAGATAGGTAGAATTTATGTGTGGCAGTAACATGAAAGGTATGAGACCGAAAACTGTATGGATAATAGATGAGAAAGGAAAAAAAAAAAAGAAAAAGAGTAAAATTTTAAATATAGAAGTTGTATCCTAAAGAACACTAACAGGTGATTAGACTGTTAGGGAGGAAATCTTACCTAATTTATTGATGTTTCAAAGGTTTTGGGGCATCTGCAGACAGGAATTTCAAAACAAAATATGGATTTGCTGGCAGAGGAGCATCATCTGTGGAAAAGAACTCTTCTATTATAATCTTATAATCTGAATTTATCACCTATATAAGGTAGTCTGATGTTGTATTATCTTAACCTATGCAAGACACGCATATCTGCTTTCTGTTGTTCACTGACTGTGAGCAAGCTCACTTTCTCACCTTTGTTGATGGAAGCAGCAATTTTTTTTTTAAATTTCATTTCAATTTTTGTGATGTTTATCATGCTGCCATTTTCGGATTATCTAATGTTCTGCTAACACGATGAACGCCAAGATGGGCTTATATGTCCTATAGTTTCTGCTTTTGTTTGCAAACATGCCACTTGTATTTTTGTCCTAAACTGTAACAAATGTCTTTTTTTTTTTTTTTTTAAACTGTTAACATATTAAAGCCTGGTAAATGAGCAGTTAAAATTAAACGATAGGGCTACCATTGCAGTTTGACATAACCATAAAAGTCATGAATGTGATAGTAACACAGCTGAGGTATTTCCAGTGTCAACGAAGAAGTATGAGTACAATTTTGTACAAAACAGGAGAAGCTTCATCTGGGATGCTGTGTTCAGATTATATGAAATGAAAAAAATGGATGAAAAGAGATTGACTTAAAAAAGACTTATGAGGGTGATGTGGGGAACAAAGAATCATTTTTTGGAGAAAATTAGAAGAATTCTTTAACCTAACACAATGAAAACTGAGTGGGGATATGTTTGTTATCTTCAAATATATTCTGATTCTATATATGTAAATATATATAGTGTATATGTCATATAATAGATAGTATGTATAGAATATAGTATGTATAGAATATAGTAAATATATATTGTATAGTATAAATGTTTAGTATAAATAATATATTTTGATACATGTCAGCAAAGAAAGTGATTGACAAAAGTTCAAACATGACACGAATACAGTAAGCTGGTAATGAATAAATGTAGAGTAAAAATTAAAAAAGGTCCCTGGCTGTCTGAGCAATCAGCCTGTGGAACAGCTTTTTAACGAGAGAAGTGGAATGAAATACCTAACGGTTTTTAAGATACAGAGTGATAGGTATCTGGTGGGATTAATGTGATGCAGTGGCTGTGACGGGGGAGGGGAATGAATCTCATCATTCAGAACGTCCCTTTTAGCCCAACATCCCTGAGAAACTGGCAGAAGGAGGCATTCATTTTAAGACATGTAGATTGGCACAGCTGGCTAAAAACTTAGGAGTGTCTTTAATTTTTTACTAGTCTTTAAAATGTTTTTCTTCCTAAGACAGATGATCTTTGACTTCTATATGAAAAGTGCCGTGCCATTATTGCTCAGACAGTGGTTGGGTAACTACTCTCTCTCATTTGTTTTAGATTAAGTCAATTTTTCTTTAGTCTCTTTCTCATGGGATGAAGGATTTCACTATGTGTCTCAGCGAGACATTTAAAATCACACACATAATTTCTAAAAATCCCCTTCATTCAGGTTGTCACAGCTTGGATTCTCCAAGGGTAGATCCCAGGTCTGATGTTATTTAATATGTTCATTATAATTTGGAAATGAGCAATAACATAAAGAAATCAAAATTTTCTGGTGAGATAAAATAATTTATGTTAAGACTAAAGACTGCTAGAAACTTCTGAGAGCTCTTCTGCAGATAGGTGAACTGGTAACACTGTGACAGATGAAATTCATTGTTGATGAAAGCAATGTAATTTACACTGTCGGGGATATTTGGAACAATATACTCTTCAGTAGTGAACCTAAATTAATTGTGATTAGCTGGGCTAACGACCTGTTTACCATATGTGGATAGTTCAGTGAAAATCTTCTCTGTATAAATTGGGTAACAATTAATACCCAAAAAGTTATAATGTCACTGGAATAAATCAGTGGTGTTCTAGAGTTGATTATGGTATTTCAGATTGGGTTCATCATATCTGAGAAAGATTTAACAGTCACAGAGGGACTGTGAGACAAGAAACATATATGTCTGGGAAAGCTATATGGAAAAAATAATTAAGGAAGCTCAGAAAGGTGATAAATCAGAATGTACAGGGAGTTATAAAAGAAAGTAGAAAAGACAGGGCATATTTTAACTAAAGTTGTAATACAAGAACAAGGGGATGTTGTGTTGAGTTGAATAACACATTAAACTGATTACATATTTTTTAAATCTAAGGAGTAGTTCCTTATACAGTATACTTGACAATTGGACCTGTGCCGTAGCATGTCAGACTAAGAATGAAGAGTAAAAGGATTAAGCATTTATGTGGACAGTAAAAATAGCTATTATTGTTAGGAAGAATGTAAAAACTTCAGGAGATCTAAACCTTCGTACTTTAGGGAAACAAAAAACCTGTTACAGACGGAGGAAATCTGACTTTTGGGATTGATTTCACGCATTTATCAGAAGGATTTGGCTCTTACCACTCTGGAGCCGTGGAAGACTGTTCTTACTCATTGAAGGAGGTTTTTTGTGCTGAGGCCTCTTGGTTGTTCTGTGATTTGGAAAGAATGCTATCATGTTCTTTGATTCCTGTTTTTCCTTCATTTTGTTAACATTCATACACCATCTTTTACACTGTACAAATTGGAAAATACATTCTGCCTCTACAACTTAGGATCTTAACACGACTGAAACACTCCTGACTTAGTATACCTCTTACTAGGTGTACCAAACTGTTCAGCTTCAGAAAACAGCAAAGTATGGTCCTCGGGCAGTATGAAAAAAGGCACTGCTATCAATCAGAGACTGTACATGACTCAGAATTTTATTGCAAATCTTGCGTATTTTCACAGCATCAGGTTGTGGATTCGAATACCTGAGAATCTTGGCTTTTGTTAAAAACCTAAGCATCTACCCTTGGGCTTTTGAAAGTAACAGCTGAATCTTAATGTGATACCAGAATGCAAATAAAAAGTATCAGCGTATCTTAAAAGTTCTGAGATTTTAAATAAATAATTGTATTATTTTTTAGCTCACCTAAAATCCCCACCTTTTCTCTTTCATAGCTATTTCCTCAACCTGGCGTCTAACTACAAGCTCATTTTGGTTTTAAGGGTATGTCTGCAGAGTACTCCACTTTGCACCTCTCAGTATTGTTTTGGGAGTGATTCTTCTGCTTTGTGCATGTGTAATTCATAAACGCATAGATTATTTGAAAAAATGGAATCTTTAAATGAACTCTCAGAATGATCAGAGTATATTTAGTCTTTTTTTAAATTTTTTTTTTGCAGTGGGATTAACTTTAGCTGAGTCAAAATAGAAAATATTGTCTTGTATCTAGGAGCAGATTCTAGTTAAATTTGGTTAGTTAACATCTGTTGCACAGTAGCTAATTCTTGACTTTGTTATGATCATTTTTTGCCTAATATACAGATGGGCACAGATAAAACAGTGGGCAGATTCAAAGGTCTACACTTATTTGGTCTCCCATATAACATATTAATTTCATACAGCATATATCTTCAGGAACTGAATATTAAATTGGACTTGGTATCTCTTTCTAACTCTCTTCTTCTATGAAGCCAAGTTTTTTATCATGTGTTAATGCTTGCACTGGCATTACAACACTGGGCAAGGGGAGTCTGTTGATCCGTGTTTAAGGAGTAGGACAGAAGAAAGCCGGAAGAAGAATTTGGGAGAAAGAAAGAAGGGAGTTTCAAGATTACTCCACATTGTTCTCTTAATTATGAAAAGCTACCTCAGGATGGTGAGGAAGATATTTAAGCTGGCATACAAAGGACATACTAGTTTATGGACTCAAGAAAGGAGTGAGATTATCTGCTAATGCTATGATTATCATTTTAGTGTCTTCCTTTTGATTGCATTGGAAGGCAGCAGAACTAGTGTGTCCCTACAGAAATCAATTGAACTAATCAATGAAGATGACCAATTTATAGGCAATTTTCACTGTTGTCACAGAAAAAAGATTTTCATTTCTGTGAGACAAGTAGAAACAGCAAGACTTCACTTAAACTAGCTAGACTAAATTGAGATTACATAATTATCATTGGAAGGCAAAAAAAATCTCACTTGTGCGTCATTTTTGGGAAGAACCTGAAAATCATGGTCAGGTTGTAGTAACACAGCTTCAGACTGTCTTAAAGCATGGGACAGTTAATTCACGAAGTGGATCATATAATAAATGACTGTTTAGAAGCTATTCTTAAATCCTTCTCTTTGCACTGCTTTTCCATAGGAGTAACTGCTCTCAGAAGAGACCTTTGATTCCTTGACTAAGAGGTAAGTTCCACAGCTGGCTGTGTCTTTGACTTAACTCCTGTTCTTTCTCTCATGTCTCGCTAACATTCAGTATGTGGAGGGTCTTAGGTTGTTGTGTCAGTTATTTAAGGTTTTAGAAAACAGAAGATGCAAATGGAACAGGTAATGTTTTCTAAATGCATTGTCTGACTTAAAACCATGAAATATTATGGTCTTTAAGTGTATGCAGCAGGACTCTGATAGTATAGATATACACTCCATACTGTAAAGGAAGTGTTTCTAAGATTTTGGTATTTTGAACAGAAAAACCACCGTAAGACTTTCCTCATATTTCAAAGTATGATTTATAGACTCTTTTTTTTTTTTTAAAGCTCACTTGCTATCCATCATCTCGTATTTTTTTAAAAAAAAAAAGTATAGTGACTAGAAGTAAGTGGATATCTCAGATTTGCAATCTAAGAAACTATTCACACTGAGCAGAGAGGTTCCTAGAACAAGCCAATAAAATGAAGTAAGTACAGGGATCATGGCCATCATTACCTTATGATCTAGTACTAGGAATCTGCTCCTCTGGGCAGGCATCTGCAACAAATCTTTCAAAAACTAAATAAATTTTCTTCATTTTATTTGACGTGACAGAGATGCCAGTTCATGATATAATAGCCAAGAGGTTAGAGGGTTCCACTTTTCGACTAAAAAGTCCACATCTGTGACCTTCCTCAAAATCATTTTCCACTTATGGGCGAAATGTTCTAGTCACAGAGATGTTACTGGAGATGGGTCTATTCCTTCAGCCACTTTTAAAAAGACAAGGTGGCTGTGTTTTGTCATATGCCTAGTTCTGTTAATGTTCAGTCTACTGTGATAGTATCTGCCAGACCCAGCCTGGCATGTGGATTCATGTGGAGAAACAGGGTAATAATTTTATTTCACTAACTTTAGATGTCAGTGTAAATGTCAATACATGAGCTAGCAACTCTAGATTCTGGTTTTGGTCAGAGGAAAAAGTAGTTATTTTTAAGGTGCAATTCAATTTTAGATACCTACTTTAGGATGAATCTGCCTTAAGAGCTATTGAATATGTTGACTAGATCTCCATCGATTATCAAGCAGAGAGACTAACTTAATTACTGATGCCTAATTTAGTTTAGTGGCTACTACTCATAGTTTCTGGGTACTGGTTCCACTTAAAATACTCACACTGGGGTACTTTTAGTCCTATGGGAAAGCTGGAGGCCCTAATGAAGTTCAGAGTGAAAGAGGGAAGTGCCTGCTGAGCTTAGGCACCAAGGATAGCCAGAGCTGAGGGAGAGAGTTGGGGATTGTAGTTTTGGAGTGAGGATTTAGTTAGACGTGACTGTCCTGCTGGCTGAGAGACAACACCTGGTTAGACCCCTGCATTGAAACTGCGTAGGAGCAAAGTAGAGCAGGCTAATTTGTCTACCACTGAAGGCAATAAATTCCAGGTGAAGGACAAGAGGTAGCATAGAATGATAACTTCATAGATTGTTTGATTATGCATTGGCTACATCCATTATGTCAAAGTCCTTTATCACCTCTAGCTCTACATGATTTAAAACAATCAACCTTTTAATCTCAAAAAAACGTGTGTGGAAGAAGTATGCTCCTGTGATTCTATAAACATACTGAACGTGAAGTAGAGAATATTACTCAAATGAGAATGTTCTTTATTTGGTCTTTTAGATTTAATTAATTACACTTAATTACTAGTGAGTAGAGTTTTAGTTTTTAAAGTAAGTTTTTCAGGTAACATAAACCCAGCATTTAATCACATTTAAAAATCTAAATCCTACTACAAATTTGTTCTGAATTCTAAATATTTAGAATAGTGAACTGAGGATCAAAGATATGCGTACTGTAAACCTACTGAGAAAAAGACAACATGCAGTTATCATGAAAAAGGGATTTGAATAAGAAGTTCTTTTATGGGTCAGTAGTCTTTCAATACCTGTACACATTGATTGTCTGCAATAATTAAAATTCAATGCAGAAGACACATTTT